>NC_038049.1:43794171-44167222 GCF_002211085.1 Panicum hallii | reverse complement strand
AGCACCACCAGCCACACAGTTAATTATTAGCTCGTACTGAACTAGCTCGTACTGAACTTACTACAATTAAGCACTTCTAAGTTTATCCTCACAAATAAAGTGTATGGTATTCAGGGAGAAATTTCTGCTCCATCCTGTTTCGATCAACAGTAACCCAATGAACCCACCAACTGGCGTCATTCCTTGCACCGTGGTGTGCCATGAAGACTAATGCCTATGGAGTAATACCCATACAATACTTAGTGAAAAAAGAGGAGAATTATCATTGCTATTATTACCATGATGAAGGTGAGAAGAAAAGGCAAGAAATTCCAGTGCATGATGAGAGTCAGAGCGATTCAACACTGCAAAGATCCATCCCTACCATCCAAAGGTGTTGTTAGCTAGATCTACCATCGTCAGGATCTGATGGATGAACCTCCGCTCTGCAGCAGCTGGTCCAGTGGTGCTTACACGACATACACACCAGCAGCAGCCCGTGTGGCGCTCAAGCAGCACCATTGCATCCGCAACGCTCGCCCAAGAAAAAATACGAGAAAGGAGGGATGGCCGAAGGGAGGCCTTGGGTGCTAACACTGGGAGGCTGGTGTGGGAGGCGGGGCGTGTGCTCACCTAGCTTCGGGGTGGCCGGCCGTCGAGGAGCGCGGATCCGCCGCGACCGTACGTCGGGGCGCTGGCCATAGATCTGCACGAGGGCAGGGCGGAGGAGCGGCCGGGCGTCAAGGCGTCGAGCGACGAGGAGGCCGGGTCGCCGCACGTCGTGGAGGCCGGCCGTCGAGCAGGCGCGGTGCGTCGGCTGCCGTGGTCCACCCGTCGATCTGCACGGACGGCAGGGCGAGGAGCGGCCGGGCGTCGGGCTTGCCGGCAGCGGGGACGCCGACCGACGAGGAGGCCGAGTCGCCGTTCGTCGTGGAGGCCGGCCGTCGAGGTGGCTAGGGAGCGGCGGCGCCGTGCGTCTGGATGGGCGGGCGTCGGTCTTAGGCGGGCGTCGGTGTGAAAAAACGCAATCCGAGCCGGGAATCGGGATAGGGGATAAAATTAGACTTGCCGAGAGCGAAATCGGGGCTCTCGGCAAAGTAGACACTTCGCCGATGCCGCGACGCTCGGCAAACATCAACTTCGCCGAGTGCCCTGTTACCGCTCTCGGCAAAATGCACTTCGCCGAGTGCCCCCCATTTGCTCTCGGCAAACAGCCTCTTCGCCGAGAGCTTTAGTACAACACTCGGCGAAATATTTTCTTTTTTATTTTTATAAAAAATAAACAATGTCTAAAACTCTTGAAATTTGTTGAGAGGTCATTATATCGCATGGGAAAACTGTCATAAAAAATTCATAACATATCCTAAAAGCTTGATAAGTATTGTGCTTAAAACCTTATTAGGCATACACATGAGATAAGAAAACTAATCTCATATTCTCCGGTTTGTGAGCATCGTATGTCAAAACTTTGTCGAATTCTTGTCAAATTTTATCGCAACCTATCCATATAACTTCATGACACCACACCAAGTTCATGATTTTAGACCAATGTGCATTTTTTTAAAATTAAAAAATAACTTGAACCTAAGTTTGCAATCCTCTTTCGTGTAAAAGACGTTCAAAATTTATTAAATTTACTATATAAGGTGTCAATGTACACCATAAAACATGAATAACGACTTTTCACAAAATTTACATCATGATATCAATGATGTGTAGTTCAAATGGAATTATCCAAAGATATCAAGGAAATGCAATTAAATTTTATAATATACCAAATTGTTACAATAATTATTGAAACTTCAAGGATTGTTTAACATCATGTAGGAAGAACATAGAAAAAGTTTGGAGTCGGTACGGGGAAAAAATTAAAATATTTTGCCGAGTGCCGAAGAAAAGCACTCGGCAAAATGGGTCTTTGCCGAGAGCAGGAGTTGGGAACTCGGCAAAGCTTGGGTCTTTGCCGAGGGCTTTACGGGCTCCACTCGGTGAAGAAAACGGCGTACAGATTCTGTCGCATGTAACAGTTGTTTGCCGAGTGTGTTTCTTTGTCGAGGGGTTGCCTCTCGGGGAAAAAGCGTCTTCGCCGAGTGCCTTTCTTCGCCGAGTGTTCGGCTCTAGGCAAAATACGATTTGTCGACGGTTATTCTTTGCCGAGGGGTGCTCTCGGCGAAGAATATCTTCGCCGAGAGCCCGATTTTGAACCCTCGGCAAAGCGCTTGACACTCGGCGACGCCCTGTCCTCCGGTAGTGCATGCCTGCACGCGCTGCAGCTAGTGTCGTCGGCCGTCCTGCCGATGACGCTCAGGACTGCCATCGAGCTGGGCCTGCTCGAGACCCTCGTGGGCGCCGGCGGCAAGGCCCTCACTCCCAAGGAGGTGGCCGCGAAGCTGCCGTCCAAGGCCAACCCGGCCGCGGCGTCCATGGTCGATCGCTTGCTGCGGCTGCTTGCCTCCTACAACGTCGTGTCGTGCGTGGTGGAGGAGGCGAGGACGGCAGCCTGTCCCGCCGGTACAGCGCCGCGCCGGTGTGCAAGTGGCTCACCCCCAACAAGGATGGCGTCTCCATGGCGCCGTTCCACCTCCTCGCCAACGACAAGCTCTTCATGCACGCCTGGAGCTACATGACGGACGCGGTCCTTGAGGGTGGCAGCCCGTTCAATAGGCGTTCGGGACACCTTCCTGGTTCGACTACGCCGGCACGGACGCGCGCTTCAACAGCGTCTTCAATGAGGCCATGAAGCAGCACTCCGTCATCCTCACCGAAAAGCTCCTCGAGCTCTACACGGGCTTCGACGGCGTCCGCACCCTCGTCGATGTCGGCGGCGGCCTTGGCTCCACCATCCACGCCATCACCTCCAGGTACCCGACCATTCATGGGATCAACTTCGACCTCCCCCACGTCATCTCCGAGGCGCCAGCCTACCCCGGCGTGCATGTGCAGCACGTGGGTGGTGACATGTTCGAGGAGGTACCCTCCGGCGATGCCATTCTCATGAAGTGGATCCTCAACTGCTGGGGCGACCACCACTGCGCCAGGCTGCTCAAGAACTGCTACGACGCGCTGCCGCTGCATGGGAAGCTCATCAGTGTCGAGTGCATCCTGCCGGTGAACCCGGACGCCACAACAGCGCGCAGGGTTGATCGGCGTCGACGTGTGCCTGCTCGCGTACAGCCCTGACGGCAAGGAGAGGTATGAGAGGGAGTTCGTGGAGCTCGCCAAGGGCGCCGGGTTTACCAGCGTCAAGTCCACCTACATCTACGCCAACTTCTGGGCCATCGAGTACACCAAGTAGCTGCCGCCGGGCAGGCTTCGGCCTCCATCTACATAATAAATTAAAATATTCTACCTAAAGTTTCCATCCTGTGTTTCTCTGCCGGCACTAGACCAAGGTGTCTCTTGTAACTGCCACCTCCATGTTATTTACAAGAATAAAATAGAGAAACACCAGCCGTTTGGCTCTCTCATGAGTTTACATTGCAAAGTTCATGTCTCCTTGACACCGATAGAGAATCGGGCTTCACTCCAGACCAATCACAGCCGGTTAAAATGGCGATCAATGTTTGATTGGTCATGAATTGGGAGTGATCGAGGCTATTCATCACCACCGGTTTGTAGGACAAAGTGGAAATAATCCATCCAGGCTATTTCTCTCCGGGTACGTGGCTCAATCCCGGACTGATTGTGCACCAGAAACACTCAGATGCTGGTGTCTCAAATCCGTTTTGCTATGCATAGCACAACCACTGGTGATGTGTGATACGAACCGGTGGTGTTTGCTTAGTCATAAGTCCAGCGTTAAGCGAAAGTATGGTATTATGGTGATCAACCCTTCTTGGCGATGGTGGCTTAACTTGAGGAGAGGTGGTGCCATATGTTTTCTCAAATCCAAATGCTCCACGGTAGTAACATCGTCCTCACTCCAGTGGTAGTAATGTATAGGTGCTTCTTTTTCTTTAGACATGAGGAAATGGGTTTTCAGATGGATAGGGAAGTTGGATCTTTTATCCAAATTGGAGATCTAATTGATTCACTGGATTTTGAAAGGATTGTTCTGGATGTGTGGAGATTTTAGGTTAACATGCATCTCCAATTTGAGGTGGCAATGCAATCTAACTCAACCTTTTATTACGCATGGTTGCCTGAGATTTGGATATATTCTTTATGGCCATGTTGAGAAAGAATCAGCAACATAGAGCTCTAACTTTTATTGTAGATTTCAGTTACTTCATTATAGATGTTTGGGTATGCCTTGTACCAATATGTAGCTCAACTTTAAGGAACTTACCGTTCGCCATTTAGTACGGTGCCTAGTAAAATTTCTTTAGGTTACAAATCATGATGGACGTTCATGGAAAACTATTTGTAAGGTACTGCGCCTTGCGCGTGCCTCCAGCCAGATACATATACTTGTAGCTTTTGGAGAATAAGCATTTTGATGGTTACTGACATAGCTTACGTTACCGGGTTGCTTGGCAGATTCCAGAGTAATCCAGGACCAGAACACTGGAAATTGGTAAAGAAAGTTCTGCGCTATTTGCAAGGAACAAAAGGCCTCATATTAACGTACAGGAAAACAGAATCTCTGCGTATCGTAGGATACTCAGATTCCGATTACGCAGGAGATGACAGAAAATCCACGTCAGGATATGTGTTCACCCTAGCCGGGGGAGCAATATCATGGAAAAGTTGCAAACAAACCGTCACTACATCGTCCACAATGTATGCCGAGTTTGTTGCGTGTTATGAGGCTACAGGGCAGGTGAACTGGCTAAAGCAGTTTGTACCTGGTCTGAGAATGGTTGATGAAATATCTAAACCATTACAGTTGTACTGCGATAACGAGCCCGCAGTAATGTATGCTCACAACAACAAGACAAGTGGTGCTGCCAAACACATAGATATAAAGTATTATGTTGTGAAAGATAAAGTCCGAGATCAGATCATTAATCTCGAGCACATAAGCACAGTGAAAATGCTTGCGGATCCGCTAACGAAAGGCTTACCACCCAACGTGTTCAAGGAACACGTAGCCGGCATGGGGCTAAGGGATAGCCTATGATCTTCGGACTACAAGGGCCCAAAAAGGTTAAAGAATCCGTTTCTGAATGGAAGCGTGAATTGTAGCTGCTAAATCCATCGACAGCTGATCGTGACGATGAGGCATGCTCTATACACAAATCTATGACGAAACGCGAAAAAGTAAAAGTAAAAGAATAGTATAGGGTGAGATCAAGGGGGAGACTGTTAGAATTGATCTCTCTGGGTCATCGGATCCCAACGGGCCCGATGACCCGCCTCACCCCGCGCCCTGATCGGGGGCGTTCCAGCGGTACCCTAGCTGGTGGGCCCCCGTCGCGCCGCGCTATAAAAAGGAGGTGGGGGCCAGCGGCTCGATATACGAAGTCCACCGGCCGCCGCCACCCCACCCACAGTCAACCCTAGCCGATCTAAGTCAAGCGCGGCAGCGGCGGGAAGCTCCTCCGGCGATCCTCGACGCCCTCTGCCTCGACCGTGAACCCCTACGGCCGAACTGCTCCGATCCCCGCGCTACACCGCCATGGCGGGCACTTCTGCATCCGCCGCCGGCCTAGGGCACGAAGGTATACCCCGTGCCCTTCCCTGCATCTCTCAATCTCTCTCTCTCTGTTTCTAGATTAAGCAAATTGCGCAGAGGTTTCTCCTAATCTAATCGCGCAGTAGCAGATCCTATAGCTTTCAAGGGGAACTCTACAAGGACAGGCCAATAGGTGGATATAGAGACCAGCTTGTGCTTTACCAAATAAAGCTAAAGACACCCCACACACACTAGAACCCCAACCGCTACCAAACATTACCGTAGGATGCATGGCTTAAGCGGTATCGACCTGATGAGCAGTTCATGGTAGGGGCGAAGCAAGAAACTTGAAGCGCCGGGTTCGATGTGTAGTAATCTAGTTTTTTACGGGTCATTTCATTTAGATCAACAGTGATATAAAGGGATTTTTCTGGAGTTATCGGGGTCGCCGGACCCCGGCTACTAGCTGTAGCTTCGCCCCTGGTTCATGGAGAGTGCTGAAGCACCACCTGAGCACCACCACAGACTACTCTCGTTAGCCACCTCCTCTGTAAAACCAAACAGAAATACATGGTCTAGCTCCCTCGAACATGCATGCATTTCGATGCTTCAGGCAACAAGAATGATGAAATAGATTAGTCTTCATATTTATTTTTCTCGAAGCCGCAAAGACACACAGGGTTAAAGGCTTCATATTTTTGCCGATGCAGGGCTGCAAGTATCACAGGAACTATTCTTCCGCCGGGACCATTCGTAGCAGATTTACTCAGCAGGGGTTTCATGGATAAGTATTTGTGTTGGTAAGGGAAAACAATGGCAATATGTTATGTCATCTCTTGACTTTCATTCCACATCGCAATAACTCTTAAACTCCTGCCACGGAACTCTTAGTCGCAAGCAAGATGATGATGGACTGATGACTAGCTACTATATATCAGCCATGAAATCTAACTAACAGCCGGCGAGCAATTCATTGGCCTTCTCCTTGATCAGCTCCCATGCTCCGCGGACGTGCCGCATCTCCGTCATGGAGCCACCCACGGCTAGGCGGATCACAAACTTGCCATCCACAACGAAATGCGTCATGAACGCCCGCCCGCTTGCGTTCACCGCCACGAGGAGCTCGCGGTTCAGGGACTCCACCGCTTTATCCTCCATGAAGCGCGGGCGGAGGCGGAAGCACACGAGGGAGAAGCTCCTCGGCACCACGACCTCGAAGCGCTCGTCAGCCGCCACGACGCGCTCAAACCACTCCGCCATCCGGATGTGCCTCCGTATGTGCGCGCGCATGCCCGCCGTTCCATAGCGCCGCAGCACCACCCACAGCTTGATGGCGCGGAAGCGGCGTGACAGGGCAATCTGCCAGTCCTTGTAGTCGATCGTGTCTGTCGTCATCTTTGACGCACCGCCGACGTTCCTGAGGTACTCTGGGTCGGTGGACAGTGCGTCGGTCATGGTGGTGGGGTTTGCCACCCAAAGGCAGCAACAGTCCATGTTGGTGAGCAACCACTTGTGTGGGTTCATGCTCACCGAGTCCGCCAGCTCAGCGCCGTCGAGGTTACCTTGGAACTCTGGGCAAATGGCCGCACTGCCGGCGTATGCAGCGTCGATGTGCAGCCAGGTTCCTGTACGATAGTATTACATATGTAATCTTGTCAGATGGTTATATGCATATAATCAAGTGGATGATTAGCATCGGAGAGAGAGAGAGGGGGGGGGCTGGGAAGGAGGTTGAAGCTAATACCATAACGCCGAGCAACATGACCGAGCTCTCGCACTCGGTCAATGGCCCCGAGACCGGTAGTGCCGATTGTGGCGCACAGGTAAAGAGGAACCAGTCCGCGGGCGACGTCTTCCTCCACTGCTCTTTGGACGGTGTCGGCAGTCAGGCCGTATCCTGACTCCGCCGACGTCCGTAGGATGCGGAAGTTTGCTGGAGGGATGCCGACGATGCTCGCGCCCTTCTGAAAGGTCGCGTGGGTCTGGTCCGAGGCGTACACGACCAGCTTGAGGATGCCTTCATGGCCGAGCTTGCTCAACGCACGGTCGCGTGCGGCCGCAAGCGTGCACACCACGGCCTCGCACGTGCTCCCGTGCAGGACACCGCCTCCTCCTCCCTTGAAGTGGAAGCGCTCCGGTAGGCCGAGGAGGCTAGCCATCCAATCAACCACGACCTGCTCCAGCTCGGTGGCCACCGGTGATGCCGTCCAGACGAAAGGTACGACATTGAGACCAGCGGACAACATCTCCCCGGCGAACCCTGCACTGCTCGCGTTCGCCGGGAAGTAGGCGAAGAAGCTGGGGCTCTGCCAGTGTGTGA
Source organism: Panicum hallii (assembly GCF_002211085.1). Classification (NCBI taxonomy): domain Eukaryota; kingdom Viridiplantae; phylum Streptophyta; class Magnoliopsida; order Poales; family Poaceae; genus Panicum; species Panicum hallii. Next base: position 44,159,366 of record NC_038049.1, on the reverse strand, counting down.
GCCCCGGGAGGATGTCCCGCTGCACGTCGTCGAGTATGCGGTCCATGGACTCACCCAACTCTGGGGCTGCATCCGGAAGAAGCTTACGGATGGAGCCCGGCTCGGGGTTAGCCATGACCGGGTACTTGTCGACGTTGCGGTAGTAGTCGGCGAGGAAGCCGACCACTGCGCCCGACTCCCCGGCGAATGTCTCGGGGTCCAGTGGCATCATCGCTTCAAGTGGAAGGCTACCCATGGGCGGCCAGGAAAGAAGCTTGAATTCAGGCGTGGCAAGGAAAGTAGGGTTCACTACAGCACCGTAGCAGGAGCGATGTGATTTGGTTTGGAAGCCCACATCTGGCTCATATATATAGGTTCTGCATTCTGCCATGTGCATCACGAACCTAGTCACAGGAAAGACACTCACTTGGGCATGCTCTCTCGCTCTCGGAGATACGATGCTTTCTCGCTAGCTATTTTGACGACATGCTCCAGCTTCCTGGTGAGTCACCTTTTGTGCAGCACGTTTGTTATTAGTTATTAATAATTGATACTCTACAGATCTATCAAAAAATAAACAAACTAGGCACACATTTGTACTAGTTGCATGTGGGCGCATGTAGTCATCATGTGCAGGTGTCGGGAGACGGTGCTCACGCGGTTGTGTCGGGAGCTCTGGATGGTTATTAGTAAGCCTAGAAAAGTATCAAGTCATCTAAATAGCAGAAAAATAGGAAGATTGTACTCCAGTCTATCTATCACCTTATAGCTTCTCCATCCAAAACAACCATACAAAAATACTTTGATTAGTCAAAACTGGACCACAAACTTGTGCAATTTATTTTGCGTTTTGGGCTTTCAGTCACTTCAAGTTGTGTTTAGTAGTGGAGTTTGTGGATATGAACCCATTTCCCGGAAATTTCATGTCAAACGTGCAGACTCTAGAAAGTTGCTTGTACCCAGCACCAAAATGAATAAAATAAAGAAAATCTTCTGTAGCGAAGCCAGGTGCATCACGCGACGTCCACGCCCATGCATATCTGAAACTCCTGCGCAGCTTCACTACAACTCTACCAGCTAGTGCCATGAATCGGTTTGCAGATTCTGTATCTGTTCTCAGCCTTGTGCATCACGGGTTTTTTGCGTGCGGTAATTAGCAATAGAAAATAGAATGCCACTGTGTCCGTCACCATCCCGCAGCTCTCACGCAGATCACAGACATTTTACAGCCACACTCCCATACGTGTCAAGACTAATTTTGAGGTAGGTGAGAACAAAGCCTGCAGGAAGCCCTATATAAGCTCAGCTCGTGCCCACACCCCCTTCAACGCACATCATCACTCAGCTGCCAGCGCTCACAACTCCTCCATCAGCTAGTTGCTGTGCTCCAATCCGATCCAAGAGGCAGATGGGCTCCACGGACATTGCCGACGAGGAGACATGCCTGCACGCGCTGCAGCTAGTGTCGTCGGCCGTCCTGCCGATGACGCTCAGGACTGCCATCGAGCTGGGCCTGCTCGAGACCCTCGTGGGCGCCGGCGGCAAGGCCCTCACTCCCAAGGAGGTGGCCGCGAAGCTGCCGTCCAAGGCCAACCCGGCCGCGGCGTCCATGGTCGATCGCTTGCTGCGGCTGCTTGCCTCCTACAACGTCGTGTCGTGCGTGGTGGAGGAGGGCGAGGACGGCAGCCTGTCCCGCCGGTACAGCGCCGCGCCGGTGTGCAAGTGGCTCACCCCCAACAAGGATGGCGTCTCCATGGCGCCGTTCCACCTCCTCGCCAACGACAAGCTCTTCATGCACGCCTGGAGCTACATGACGGACGCGGTCCTTGAGGGTGGCAGCCCGTTCAATAGGGCGTTCGGGACACCTTCCTGGTTCGACTACGCCGGCACGGACGCGCGCTTCAACAGCGTCTTCAATGAGGCCATGAAGCAGCACTCCGTCATCCTCACCGAAAAGCTCCTCGAGCTCTACACGGGCTTCGACGGCGTCCGCACCCTCGTCGATGTCGGCGGCGGCCTTGGCTCCACCATCCACGCCATCACCTCCAGGTACCCGACCATTCATGGGATCAACTTCGACCTCCCCCACGTCATCTCCGAGGCGCCAGCCTACCCCGGCGTGCATGTGCAGCACGTGGGTGGTGACATGTTCGAGGAGGTACCCTCAGGCGATGCCATTCTCATGAAGTGGATCCTCAACTGCTGGGGCGACCACCACTGCGCCAGGCTGCTCAAGAACTGCTACGACGCGCTGCCGCTGCATGGGAAGCTCATCAGTGTCGAGTGCATCCTGCCGGTGAACCCGGACGCCACGAACAGCGCGCAGGGGTTGATCGGCGTCGACGTGTGCCTGCTCGCGTACAGCCCTGACGGCAAGGAGAGGTATGAGAGGGAGTTCGTGGAGCTCGCCAAGGGCGCCGGGTTTACCAGCGTCAAGTCCACCTACATCTACGCCAACTTCTGGGCCATCGAGTACACCAAGTAGCTGCCGCCGGGCAGGCTTCGGCCTCCATCTACATAATAAATTAAAATATTCTACCTAAAGTTTCCATCCTGTGTTTCTCTGCCGGCACTAGACCAAGGTGTCTCTTGTAACTGCCACCTCCATGTTATTTACAAGAATAAAATAGAGAAACACCAGCCGTTTGGCTCTCTCATGAGTTTACATTGCAAAGTTCATGTCTCCTTGACACCGATAGAGAATCGGGCTTCACTCCAGACCAATCACAGCCGGTTAAAATGGCGATCAATGTTTGATTGGTCATGAATTGGGAGTGATCGAGGCTATTCATCACCACCGGTTTGTAGGACAAAGTGGAAATAATCCATCCAGGCTATTTCTCTCCGGGTACGTGGCTCAATCCCGGACTGATTGTGCACCAGGAAACACTCAGATGTTGGTGTCTCAAATCCGTTTTGCTATGCATAGCACAACCACTGGTGATGTGTGATACGAACCGGTGGTGTTTGCTTAGTCATAAGTCCAGCGTTAAGCGAAAGTATGGTATTATGGTGATCAACCCTTCTTGGCGATGGTGGCTTAACTTGAGGAGAGGTGGTGCCATATGTTTTTCTCAAATCCAAATGCTCCACGGTTAGTAACATCGTCCTCACTCCAGTGGTAGTAATGTATAGCTGCTTCTTTTTCTTTAGACATGAGGAAATGGGTTTTCAGATGGATAGGGAAGTTGGATCTTTTATCCAAATTGGAGATCTAATTGATTCACTGGATTTTGAAAGGATTGTTCTGGATGTGTGGAGATTTTAGGTTAACATGCATCTCCAATTTGAGGTGGCAATGCAATCTAACTCAACCTTTTATTACGCATGGTTGCCTGAGATTTGGATATATTCTTTATGGCCATGTTGAGAAAGAATCAGCAACATAGAGCTCTAACTTTTATTGTAGACTTCAGTTAGATGTTTGGGTACGCCTTGTACCAATATGTAGCTCAACTTTAAGGAACTTACCGTTCGCCATTTAGTATGGTGCCTGGTAAAATTTCTTTAGGTTACAAATCATGATGAACGTTCTGATTGAATTATGGAAAACTATTTGTAAGGTACTGCGCCTTGCGCGTGCCTCCAGCCAGATACATATACTTGTAGCTTTTGGAGAATAAGCATTTTGATGGTTACTGACTTGGTGTTTACGGAATTATTATTTGCCATTCAAACTATTGGATAAAGTTTAATGTGATAAGTTAATTTTATCTCAAGAATATCTTGTGTTAAGCGAAGCTAATTGGGAGTTTAACTTTTTCTCAAACGACATGGTAGAGCTGCGTGTCATTTAATTAATACGAAGAGAGGGGAAACTCTACAAGGACAGGCCAATAGGTGGATATAGAGACCAGCTTGTGCTTTACCAAATAAAGCTACAGACACCCCACACACACTAGAACCCCAACCACTATCAAACATTACCGTAGGATGCATGGCTTAAGCGGTATCCAGGGCAAGCGACCTGATGAGCAGTTCATGGTAGGGGCGAAGCAAGAAACCTGAAGCGCCGGGGTCGATGTGTAGTAATCTAGTTTTTTTAGGGGTCATTTCATTTAGATCAACAGTGATATAAAGGGATTTTTCTGGAGTTATCGGGGTCGCCGGAGCCCGGCTACTAGCTGTAGCTTCGCCCCTGGTTCATGGAGAGTGCTGAAGCACCACCTGAGCACCACAGACTACTCTCGTTAGCCACCTCCTCTGTAAAACCAAACAGAAATACATGGTCTAGCTCCCTCGAACATGCATGCATTTCGAGAAGGTACCCTCCAGCGATGCCATCCTCATGAAGTGGATCGTCAAGTGCTGGGGTGATGACCACTGTGCCAAGCTCATCAGCGTCGAGTGCATCCTGCCGATGAACCCGGATGCCACAAACAGTGCGCAAGGGTTGATCGGTGTCGACGTGTGCCTGCTCGCCTACGCCAACTTCTAGGCCATCGAGTACACCAAGTAGCTGATCACATGCTGGCATCGGCCTCCATCTACGTAATAAATTAAAATAATTTACCTAAAATTTCCATCTTGTGTTTCTCTGCTGGCACTAGACCAAGATGTCTCCCGTAACCGCCACCGTTTGGCTTTCTCATGATTTTACATTGCAAAGTTCATCACGTCTCTTTGACACTAACAGAGAAACAGGTTTCACTCCCAGCCAACGACAACTGGTTAAATGGCGATCTATGATTTATTATTGGCCATATATCAACACCAGTTTGTAGGCCAAACTGGAAATAATTAAGATGCGTATTGTAGCACAGGGCATAGTTCGCCTAGATCTTGGGGTGCCGCACGTCACTGTTTTTCTTGATCATTCTCTGGAGCGTGTCTGCAGCAAGCAGCAAGAGGGTATGGCAATAGGCGAGCACCCAGCCTCAGCCTGCGGCGACAGGTGATCCAGGGCCCCGGGCATCACTAGCTGGTCAACAGGCTCTGGATCGAAGCGCACCACTGGTCCGGGCAGCCACGAGCTCGCAAGAATGCAAGATGTCTTGGAGGCTGCTCCATAACACAATGTCGAAGGCCTTGGCGTAGTCAAGCTTGAGAGCTAGTGTCGGCGCATGCCGCTTGAAGCAGCATTGGACGAGCTCTGCGGCATAGATGGAGGACTGCGAGATGGGGATCGCTCGCTCGCCCCTGCAAGAAGCCGGTCTGATCAAGATCCATAAGCTCCGAGAGCTCGACCTCTCTGCAGGCGGCTGGTGAGGATCTTAGAGAAAATCTCCACATCACAACTCTGCGCGCCCAATCTGCTTTGCAGAACGATGCGTGCCTGCCTATACTTGGGCAGCAGCAGAACGATGAGCGCCCAGTTCACACGTTCCAGCAGGAACGCCAGGAGGCGGCGAGGCAACCGTATCCCAAGACGCCTTGTACAAGGTAGGGCCAAAGCCGTCATGGCCTGCCTGATGCGCTTGCAGAACTGCACTGTAGTCTAGGCCCATGCAGGCTTGTCACAATTCGCTTGTACAAGGTAGGATCAAAGCCGTCGGCGATCGCATCCGCCCTTCACCGACGCGACCCCCACCGCCGGGCTCCACCCCTTCGATCGGCGAAGTGCTCCACACGGCGGCCATCAGCTAGGATGGGCCCATGGGTACGTGCACATTGCGTACAGAATATATACGAGGCCCACTCCAACTGGGCTTAGGATGGATCACAGGTCTTTTTTACCTTGATCTGGGCCTAGACGGACCAAATCCTTGTAGGCTGGACTGGGCTGATCTTATTTCGATGATCCAAATTCTTAAACTGGGCTGCAGGATAGTTTTCTCTCGTGTTCAGCTCACAGGCAGTCTGGAATGACTGCTGGTACAGGGGATATAGATCATAGGGAAATTTCACTCGATTTTTTTACCAAATGGATTTGTGACACGTAGCGGTCTTGACGGAAGAAAAAAATTGGTTGAGAACCAAACGAGAAATCAGCCAAATCTCACCCGTAAAGTGAAGGGGAAAAATGAGTAAAACCCAAACGAGAATCAACCGTATAACAGCTAGTTGATGGGCTGATTAAACTCAGTCACTTTGCAGTGTTGGACTCCCAGGCTCAAGAACCCCGGCCGACGTGGCCACGTCAACTTTTTGAGCCGCGCGTCCAGGATCAATGGGCGTTCAACGTTTTCAGTTTATTAGCCGCACTTGGTCGATGGGTTTAGTGGCAACTTTATTCGTCAGCAGCAACAGAAAGAATTCCAAATGAAAGCCCGTCCATGTATAATGCAGAGGATAACAGTAAACAAGCTAGAGTATACATGCGCATACAGGAAGCAAGCAAGAGAAGCACTATCCGTTTCGCCCACGGATCAAAGTAATAAACAATCTAGAACATGCGCACAGTGGAGGAAGCAAGCTAGAGCATTCCTGACACACGAATCTGCTTGACGTACAGATGGATTCACAAGCGTAACAAGGGGTCTGAGCTCAGCTGTCGCTGGTACATGGGAAAAAGAAATGGTTTCGTCCTTCCTTAATTACCAAATGACCTTGTCCGGAATGTGCTGAATCTTATGCCAATTTCTGTGCCCCTCTTCTTGACAGGTTGTACTCAGCACGCGGCAGTGAATGATTTGAATCTCCTGAAGAGACTGGGGCAGCGTCGGAAGGAGCTCCATCTTATCGCAATCATAAATAAACAAATTCTGGAGCGACCCGAGGCGCTCCATATTTTCTGGCAAGCAGTCCCAGTCGCAAGACTCGATGCGGAGCTCACGCAGATGAATGAAGAGCTCACAATCTTTAGGAATAGATGCCAGCCGGCTGCAACAAAGGAGCACAAGTTTTTGCAGGCGCTTTGGGGCGTCTGGGTGCTGCCGACTCAACATCCAGCTAGGATACCTTGAACCCTTGTAGTGGTAGATCTGGAGCTCTACAAGATCCTTCGGGGGGCAAAGACCCTCAAGTACCTCTGCTGCGACGTCTGGGTCGTTGCAGGTATTATAACCGAATTTCAGCTCCAGTTTTGTGACTCGCTCCTTGCGGGCTAGCTGAGCTCCGAGAGCTTCCTCTTTGCTTCCGACAACCCCAAGACCCCATATCCGCAGAGCGCCCCGAAGCTTGTTTAGGTGCTTCAGCTGCTTCAGCTCGTACCCTTGTTCCTCCTTTACTTCGAAGTGTGGCAGCGTATGGAGTGACATCAGCCTGCCAACGTTGGGGAAAGGCATCCAAGCAGTGACGTGCCGCAGATGGACGAGATTAGCCATATCTTCAGGACAGGATACCGTCCTGTAGGGAGAAGCAGGATAGACATCTATGGTCTGCATATGGTAAAGCTTGCTAAATGTGCTTGGCAAAATCACCTTCATGTACCCGGGAAGGAAACCAAGATAACGTAGATGCTTCATCCGATCAACAGATGCTGGGACTGACAACACTTTTGTCTTACGTTTTAGTTCAACAATCAGGACCCGCAGTTCCCTCAGCCTCATGAACAAACAATCAAAGACTTTTTCCAAGTCATCCATGTCCATGGGTTGCATTCTATCCGTATCTTCTGTACAGTGCTCCTTAATGATCAGGGTGCGCAAAGTTCCCAAGTCCAGACTTAACTCTGCGACCTTTGCTGCATTATTGGTCTCGACGAAAACATGGCGAACCCCAAGCGGAATATCTTTTGGCGGGCAACTCGAATCAATTCTATGGAAATCACTTCCCGCAAGCCTCTCTGCCAACTCATGTAGCAGGTCATGAGATGTGAATTCAGTGCAAAAAATTGTTCTTTGCACTTGCAGAAATGAGAGTGTCAGTAACTCATCAAAGTAGCGATTGCCCACGTCTTCCAATTCCTCTGTTGCATGACTACTGGCGTTTACAAACCCCTGTGCTATCCAGATGCGAACCAACTCATCTCGTTTTAACCCGTATCCTCTAGGGAAAGTGCTGCAGTATGCAAAGCATCGCCTGGTGTCATCACCAAGCTGCTGATAGCTCCACCACAGAGCTCCCATGGTCTCATTCAGCACGACATCGTTCGCCGTTGTTTCCCAGAAACTGATCCTTCTATTCCTCCGAAGCTGCTTTCCAACTGTTACTGCAGCAATGGGTGAGCGGCGTAGCTTGTTCGCAATCTTGATTCCAATCCTTTCATATTCTGCATCATTACCGATTGCACCTGATCGTGCATGATGCATGAACAACGATAAGTACTCCACCTCTTCCAGATCAGGTATTGGAATTTGCTCCTGAGCGCAACCTAGAGCTGCAGCCGCATCTTCTCTTTGAGCAGTCACCAGGATTCTGCTTCCACTCTGCCCAACGTCAAGGGCATCAAGTAGAATATCCTGTTCCATCTGACTGTCATTATTGACCCAGAGATCATCCAGTACCAACAAGAAACGTCTGCCTTGCAGTTTTTCCTTCACCTCCTTTTGTATGCTTTGAAGGCGTTCAGTATCGGAGGGCCGGACTTGCGTTATCTGCTCCAGAATATCACGAAATATCTTATCCACTCTGAAAGTTGTTGACACGTGACTGAACATGATAAGGTCAAAATGTTTGTCTTCAGCCTTCTTCTCATACTCACAAACATATTTCGCCAAGGTACTCTTCCCGGACCCTGCAATACCATGTATATCAATCACAGAATAAGGTTTACTACTATTGGAGCTTGGTCCATAAGCATCTGGTCCCTCACGAAGCTTTCTAGATATATCCTTACGCTTCTTGTCTCGACCGAATACCTTCTGTAAGATCATTATGTGCGAGTCGACAATCTGCTCCTGTCTGCTGCTGTTTTCGCTAATACCCTTGGCTGGAATTTCGCTGCTGCTGCTGCGTTTCTGACTCAAAAGAGGTGAGTGTTTTGAGTCATTCAATCTTTTTTCTATGTCCTCTATTCGTTTCCTCAAGCTTTTTCCATCGATACTAAGGAAGAAAAGATCTACTGCAATGTCATCCTTCTGCAAGGAACAAGCTAGTGTCAAATGATTATCCTTGCCACATATTCCAGTTGTGCCTGCTCTTGATTTATTACTACCCCCATGCCCAGAATATTTGCCATCTTCTAGAATTTATGTACTCAAACTTTTTACAGTAACGTATTAAAATAAGTATTTAGATTGATACTAAGAGCATGTAAAAGTTTACTCAATAGCACTGCATAGCGTATCTATGCTAAAAGGCAGATCAATCGAAGAAAATAACTACATACAAATGCTCGCATTTACATGAGAAAACAGAGCATTCTGCTCACTCTACTTAGATTTCTTAAACTAAAGGTTGGGATTGAGTTCATTTGATAGAGTCTTCACATCTACTTTCATTATATCCTCATTATCTTGTCGTATATAGGGATATCTCTTCCTATCCACCGTGTCACTTGGATTAAGTTTACTCTATAATGTACAGACATGATTTGTATCTTGCTATTGTAGAACTATTCCACCAGAATGCATGCAAAGGGAAAAAAATTCAATCTCTCTGACATAACATTGCAAGCAGCTACTTCAAGTGACAAAAAGAACTTGACGTTGAAATTTTCCAAGCTACCTAAAATCTTTTACAACATTAAAGCAGGGCTGGGACCTGTGAGTTAATATAGTAATCTTCTACATACAGTATCGATGTTGCTGTACTAGTAGCTTGAAAAATGGCGCTTCTCTTAACACGAGGAAAGTATTTTGCAGAACAAAATGGAGAACAAGAAAAATTCCACCAAGATCGCAGTTCAAGCACGAATTGGGCATGAGGATCAGATGGTACCTTGTTTGCTTTGATGCCAACCTCTTCATATGACCAATCCCGGTAATGACAAGCAGCCACATATGTTTCGGCTAACCACCTCTGCATGGATTGACAGAGGACCTTGATGTCTAGGGACAGTGACCAAGCACGGAGCTTCTGCATCACGGGATTGGAGTTGGAGGGCCTTTGGGAAATTGGTATTTGCTGCTCACCAGATCTGCATAGTGTGGCGCCCAGCCAGCACAACCCTATGCATCTCCGGAACCAGGTCCCCTTGCAGTGGGTGATGCAAGTGCCAGCAGCCCTTGAGATCCAGCTGGGGCCGTCCCCCTTGACTTCCTTCTCAATCCGGTGATAATCGACGACATCCAGTAGTATGTCTTCGGCCTCGTACATGATGGACTTGAGATCATTTTCTATCTTCTTGAGCGTCGCGAGATCAGAGTCAGATCCCTTGCCTTTCACTTCTCCAACCATCCTTTGCTCCTCCACTTTTCTCAGCGTCTCCCTGAGGCTTGGGATAGTGTTGATCTCCAGCTTCCGAAGCTTTCTTGATGTGTCAAAGGAGAGGTTGGCAAAGAACTTGTCCACAAGAAAGCTGAGTATGGGTGTCAGCATCCAACCCATGACCACGAAGCCCCAGCCCACTGCTGCAATTTGCAATGGACTTGCCATGGATTGGAATGCTAAGATCTCATGGAGAAGGATAGGGGAAGAGGCTGGAGGAAGATGACGGACGGGGCGAAGGGTAGTGACACTCACACTAAGCTACTAGATAGCTAGATAAATACGAGCTCGCTCTGGCCCTGCGAAGCTCCTTTTTTCAGCTATGTATTCTCAACATGTACGCACGAGCATGTACATGCATATGGACGTCCACGCATACTAGCGTGCTTCTTTTTTCTTTTAGTTCTACGTGCTTCTTCGTCTTTATTAACAGCACATACATACGAGGAGCTAGCTCTAATTACACGAAGGGTTTTGAACAAAATCTCATGCATCAAACACAATCATTTGCGACTCCATCGATTGCATATTACTAAACCTAAGTCCATTCTAAAAAGAAATACTAAATTGTAGCATTAACTTAAATTCTATAAAGCAATGCCACTTGAGACAACTGATCGATGAGATGGCTGCTTGTGGATAATTTTGCCGTCATGCTTGTTTTGATGTATGCACATTCCCTAAAATTCATTCGAAGATTTGCAGTAGCTAGCAATTAATTGCACATGCTAGGTCATTTGCTAACTGATATATAGGCTTATATACTCTTTGGAATGTTTACATCAATATTTGTTCATTTGGGTGTCTTCTGGCTGTCTCAAATCAGAGAAACCCACTTTTTAGAAGCCTGATTCAAAAAGTCATCTGCTCATTTTGAAAACTGAAAAAATTGAAATAGTTTTATGCAAAATAGAAGAACAAATCGATCATTGGTAGAGGTGTGCAGAGGTGCAGTCGGCGCTTAGCGCGGTTGACTTTGAGCGCCACCATATGAGGCGAAGCAATAGCTCTTCCAACATTGAGCCGTTTAGATTTTTAGTAAAATTTGTATTAATTCAAATTTACAGTTAGTCAATTTTGCTATCTTCCTAAACGAGCATGCAGCAGGAATCCAATTTTTTCATGTTAGTAAATAAAAGATCAGAACTTAGGGTATTAATTATTACACATCCGCTTTTATCTGCCCTCTTTAGAGCATGTACAATAATGCATGTCATGGTGTCTTCTTTATCGCTAAGATAGCTCCGCAAAATCTTATGCTAAAGTGTGAGAAAAGAGGAGAGAGAATGAACTAGTCGCACTTGCCAAAGCATGTGCCTGGTCCCACCTAGTGTGTCCTACTTTTCTTCAAAAAAAAATGTGTGTCCTTCTAGCAGCTCTTTTTTTTACGCAACTTCTACCAGCTCTTCATTCAAAGCCTTCTCTCTCCATAACGTCTCCATCTACTCAATGCCTTCTCTCCTTGTTCTTTTCTTACTGGCTATGGGACGAGAGGGTCAAGCACAATAATAAAGAGATGAGTGAGGATAGACTGAAGATGTTTGGATGTAAGTGCTAATAAGTGAAAATGCTAATAATATGTGCTAATGGAAACCAATAACTTGTAAAGAAAGAGTTCTCTCACTTAACTAACTAAACTTTAGCATTAGATCCAAATATGAATGTTCTAAAACTTAGCATCAAATCTAGTTGGCCTAAACTTTAACAAGTGCTAGCATCAAATCTAGTCGAGCTAAACTTTAACAAGTGCTAAACTTTAGCTCTAGACGATCCAAACGGAACCTAGTTTCTCTAGCCGACGGTTGTGCCACAATTCATTTTCTGGCTCCACGTATGAGAGGTTGCATATAGATTATTTAGGGGCACGTCTATAGCTGTACATTTGGGCCGGGCTAAATGGGCCAGCACGCAGCCCGGTGATTTTGGCCCGGCCCAAAAGAGGCCCGGCACGATATACGATGGGCTGGGCCAAGCTCGAGAAAAGGCTGGGCCGTGCCATGGGCCGAGAAGACAGCCCGATGGGCGGCACGGCACGGCCCGGTTAAGTGCGGCCCGTCACAGCCCGATAAGGCCCATAAGGCACGGCCCAACCCAATAAACTCGTGTCGTATATAAACCGTGCCCCCCCACTCCCAGAACCCTAACCCTAACCCGCACACTCCCGCACTCCCGGTCTCCCGCTCCCGCAGTCCCGCACCGCCGCACGCCCGGGCAGCCGGGCGCCTGGCCGCCCGCCCCCCCCCCCCCCGGCGGCGCCCCCGCCCCCCGGCTGCCCGGCACCGGCGGCCCCCGCCACCCCGCGCCCCCACGGCCCCCAGCGGCCCCTCAACCCCGCCCCGTTGCCCCCCGCGCGGCCGCGCCCCACCGGCGGCCCCGCCCCACCCCCCCCCCCCGGGCGGCCCCCCGCGCCCCCCGTGGACCGGCGTCCGGCGGCCCCCCACGCCCCACCGGCGGCCCCGCCCCCCCCCCCCCGCGCCCCCCCCCCCCCGGGCCCCCTGGAATCCTGGATGGCTTCTTCATCTTCTATTCTGTTGTTTAAATAATTAAATCATGTGTTGGATGAGCGGGCTGTAAAGGCCCAACAGACCTAATGGATCTAACGGGCTGTCGTGCTAAATGGGCTGGCACGGCCCGTTTAAGAGTGTACGGGCCGTGCCATGGGCCGAGAGGCCAGCCCGATGGGCGGCACGGCCCGTTAGTGTAATTGTGCTAGGCCGGGCTGGCATTTTATAGATTGGCACGGCCCATGTAAGAGTCAGGCCGGCCCGGCCCGGCCCGATGTACAGCTATAGGCACGTCCCGGTGCAGGAGCGAGGTTCTAATCCTGCCCGGCCAGCTCCCCACTAGAAAGACGCAATCACCACACTGAACATGCATCCGCGATAGATTTGGAGAATTGGGAGAGTAAGTTGAAATGTTGAATTGGATGTTTTCATGGAAAAAAGATCAGTGGAGACCGGTTCCAAATCATGGCCTGTGCATACTGCATGTACCCACCTCCAATTAGTACACGTTGGCTTCAACAAATCGTTGTCAGATTTATAGCGCCATTGACTCGTCGTAAAGTAATAAATGTATAGGGTGTTCTAGGTGCATAATATAAATTGCGATCAAGGGTGACACTTGGGTCCTGTTTGGTTCAGCGTATGTGGCTCGGCGCGTTAGTAAAGCGAGATGTGGAAAGAATCCTACTACACTAAATCCATGAGCGTTATGTGACAACTAATTAAACGGCTCATGATGCTCAAAATAATTAAGCAGGACCATAGACTTGAGAAGGAGGGAGGGCGGCCAAGGAGCCAGCTATGTATGGGCCGGTTTAGAGAAACACTGGAGCATTGCCAGCTCCATGACCTCGGTTACGAGGGCGAAATCACAACCATGTTGCAGATGGTTATATAAAAGAGAGGCTAAATCGGGCTGTGGCCAATGATCAATGGAGAATGCACTTTCCATCAGTGCAAGTGATAAATGGGGACCCAAGACACTCGGACCATCGGCCTGTTATCATCCACACGGAGGCCGATGTGCCGGACAAGGAGGGGGCGTCGAGGAGGTGATTTTCGATTTGAGGCTAGCTGGTTGGGAGAGGAGGGGTGTGCGGAGGACATGGGGGAGGCGTGGAAAGATGCAATGGCGGCGCCCTAAAATAAAATGCAGCAAGCTCTGAAAGTGGTTGCTGGAGGGACTGAGTAGAAATGTGTTGGGTGACTTGGAGAAGAGGGTGAAGAAACTGAAGAAGGATCCGGAGATTTGTAAGAGGAGTCCTATAGGAAGGGAGCAGGTTGTACGGGAGGAAGTGCTTCGGTTTAAGCTGGAAAGGTTGCAGGAGCAGATCGACCTGTATTTGATGGGATAAGTCTGTGTACAGTTGGTTTTCGTGGTTCTCGGCACGGTAGTCTTGCTTCCCAACCAGGACAGCATGTAGCAGGACAACACTTTTAAGACAGTATCTAAGATAGCATCTTAGATTAAGCTTTTAAAACAGCATCTAGGATAGCATCTTAGACTAAGCATCACTAGTTTTTAGACTAGCATTTCGGCATATGCTTGGCTGTCTTGGCCAGCTATAAATATGTATCCCCAACCCCTTAGGTAGGTATGGTATTGTGTGAAAAGTAAACCAGAAAATTGCCCCAACTCCTAGTGTCATCCTCTCGATGAGAGTAAGAGTTTCGATACTAACAGTATTGGTGTCAGAGGGCGCATGTAAGATGGCTGGAGAAGGGAGACCGAAACACTTCTTTTTTCCATGCTGCGTGTTCTGAAAGAAGGAGAAACAATAGAATTGGTCGAATGAAAAAAGATGATGGAGGATGGGTGGAGGAGGATGAGGAGAAGAGGAGTTTTATTGCTAATTTTTTCTCTGAACTTTTCAGGTCCAATGGAGGTAGCTCCTCACCTCAGCTCCTGAATGCTCTGCACAGCAAAGTAACAGCAGGAATTAATGAGTCCCTGCTGAAGGAGTTCATGGCTGATGAGGTGAAGCATGCTCTTGATGGTATTGGTGATTTAGAAGCCCCAGGGCCGGATGGTATGCCTTCTCTCTTCTACAAAAAATTTTGGGATATAGTGGGGGATCAGGTGGTAGCGGAGGTGTTGCAAGTGCTGAATGGGGGGCAAATGCCGGAGGGATGGAATGAGACAACCATAGTTCTTATACCAAAGGTTCCTAAGCCCGAGATGGTGAAAGATCTACGGCCAATTAGCTTGTGCGATGTGCTTTATAAATTGGTGTGGAAGGTGTCGTCGAATAGGCTGAAATGCATCTACCAGAGGTGATATCTCCAGGTCAGAGTGCCTTTGTGCCGGGTCGGTTGATCTCTGATAATATTCTTATTGCGTATGAACTGACACATTTCATGAAGAATCGAAGGAAAGGAAAGCAAGGTTATGCAGCGGTTAAACTCGATATGAGTAAAGCCTATGATCTTGTTGAGTGGTCCTTTCTTAGGGACATGATGATGAAACT
Organism: Panicum hallii; assembly: GCF_002211085.1. Lineage (NCBI taxonomy): Eukaryota > Viridiplantae > Streptophyta > Magnoliopsida > Poales > Poaceae > Panicum > Panicum hallii. The sequence continues at coordinate 44,144,224 of NC_038049.1, read as the reverse complement.
TGGGTTCGCAAATGAGTGGGTTAACCTGATTATGAAGTGTGTCACAACGGTATCATATCGTATTCGAGTAACTGGTGAACTCTCTGACCCTTTTGTACCAGAGAGGGGCTTGCGACAAGGTGACCCGTTGTCACCTTACTTATTTTTGCTGTGTGCCGAGGGATTTTCTGCTTTGTTAGAAGAGGCTGAAAGGGAAGGAAGAATGAGTGGAATAAGAGTGTGCCAGAATGCTCCAAGTGTGTCTCACCTGTTATTTGCCGATGACTCTCTGATTTTGTTTCGAGCAGATGGGGGGATGCACAGCAGCTACAAAGTATACTCCAGCTATATGAGGAGTGCTCTGGACAGATGATTAACAAGGAGAAGTCAGCTATCATGTTCAGCACAAATACTGATCAAGCAAAAAGGCAAGAGGTAATGCAGGTGCTGCAAATTCAGAGAGAGACGATGAATGAGAGATATTTGGGCTTGCCGGTGTTTGTGGGACAGTCAAAAACAAAAGTCTTTGCTTACTTGAAGGAGAGAGTGTGGACTCGGATACAAGGCTGGAAAGAAAAATTGTTGCCTAGAGCTGGGAAAGAGATTCTGATCAAAGCCGTTGCACAAGCGGCGATCCCAACGTTTGCTATGGGCTGTTTTGATATTACAAAGGAGATGTGTGATCAGATAAGTACGTTGATTTGCCGTTACTGGTGGAGTAACCAGGAGAAGGAAAATAAAATGCATTGGATCCGATGGGAGACGCTTACTAAACCCAAAGGGGAGGGGGGATTGGGTTTCAGAGATATTCACACATTCAATTTGGCGATGCTAGCAAAGCAAGGCTGGAGGCTGGTGTGTAATCCAGAATCTCTGTGTGCGCGTGTGCTGAGAGCAAAGTATTTCCCCGATGGCCATGTTTTGAAACCGAAAGCTTGTCGGAATATGTCATATACTTGGAGGAGCATTATTAAAGACATTGGAGTACTAAACAGAGGGATAATCTGGAGAATTGGTAATGGGAATTTGGTGAAGATATGGGATGATCCATGGTTGCCACGGGAATGGACGAGAAAACCAACGACTCCAAGAGGGAATGCTCTGCTCAGGGTGGTAGGAGAGCTGATTGATCCGGCTACAGGTACTTGGGATGTGTCGCTGGTACAACAGACCTTCTGGCCACAAGATGCAGAGCTCATACTAGCGATCCCAGTACATCATGGTCTTGACGATCTTGTCGCATGGAACTATGATGCTAGAAGAGTTTTCTCAGTGCGCTCAGCCTACAAGGGTGTGTTAGGTTGGGGAGTCAACTTAAATGGAATGGTTCTATTCCAATTTCTGAGAATGGAGCCGCTTCGTTCTACGTTTGATAAGCAGAACGGAGCCGCTCCATTTTTCGTTTGGTTGGAGAGTGCGGTAGAGCAGAACCATTCCATTCCGTATTTGGTTGGAGAACCATTCCATTCAAAGATAGGCGACGAGCGGTCGCCTGGATCCTCGGCGGGGGAGGAGGGGGGCGGCGGCGCCCAGGCCGCCTGGATCCTCGGCAGAGGGGGGGGCTGGATTCCGGTGGCCCAGGGGGGCGACGATGATCCTCCGGCAGGGGGTGCGGCGCCTGAATCCTCCGGTGGGGGGGTGGGGGTGGGCGAGGATCCTCCGGCGGGGGGGCGTGGCGCCTGGATCCTTCGGGGGGGCGTGGGTGGGAGAACGGGAGCGCTCGTGTCCGGTTATTTTGGCCGAGCGGTCTCGTTCCGCATCTTAGGGGAATATTCGTATCTTTTGGCTCCCGGAGCCACTCCGCTCTTACTCGGTTACAACCAAACACGTAGAAAAAAAGGAGCGGAGCGACTCCATTCCGATTCGCTCTCCAACCAAACGTACCCTAAAGTGCAGAGGGCTCATGATCAGAGGAGTAGCCGATGGGGCCAAGCTAGCACGTCGAATGGAGCAGGAACTGATTTAAAAGAGTGGAAGGATCTATGGAAGCTAAAGTGCTCGGCGAAAATAAAACACTTTATGTGGCGATTAGCACACAATAATCTTGCTTTGAGAAGGAACCTGGAGACAAGGGGGATGGAAGTGGATGGGAACATGGAACGAGTCTGTGAGCTCAAGTTTGCAGGATTTCTAAGTTCCATGGATGGAGTCCAATCCATATACAAGATGGTCCAATTCGCTGTCAACATGTCCAAGGTGTGTGTGACCGGTTAAAGCGACGGTGGCGACCAGTTTAACCGACGCTTTATACTTTTCCGGCAAAAAGCATGTAATGGTTAGGAGTGGATCTCTAGCCTATATAAGATCTTACCCTGGGTCATTCAAGGTTGTTGGAGTTCGTGAGAATCTACCCACACTCTGAAGAAGTTCTCCAAACCACCCAAGAGCTCATTGATCACATCCTTAGATTTAGCACAAGCTTTGAGAGAGTGTTAGTGCTAGAATTAGCTCTAGAGCGAGTGAGAGAGCAAGGCGTTGTTGCCTTGTGTGCTGGTTCTTGAGTGAACCGCAAGTTGTATCTTGGTGTGCCGACCCCTTCGGTCTTGGTGACTCGCCGGCAAGTCATCGACCCTCCGGCTTGGTGTGGAGCGGCGACGACGGCTTTGTGCGGGGGCCGTGGAGGCCCCCTTCCTTCGTGGAGAAGCTCCTTAGTGGAGACGGCATGGAGGTAACCGGGGACTTGGTGAGAGCCTTAGTGGCTAAGCCTTGGTGGAGAGGCAAGAACAGTCCTGGAAGAGACTCGGTGACCGGAAAGCAATACTCTTAGCGAGTGCTTTAATAACGTGGATTAGGGGTGGCCTTGTGCCTACCAATACCACGAGATAAATCTTCGTGTCGAGAGTTTAATTCCCCTCATCCTATTCTTTTAAACTTCTGCATTTCTTATTGCAATCTTATATGACTTTACATTCTTAGCGTAGTATCTTATTAGGATTGGCTATTGGCTGCAAAACTCTTTGAGATGAGGTTTTTCATACTAGTTGAACCCTAGTTGCACATCTAGATAATATATTTTAGTTTATATTTTGTACTAACTAGTTTGAGCTATAGATAATATATTTTAGCTTATATTTTGTGCTAACTAGTTTGAGCCATAAGTTAAGGTTTTAGAATCGTCTAATTCACCCCCTCCCGTTTTATACTACGAGTACCGATTTGTTCTAGTGGACACGAAGTGTGTCATGTGCAATAGACTCTGGGAAGATGGAGCCCATTTGTTCTTCAAGTGTAACCTGTACGGTCAGGTCTGGGTCACGAGGAGCATCGGGCGGCAATGGATAAAATTGAGAATGTGCAGGCAGTGAACTTGATGCGTTGCACACGGAGGTGTTGGCTTGCCTTGCTGGTGCCCAGGCGGCTAGTGAGCGAGGGATGGGACGTATAATCCTGGAGACGGATTCTTTGATCCTGAAGCTACAGATTGGCTACAGTGGGAGGATATATCTGCTGAGGCAGAATTTTATTTCATGGTCGATTAATCATGTATCTCGTACTTGTAATAAGGAAGCTCGTCCTGCTCTAGCGGCGCTTGGTTGTAATGGTTCCCCCGATTCCATTCTATCTATATGTGGCCTTATTTTTCCCAGCAGGTCGGCTTGCAGCTGCTAGTTACTTGCTAGTTGTTGTGGCATAGCTGCTGGTTTCCATCTTCACACTTCAAAAAACACAGCAGGCTGGCAACGGCGCTCCTCCACCGTACCTGTTCGACGAGGTGCCGCACCGGACGTCTTCCTCCTGGTACACCGCCGTCTGCGGCATGGACTCCACGGCCTTCGCCCTGCTGCGGAACTTACGGGAGCGTGGCGCTCGCCAGCATCGTCACTGCCTGCGAGCGCCAGGGCTGGGAGGAGGGCACGGCAAGCGGCGCCGCCATCCACGCGCCCACACACAGAGGACCGGGCGTCTAGAAACATCAAAACATCCAAATTCTCCGGAAATAAGAAAAAAATAAAACCAAGGATAATTAATTCATGAGGTTATTGAATTATCCAGCAAACCTAACCTCCATTTTCATCCAAATCACAAGATTTTAGAAACTTCCAATAATAGATTTAGCTCTAGGAAAAATAAGAATAATTGCTAGAAAAATCTGATAAAATTCTCGGGAAATCCTAACGATGGATGAACATATTCGAAAAGATATTCACATCCTAAAATTAAATATTTTAGGGTGTGGCATTGAGTCGGCGGTGGTAATGGGTCGTGGGCAGGGCGGCGAGGCGGCGCCGGCCGCGGTTGATGGAGGACATCCGGTGGGCGGTGGAGGCGGCGGAGGAGCCAGGCGAATATCCTAGCAGCAGGGCTAGGGCAACGGTGGGTGGCGGAGGCCAATCCGGCGGCAGGAGCCGCCGGAGATGGAGTTGGAGGGCTGGAGGCGTGGAGAGGAGGAGTGTAGGGGTGGAGGCGCGGTGGGGAGGAAGAAGATGCATTCATGGACCGTTATTGCGGACTGTCTTCAGGCGATGGGTGATTCATTCATCACCTGAAGTGATGCATAGCCTCACCCGTCTCTCACGCCCCTTCCTTTCCGGTCGTCCTCCTCTCCTCTTGTCTCTCGTGTGCGCGGGGCGCGGGCAGCTGGGCGCGGCGGCTGGGCACCGCAGCCTGTGGGCGCGGGCGGCATGCGGCGAGGCCGCATGTAGGAGCAGACGGCGTGGCGACCGGCCGACGGCCAGCCAATGTCGGGCACAGGGTTGGCCTGCGGGTTGTCGGCCATGCATCGGGCAGGCTCGGGCTAGGATTTTTAGCCCGATGCTTGAATCGGGTCAGCACGGACCGGTATAAAAGAATCTCGTGTTTCTTATGTCCCGGCTCAAACCTGATCCGTCCTGACCTATGATTAGGCCTAGTCATTTGTCAGATCTACAGGTGGTGAAATGTGTGTCCGATGAGATGTTTTCTACTGCTTCTTGTTGCTAGAGGGGGCCGTCAATAGAAATTGGATTTTTAACTTCGGTTAGAGCATTCACAGTGTGTTTTATTGATTTCGATGCTTGCTTTTTTTTTAGGGGTAATTGACGGTGCTTGCTTGGTTTTGGGTTTGTGCTGCAGTGTTGAGAATCTGTTTACAGAACGAATACACGGCCCATTCAGATTGGTCTAAGATGGATCACCACGATAGTCTTTTAAACAAGCGACCCGAATTCTGATGGGCCTTGACGGACCAAATTCTTCCCATGATTCATCCATCCAAATCACTAAAAACTGGCTCCAATTTCTTCTTCCTTCTCGGTCAGAAAAAAAAAACACACGAAACTGGCCAGGCGCTACTGCCCCCGCTACGCCACCACGCGGCCGCGCCGCGCCGCGCGCCGCCTCTTCTCCACGGCCGCCGCGCCATGCCTTCCCTTCGACCCACCGCATGCCCCGCCTTCCCTTCCTCCCCCACAGGCCTCCGCCTCCGCCTCGCCTTTCCACCCGCTCGCCTCCCACCCGCACCCGGCCGTCGCCGCGTTCCCGCGCGCCGGCTTCTCCGTCCTCGCCGACCACCCGCTCCTCGCGCGCGCCGTCCACGGCTTCGCCCTCCGCCGCGCGCTCCCGCTCAGCGCCTTCCACCGCAACACCCTCCTCGCCTTCTACTTCCGCCAGGGCTCCTCCCCCGTCGCCGCCCTCCACCTGTTCGACGAGATGCCTCAGAGGACCGACTCCTCCTGGTACACCACCGTCTCCGGATGCGTGCGCTGCGGCCTCGACTCGACAGCCTTCTCCCTACTGCAGGACATGCGGGAGCGTGACGTGCCCCTCAGTGGCTTCGCGCTCGCCAGCCTCGTCACGGCCTGCGAGCGCCAGGGCTGGGAGGAGGGCGCGGCGTGCGGCGCTGCCATCCACGCGCTCACACACAGGGCCGGGCTCATGGGGAACGTATACATCGGGACCGCGCTCCTGCACCTCTACGGCTCCCGTGGGCTCATGTCAGATGCCCAGCGACTGTTCTGGGAGATGCCTGAGCGGAACGTCGTCTCCTGGACAGCGCTTATGGTCGCATTGTCATCGAATGGGTACTTGGAGGAGGCATTGGCAGCTTATCATCGGATGAGGAGGGAAGGTGTTCCGTGCAATGCGAATGCCTTCGCCACGGTGGTCAGCTTGTGTGGGTCACTCGAGGATGAGGTGGCTGGGCTTCAGGTCGCCGCCCATGTCGTGCTTTCTGGCCTGCAGACGCATGTTTCAGTGGTGAACTCGCTTATCACCATGTTTGGGAACCTGGGAAGGGTACAGGATGCCGAGAGGCTCTTCGGTCGAATGGAGGAGCGGGACCGGATATCTTGGAATGCGATGATATCCATGTACTCACATGAAGGGGCCTGCAGCAAATGCTTTATGCTACTTTCAGATATGCGTCGTCATGGTGGAGTGAGGCCTGATGTGACCACTCTGTGCAGCTTGGTATCTGTCTGTGCCACGTCGTATCATCTTGCCCTTGGAAGTGGGATTCATTCCCTGTGTCACAGGAGTGGTCTGCATTCTTCTGTTCTGGTTGGTAATGCCCTTGTTAATATGTACTCTGCTGCTGGGAGAGTGGATGAGGCTGAGTCTCTGTTTTGGAGCATGAGCAGACGGGATGTAATATCGTGGAACACTATGATTTCATCTTACGTGCAGAATGATAGCTGTGCTGAAGCACTTCAGACATTGGGTCAGTTACTTCGAACTGACGAAGGTCCACCAAACCACATGACATTTTGCAGCGCTTTAGGAGCATGTTCAAGTCCAGAAGCCTTGATGGATGGCAGAACAGTTCATGCCATGGTATTGCAGCAGAGTCTTCAGAACAATCTACTGATTGGAAATTCTCTCCTCACAATGTACAGTAAATGCAATTCGATGAAAGATGCAGAGAGAGTATTTCAGACAATGACGTGTTGTGATGTTGTTAGCTGCAATGTGCTTATTGGGGGCTACTCAACACTTGAGGATGCTACAAATGCAATGCGTGTATTTTTTTGGATGAGGGGTACTGGGATAAAGCCAAATTATATCTCAATAATAAATCTCCAGGGATCTTGCAAATCTTCACATGATTTGCGTAGTTATGGAATGCCACTGCATGCATACATAACACAGACTGGATTATTATCAGACGAGTATGTTACAAACTCGTTGATCACAATGTATGCAACCTGTGGTAATTTGGAATCTAGTTCTGATATATTCTGCAGAATCAAGAATAAGAGTGTTATTTCCTGGAATGCTATCATCGCTGCCAATGTACGACATGGCCGTGGAGAGGAAGCTCTAAAGCTCTTCACGGATTTGCGGCATGCTGGAAACAAACTCGATCGTTTTTGTCTAGCTGAATGTTTGTCATCCAGTGCAAGCTTGGCATCATTAGAGGAAGGCATGCAGCTACACAGTCTTAGTGTGAAATGTGGGCTGGATAAAGATAGTCATGTTGTTAATGCCGCAATGGATATGTATGGGAAATGTGGAAAGATGGATGATATGTTGAAACTGCTGCCTGATCCTGCCAGTCGGCCGACACAATGTTGGAATACATTGATATCAGGTTATGCAAGATATGGCTATTTCAAGGAAGCTGAGGATAAATTCAAGCACATGGTCTCGATAGGGCGAAAGCCAGACTATGTGACATTTGTTGCCCTCCTCTCGGCTTGTAGTCATGCTGGTCTAGTAGACAAGGGCATCAGTTACTACAACTCTATGGCTTCTACATATGGTGTGTCCCCTGGAATAAAACATTGTGTTTGCATTGTGGATCTCCTTGGACGTTTAGGGCGATTTGCAGAGGCAGAGAAATTTATTGAAGAAATGCCAGTCTTGCCAAATGATCTAATATGGAGGAGTTTGCTGTCCTCTAGTAGAACTTACAAAAATCTGGATATTGGGAGGAAAGCTGCCAAGAATCTCCTGGAATTGGATCCATTTGATGACTCTGCATATGTTCTTTTGTCAAACTTATATGCTACAAACGCAAGATGGGTAGATGTTGACAAATTAAGAAGTCACATGAAGACCATCAAGTTAAACAAAAGACCTGCCTGCAGCTGGCTCAAGTTGAAGAATGAGGTGAGCACCTTTGGTATAGGTGACCGGAGTCATATGCATGCAGAAAAGATCTATGCAAAGTTGGACGAAATCTTGCTAAAGCTCAGGGAATTAGGCTATGTGGCTGATACCTCATCTGCGCTACATGATACGGATGAAGAGCAAAAGGAGCAGAACCTGTGGAACCACAGCGAGAAGCTCGCATTGGCATACGGGCTTATTGTTGTGCCAGAGGGATCTACAATAAGGATATTCAAGAATCTCAGGGTCTGTGCAGACTGCCATCTGGTATTTAAGCTGGTTAGCATGGTTTATCACAGGGAAATGGTTCTGAGAGATCCTTACAGGTTCCACCAATTCAAAGGTGGATCCTGCTCTTGTTCAGATTTTTGGTGAGATAGTCATACACCAATTCAGATTTTCGGCTGTACATGTCAACACAGGATTCGCTCTCCTCCTCTGACACACATATCTGAAAACCGATGGAGCTGACTGTCAAACTCACACCCGCCCCTTGTGTATGTAAAGATGCGAATTACCCAGGACACATGTGTCTCTTTTTCTTCTTTAGCCATGTGGATGTACCAACTACTTGTTCTCTTGACACATAACTTCTTCAACCTGCAGTGAGTGGTGGATTTTGAATCAGAATCAGCCAAACTGTAATGGGCCAATCGTCACTCTTGTCTTTGATCCAAACCACGATGGGCTTTATGGGCTTCTATATGCATTATGCTTAATGGGCCATGATGCATTCCTGCAGAAAAATATCATGCAAGCCCATTCTTTGGGTGGGTCACGTCTTATGGGTGCATATGGGCTACAAATGGTTAAAAGACTGAAAATGTGATTAAACAAAAACTGAAAATGGTGCAAACTCGACAGGAAACATACCTAGAAGTTTCCAAAATTCCTAAAAAATTGCACAACAGCAGGTAAGGCTATGACCTACATCCCCAGAAATTTCAATTCAAACTTCGGTTTTTCTTTCGGAAGAATCTAGGCAACCAAATAGGCCTCATGAACACGAACATATTCACAAAATCAAGGGTAAGACCTTGTAGAAGAAACTTGCGGACGGGTGAGGAAGAGCAGCAAAATAAACAAAGAAGTGGTCCCAAACTACTCCTTTAACTGAAGAAGAGAAAATAATCAAAAAGAGAAAATTTTCAGGTTCCTCTCAAAAAAGAAAAAAAAAGGAGAAAATTTTCAGGTACAAGTACATTATGTGTCCAAAATAAAATATCACCAATAATCATGGCAATGTCCTATTTGTTGTACCTTGCATGCTGTAGGTCGTTGCATCATGTGGTAGCAGCTAGATCGTCAGCTGAAATGATCACAATGCCGGTCCTGAGCATTAACCAAGAAGCTAGCCCTCCGTCCAGATCTATCGATCTCACCCGAATTTCGTGGCAATTGAATTGAGGTGATTTGAGACCTGCTGCATTTAACCTGTCAGTGACGATCGATGCAGGCCAGATGCTTGTCTATGACGGAACCATTCAATGAACTGCCGATGTACGGTGATCTGAATACAACTTCTGTCTGAATTCCTTTCTTTTTCTTTTCAGGAGTGTTCTGAATTACTCGTTTATTTCAATAATGCTGGATATATATTTAAAAACAAACAATTGGTACAAACAATGATTAAATCAAAAAATGACATGTATTTGCAAACCAAAACGACTTGTAAAGCGAGATTTATTGTTTTACAATGGAAGGAGCAATCTCTTCTTTTATTATTTTTTGATGAAACAGGAGGGGCCACGCCTCTACTGGATATATATTTAAAGAAGGAGCAACCGTTGGCAGATACGTTCTTGGTCCCTGAATTGAAAACCGTCTTGTATGTGCGTGGTCCACTGAAATCATCTCGCATCCGGTCGCGGCGATCTGCAGCCAGTGATGCTGGATGGTTAAGGCGTGCGCGCACTTGCGTCCGCAGTGTAGTAGTTGCACACTAATGTTCAGACAACGGGTACGAAATCCCGAGCAAATTTGCAGCAGTCTGGTTTTAGTTTACTCGCCTTTTTTGTGCAAATTTACAGTCCGGTTTGGGCCTGAATGCCTTGTCGATCTGTACTTCCAAGTTCCAAGGTCACCATGCCCTGGGACCTCCTGAGCATTTAGCTTCGCCTGATGAACCGTCAATGGTGGTAGCGGGAAGCAGACGCTAGCTACCGGTGATGAATTAACCTCTAGTACAACCTAAGCCTTGAGGCTATCTCCTTGTGCGAGACCTGCATGAGATCGGTAGGGGCATTTGGGCCCTGGCACCAAACACTTGAATTCATTCGTTCCCGGCAACGGCAAGGACGATCGATGTTGAGAGAGCTGGAGAACTCTGGAGCTTGGTCTTGGTGTACTGTCCTCGTCTCCAATTCGCCGCAACTTGCAGACCCTGGACGCACGGGCACAGTGTCCGGGACAACCGGTTGCTACGCGCTGCCCCAGATGCATGCATGGATCGGGTTCAACCACATTTCGGCGCAGACAAGTTAAGGCCACCGGCCGCCGTGTCAGGATCCATCGTGCCCGAGCAGCGACGCGTGATGCATCTTCTACAGGCCGTGGTGCGCTTGCAGTTTGAGAGTACGTACATACAGTGGCACGCGGCGTCATCGTCTTCGACATAGTATACGCTTCCATCCATCAGCAGGATTGATTCGGACACAGTGCAGAGGACAGTGAGTGGTCACAACAGCTCAGTTTGAGGCTGGCCGGCCTGCCTGCCTGATTTGTTCGATCAGTACTGCCACTGCACACGTACTGCCTGCCTGTGCTGCCGCCATGTACGTTCACCTCTGCCCTGCCCCTTATCCTGACGTGACCACGAGGTAGCTGTGGGTCTCGTAGCTAGTACCGCAAGATGGAATTGAAGGGGACTCTCGGACTCGGCTCCATCGGGCTAGCTAGCAACATCGCGTGGCATTCATTCATTCCGATCCGTCGTCCCCTACTTAGTACCAGGGGTCCATGGAACCGAGGTGGGTGCCGGGCCCCATCGATGGTTGTAGCTAGCCAGTTGCCGCGAGCTGCCGCCGCGGGGTGAAACTGGAACTGATCAACGCTGGCGGGGGCACGGCGGAGTGAGAGAGTGACTAAGGATGGAAGTGGATTGGATAGGTATGAAAATGAATTGGAATATTTTAGATATCTATCTTTCAATTTCTTTCTAATTTTTATATTTTCTTTCAGCTTCCATCCCTGGTAGTGAGTGACCACCTGATGAATGAATGAACGAACGATGATGCCAGCGAGCTGCCTGCTGGGCGATGCGTCGAAGTGGATGAACGTGAAGCAAGCAAGCAACCTACAGGCCGATGGCGCCCTAGCTCGTTGATTTGATTTGATGCCTCACCGAGCGCGGCAGTGATTACTGCGCGGTGGCCAGGCGCCCGGCCGGGCGGCGATAGTTGATTGGTTGCTTTTGCATGCTTTTCCTCGATCCCTGCTGCGATCGCAGCAGGCGTTTACTGTGGCGGTGGCGGTGGCACTGGCACTGGCTCGGCAGCGCAGCAGCACAACGTGCTCTCGCGACCCATGCTGCCTGACTGCCTGCCTCTCTCTCTTTCTTGCTAGGAATGTGACAGTGCGTCCGTAGCCTCGTTTACTGCTTACCAACAACTGCAATGGCTCCTCGTGATTCCAGACAGTGAACTGATTCGCAATTTGACCGTACAGTGACACGTCGCGTTTGTAGTCCAACGGTTAGGATAATTGCCTTCCAAGCAATAGACCCGGGTTCGACTCCCGGCAAACGCAAACCATTCCTTTATTTTTTTTTCGTTTTTGGGTTTGAACTGTTCCCAAGTGCTATGATCTTTGGTATGGCCTGAGGAAACAGACAGCAGCTGGCTATCAAGAAACAATACAAATATGCTTCAATTCCTGCTTTTATCAATCCTGGGGATATTTCTTCAGAGACATGCAGCTCTGAACCTCCCGAAACAATGTACGACGGTCGCTGTTGCGAGTAAATCATCGTCGTTGATGAGTCATTGTTACGGATAAATTACATATATCGTCGTCGCTAATTAATTAACGATGCCTGGAACAAGAGAGATGTAATTCCCGTGCTATGTTTCAGCATTGCTTTCTTATTGGTATTATTATCGAGAAGCTAATCCAACTCGCACATGCATCCGTTGTCTCATTTAATGGCACATTCAGTTTCCTGCTTTTTGTTGACCAAGGGCCTATTTAGATCCCCTCCAAATTCCAACTTTTTACACTCTCTCCATCACATCAATTTTGGGACATATACATGAAGCAGTAAATGTATGTAAAAAAATAACTAATTGCACAGCTTAATTGTACATCACGAGACGAATCTTTTAAGCCTAGTTAGTCCATGATTAGATAAAATTTGTTAAATACAAACGAAAGCGCTACATTACTCCGGTTTATAACATTTGCAATTTTGGGTGCATCTAAACAAGGCCCAAGTAGTGAGTGAGTCATCACTGGATCGGAAAAGAAATACTTCTATATCACCTGACAAACTAAAGATCTTCATAATGTAAATCCAGGGTTTTTTCGTCAAAGCTAAGGTTGTTCTCTCTCTCTCTCTCTCTCTCGGAACTCGTTAGAGGTGAGAAGATGCTAAGTTTTGACCTAACACGTACGTTTTCGATGAACTTGCACAGGATCATGCACAACAAGAGCTGTACAAATCCCAACTGCACTAATTAATTCACAGTGTAGTAATGCTGCTCTGCAGTATGTTTCATACAGCCTTGTAGTTTTCTTTACTAGCACATAAATAAATATAATCACAAAGAAATCCCTAAAAGTTAACCAAATAAATAAATACAAGTTAAAGAGAAGCGAAGAGCAGAAATGGACAGATCAATCTTCCAAGTCTAATCCAAAGTCAAGAACTATTTATATCATTTTCACCTTACTTGGCTGTTCTTTTTTTTAAAAAAAAAGTAACCAACGGCATGTACTTCCAAAAGAAGAGAAATAAACCCCATGCTGTTTTCAGCATAGCTTTCATATTAGTATTATTAAGCTGCCACTAATCCAACTTGCACATGCATCTGTCCATTGTCTCCCTTAATGGCACATTCAATTTCGTGCTTTTTGTAGCCCAAGTTGTAGTGAGTGAGTCATCACTAGGAAGGAAACTTCAATGTCACCAGACAGATCATAGATCTTCATGAATTATTTCAGGGGTTTTCTTGGAAGATTGACAGCTTTTGTTTTTCCCCCTTGGCACTCTAGCTAGGGTGAGAAGATGCTAACACGTACTCCGTTTTCTATGAACTTGCAAAGGATGCACATGAACGATTTAATTCAAACTGTAGTTTTCTTTACAGATACATAATAAATAAAATCAAAGAAATCCCTACAAATAAACCTAATTAATAAAGAGAAGCAAAGAGCAGAAAATGAACAGGCCAAACAAACTTCCAAGTCTCAAACACCAAAAAAGTCAAGAACTATTCATCTCATTTTTCACCTGACTTAATTTGTTGCTTTTGTAGAACCAACAATAAGGTTGACATTTAGTTTTTCTTTTCTGTACTCTTGTCTTTCTTCTTCCCTGCCGTAGCTGCTCCGCCGGCGGCGATGGCGGCGGACTTGTCGTCGGTTGATCTGACGATACCGTCGTTGCCGGCGAGCATGAGGTACTTGTCCTTCCTGGTGAGCATGGTGCAGCCGTAGCCGAGCGCGTCCCCCATCTTCCTCTGCACGAGGTTGGCCATGTCGGTGCTTGGCGCCGCCCCGCTCCTCACCGGCGACGTGTCCACCTTGTCGAGGTACTGCACGGTGTAGCACATCCGCGGGTTCACCATGTAGTAGAGCGGGTCGAAGCACTTGAGCCCCCCCGCCGTGGTGGCGTAGAACATGGACGTCTCGACGGCGATGCCGACGGGGACGACGTCGTCGCTGAGCTCGGCGAACAGCGGGCTGAACCGCAGCAGGTAGGGCTCCCGGCAGGTGGTGCCCTCGGGGCAGACGACGACGAGGTCGCCGCGGTCCAGCAGCCGCGCCATGACGGCGCCGTCGCTGTCCCGGTCCCGCGTCAGGCGCACGGTGCGCCCTATCGGCGAGATGAGCTCTGACAGGCGGCTGAGGCTGTAGGAGACGGCGCGCACCTGCCGGTCCAGCGCCACGGACACGTAGACGGGGTCGATGAGCGTGCGGTGGTTGCAGACGAAGAGCTGCCCGCGGCCGCCGGAGGGGAGCGCCGGGCGGCCGCCCTTGAGGCGCCACGACATGCCGGTGGCGGCGAGGAGCGGGGTGGAGTACCGGTACGGCACGGCGAGCGCGACCGCGAGGCGGGCCGCGCCCAGGGCGGCGCCGAAGGGCAGCCACGCGAACATGGCGAGCGTGTCGGCGGCGGTCGGGCGGAACGCGAGGCGGCCGTCGTGGAACACCATCGGCTTCGGGTACTTGTCCCGCGCCAGCGGCCGCCACCGGCGCTTCTCGTCGGAGCTCACCAAGAAGATCTCCTGCACGCACGCACGCACGTTCAGAAAAATCAAAAGGAAATAAATCAGATTCCGCCCAGAAGAAAAGAGGAAATTTTAGGGTGAATGAACTAGGAATCAAATCTAGCAGGTGTGCGTGTTGTCCTGCTACTTTTTGGGAAATAAATTAAATATGGAGAATTTTTTTTGGATTGGAAAAGGATGTGAGTCATGGTGAATGATTGAGGTGCGGTGCCTGATGAGCACGACAGCAACAGTACGAAAGATGCGTGTGTGTGTGCGCGCCTCAAGGACAAGTTGTACGTGTTGTCTGTGTCGACCATACAAATACGTGCCTTTCTACTGTTGCCTGCTAGCCAGCACACAACCTGAAGAATATATATCTAGATGCTGCCAACCATACATTTTTTTTATAGGGAACCATACTACTTTGATGGTATCAACTCATAAACCAAGCATGCTACTTTGATGAGCAAAAAGAGTTAGTTATGCATGAGCAACAAAATGCAACATGCATGGTGCATGCAAATCAAACTTAGGGTATTGAAATTTTAAAAACAGTTTGAACAGTTCCAGTTGCCTAGTCAAATTCACAAGAAAATCAAATCAAAATCATTGCGTGGAAAAAAAAAGATCCCAATTGTAGTAGTAGTCCCATGTAGTACGGAGTAGTATGTTGGTTTGTCTTACCTTGCAGCAACGTGCGAGAGGATGCTGGAGGAACTCCGGCGACCCGGCAAACCCCACGACATCCTTCCCCTCGTCCGTCGCCGCCGCCACCACCACCTTGTGGTCGGCTTCCTCCATTAGGCCGGTGTAGAACCCCCAGAGCACCTTCATCTCCGGCGCGACGACGGCGTCCACCCCGAGGTACTCCCGGAGGAACCCCTCCACCATGACCCTGGGCATCGCCGTGGCGCACACTACAGCGACCGCCCTCCCCTCGCCGGCGGCGGCGCGCAGCGCGTCGAACGCCTCGGCCGCCACGTCCTCCATGAGCCACTTGGGCAGCACAGCGCGGCCGGCGCGGAAGCGCGCCCCCGCGCGGAGGCCGCAGAAGCTCACGGCCGCCATGGTCCGCACGGCGGCGGCGCCGCGGGGGCCCACGAGGCGGAGGAGGGGGTAGAGGAGGAGGAGCACCAGGCCGCGGAGGAAGCCGCCGGCCTCCAGCGCGACGAGCATGAAGTAGGGGAAGAGGTCCCCGCCGGAGCGCAGCAGCGCGGCGTCGACGTCGACGACGAGGGTAGTGTGCTGCAGGGCGGGCGCCGGCGGGAGGGCGCCGCGGCGCACCACCGGCTGGCGAGAGGGGCCGTCGTCCGGTGGCGCGGCGGCGGCCCTGGAGATGGGAGGCTGCTTGTTGTTGTTCCGGCCATTGTGGAAGAGGAGGGAGAGCATGGCGGAGAGGAGCTTGTGCGCGAGGAGGAGCTTCTTCTTGGCCATGGCGGCCGGCTGATGGGACTAGATGTAGTAGTGGCGGTGCTCGATATGATCAACGCAAGTTGGTCTCGAGACTCGAGAGAGAGGTCGGGGTTGGTGATGAGAGAGTTAATGTGGTAGCCGGCCGGCCGGCCGTATCGGAGCTGGTGATGATGAAGGAGAAGAAGTGGAGGCGAGGTGTCCGGTTGGTGCGTGGAGGAGGAGATGGGATGGTCCATGGCTCCCGCGCCTGCCTGGTGCCTTATATAGCCGGCCGATCGAGATGGATGGGATGAGGAAGAAGTAGAAGAAGCCGCTTCTTGCAGCTTGGCAGACGTTAGTTGCTACTCATCCTTAGACAGAGACGTCGTGGTGTGGTGGTACAATGCAAGAGGAGAGCGATGGGTCGTGGCGGCCGGCCGTGGTGGTGTTGGACTGTTGGTGACTTGGTGGCAGTAGCAGAGCACGCACTGCACGAGGCGGCAGGACTCATTATTCTGTGTTGGAAACCTGTTTTCGAGCATGCATGCATGGTACTAGGTAGATAGTTTACTTGTACTAGCTGGTTGGTTACAAAGAAAAAAAAAGAAAGAAAGAAAGAAAGAAACTGTTCGTGCACGCATGACGAAACTGAAGCATGCATGGACAGCACGGAATCCGTGATCCTTCTCCGTGTTGTTGATGATCACTTTGAGCTTCGCATGGACGGCGCAAGTATTAATGAGTCCTCACAGGATTGTCAAAAGGGTTGCAGCCATTGCTGGGTTGGTGCCACGCACGATCAATTCCTGACAAGTGCCATGGAGTCTGTCAGGCCGGCGTGAGAACGGAACCATGAAGCCGGCGACCTTCATCCGGCCGGTTCATGCAGTACGTACGTTACCTCAAGATATGATGACGACCGATGTAGCTCTGAATCTGTGATGGTTGACCCGCAAGTCAAGTCCGAATAACCGACAAGAACAGAGTGCAGGCGTGTTTTGGATGGATCGATCCATCTTGCGTACGTGGCCGACGGGCCCGGCCGGCAGTTTCTCCGCGATCTGCGCGGCGAGGTGACGCAACATAATCAGGATCGGAGGACGGCCCGGAGCAGGTAATGGCGTGCCGGCCCATCGGTTACGTTCGGAGAAGGAGCTAGCATGCATGTTGTGAAGATCTATGGCACCATCTAGCTAGCAGGTGTAGCTGAGGCACCGGCCGGCCGCACTACTGCAAAGGATTTTTTTAGCAGGTAAAAATATATTTTTAAAGGCGGGTGAGATACCGTCCCTGATTCTAAAAATTAATTTTTAAAAAATGAAAAAATAATAAAAATTGAAAACAGCAAAATAAAAAAGAATATTGTAGCCAACCAACTAATAACGCCGCCTTCAGATCAATACGTGTGCGGTCGGATCGGATTTTCATGTTAGTTAGTACTTGCTTCATCACAACTTGCCGTGATCCATACCAATCATGCATGACGATCGATCTGCCTCCTGCATGCAGGTAGGTAGCCACGCGCGTTTTTGACTTGTGTTGTGGGGTACGTGTCTGCCGGCCGGCAAGGGCCAGCACGCACCGCCGCGCGCGCCCGCCCGCCTCTCTGGACGGACGGCGGCGGCGGCGCCGCCGCCGCCGCCACACCCAGCGCATGCATGCAAGCCCCAGGCCAGCAGCCAGTCGCCCGGCCGGCATGCAACGACGATCGAGAAGCTCTAGCTAGTTATTATTGTTAGCAGGTTGTACTGTTCACGCCAGCAGGTGCAAGGTGACCGATCAACCGACTGATCGAGGCGTGCGGCTGTGTTCATTTCATTCGTTGGGCCCAACTTTTTCTCCTCCTCCTCCGGTCAATTATTATGCAACGCCTGCTTCCGGTTGCATCGAGAAAACAATAGACGGCTAAATGGGCCGTCCGGCCCGGCACGGCATGGCCCGTTTCAGCATGGCCACATTAACGGGCTGTGCTGGGCCACGAGACGTGCCGCGCCATCGGTCCAGGCACGGCACGAGGGCAGGATCATCATGCCGGGATGGGCCGTTGAGCCCAACGGCCCATGTCGGCCTGCTAGCGGCGGGCGGAGCCGAGAGGCTAGCGGCGACGGGAGTCGAAGCCACGGAGGAAGGTTGGAGCGGCGGCCGGGGGAGCGGGGAGGCCGCGCGGGAGGCCGGATCAGCGGCCGGCGGAGCGGCGAAGCCGTGCGGAAGGCCGGAGCGGCGGCCGGGGGAGCGGGGAGGCCGCGCGGGAGGCCGGATCAGTGGCCGGCGGAGCGGCGAAGCCGTGCGGAAGGCCGGAGCGGCGGCCGGGGGAGCGGGGAGGCCGCGCGGGAGGCCGGATCAGCGCACGGCTAGCACGTGCGGGAGGCCGAGCTGCGGCCAGTGAGCGGAGAGGAGGCCGCGGGAGGTCGAAGCGCCGGTCGGCGAGCGCAAAGGTGGCCGCGGGAGGCTGGAGTGGCGGCCTAATGGA
This sequence comes from Panicum hallii, assembly GCF_002211085.1. Taxonomy (NCBI): domain Eukaryota; kingdom Viridiplantae; phylum Streptophyta; class Magnoliopsida; order Poales; family Poaceae; genus Panicum; species Panicum hallii. Next base: position 44,125,924 of record NC_038049.1, on the reverse strand, counting down.
CGCGAGCAGGAGGGAAGCGGCGGCGAGCGGAGGAGAGGAGAGGAAGCGGTCGGGACGGCGGCTGGGTAGTTAGAGTAAAGTAGGGTTAGAATTTTTTCTATTTAAACAGACCAATCAGGATGTCTTGTAAAACGGACCGTACCCGCCGGCACTACAGGCTAGGGTGGTGGCCCAGGCATGGCCCGCACGATCGTGCCAGCCCGGTCCGGGCACTATTGCAATCGTGCCATGCCGTGCTTAAGCCATGATTTTTCTAACCGTGCTTCGAGCTGCCCATTTAGCCCGGCCTGTTTGGCCAACTATAGGGAAAACGCCTTCACTTTCAGTACGAACGTACCGTGTGTGATCCATCGAACGAATTTCATCACATGCTATATATGCTACTTCATCGTCATCGATATGCATGCATGGATCGAGCCGGCATGCTGGCGCTCGATCGATCTCCAGACGTACCCAAACGCACGCAGGTTCGTCGTCGTTGGTTCAAGCCACAGGGTTTAATTTGATTGACCAACAAAGGTCCTGCAGCAGCAGCAGCAGGTATGCAGGTTGTTCACGTCGATCAGCAGCTTGATAGCCGGGCGTTCTATTTCCTCCCGGGCGAATGGGACGTGCTTGCTTGTCGCCATCCTTGAGCGCGATCGACCTAACTTTGTCTTCGTCTACCTCCAATCCGGTCAATTCAACTCTCAACGTACGGCCTCCCTCCAAACCCATCCTCTCCTCCATTGTTGGCTCGGAGACCAAATTCACGGATGGCAGCCTAGCTAGCTCCTCCGAACATGTGGCCGTCGGTGCCCGCAACCAACACGTCACTGCTGCCTATTAGGCTCCTGCCCGAGCTGCTGACCAGCAGAAACACTCTGCTTCCATTTCTGCCGCCGATGATGGCGGCGGCGACGACAAGCAGAAGCAGCTCGATGTGCTCCCGTCAGACGACTTGCTGGACCGGAGCCAAGCAAGTGTGTGGTTGGACTTGGTTGACGGATTATATATCCCTCTCTAACTAATAATGCCTACCTTTTGGCTTTAGTTACGATCCAGGCCACTTTTGACTGCTACTGGTGGTCACACCTTGCATTGTGTTGATCTGCATGCCAAGTGTGTGTATGTCAGAGAAAGAGACAGACTGAGGGATCTTTGAAGCTGCTAAAAATTGAAGTGTCTCATCTTTTGTTTCTGAATAATGGATTTGTATGCGCACGTACGGCGAATTTGAAGATGAAATGGATCAGCAAGAACCGTGAGGAAATGCAAGTGTATCTCATCCCGTGTTCGATCTGTATGGTATGCCAAGACAGGTGAATGAAGCTGTGCTGCACCTGGCCCACATTAAAGATTTTTCAAGAAATATATATAATGGGGAAACAAAAGAAACATATCATCCATATGCTAAATGGGATATATGTATAATAATCTATCTCCGATTTAATTTGTTTCCTGAAGTATTCGGGTTTTATCATTTTGAGAAAAAAACTAATTAACCGGAGACATTAAGCCCTGAAATCAAACATGCATGGCATTTTTACTGAGGATGGATTTTGTGTGGTTACATAAGTAAACCAATTGAAGGAACAAATAAATTACACTTGAAGCAATGTATTCTGAGGATCCTAGCTACCGAACACTTCTGAGTAGTTTCTACCTATCTCAGCTGCCCTGGTACATACGGGTTTCCACTTGGAACTCATGCATGCAAGCCAACAAGCCCATTGTTCATGCATACTGTACCACCCTGCATGCACGAACAATTTCTTGTGATCAGTTGCTAACATGGGTGTAGAACAGTGTGATCACATCAGTATGTTGTAACTTCTTCCTCCTTGCTCCAGCTTCCAAAACTGATAGCCCGATGGTGATGCAGATGATAATAAGGTACTCTGCTTGCCGGTTTCATCTGGCTCTCAGTCGACTGTAGGAAACCTAAAGGAAAGGCGTGCGTGGAACTATGGTCTATTGTTACACAAGATAAGCAGCAGGTGATGGCGGCGGCAGCGACTACGGTAAGGCCAGCAGGGCCCCCTACTGTTCGTATGCAACTGCATGCCCGTCCTGGCACGAGCTTGCAGTTTTCCTCTGAAAAACGACGCTGCTGTCCTGTCAGACGCAATTAACTTGCAAAGTTGGTCAAGGATTGGCAATTTCAGTTAATGCTTAGTACTACAGTAAAAAGGTGCTCTTAATTTGGCACAAAACGTGCCTTCCTTGTTTCAGTGAGATACTCGTCAGCGTTCAGCTCAAAATATCTGAAATGAAAAGGAAGATGTGCTGCACTTGCCTTGCACCTATTGAATTTTTCAGGGAAAAGAAGGAAAAGAAAAGGCATGATCGCACGTGCAAATAAATAGGATGTATATCCGCAGTCACCATCTCATGTTTAGCACAAGTTTTGTGAGTGAAAGTGCTAGTCTAGCTCTAGAAGAGTGTGAGATGAAGGTGCTGTGATCTTATGCTAGTTCTTGAGTGAACCTCAAGCTTGTAACTCAGTGTGCCGGCCCTTGGAGTCTTTGTGGCTCGTTGGCAAATCATCGACCCTCCGGCTTGGTGTAGAGCGGCGACGACAGCTTTGTGCAGGGGACGTGGAGACCCCATCCTTCGTGGAGAAGCTTCTTAGTGAAAAGCGGCATTAAGGTGACTGGGGGACTTAGCGAGATTCTTGGTGGCTAGCCTTCATGGCGAGTCAAGAAGAGTATTGGAAGAAACTTGGTAACCGGGTGAGTGCTTCGATAACATGGATTAGGGATGGCTTTATGCCTACCGATACCACGGGATAAATCATGTATCAAGAGTTTGCTTCCTCTCATCCTCTTACGCTTCCGCATTGCAACTTATATACCGTTACATTCCTAGTACAGTATCCTGCTAAGATTGGCTATATACCGTAAAATTCGGCTTTCATACTAGATGAAACGTAGTTACGCATCTAGATACCATGATCTAGTTTATATTTTGTGCAAACTAGTTTGAGTTTGAGTTTGAGTCATAGATTAAGCTTTTAAGAAAGATCTAATTCATCTCTCCCCTCTTGGACTGCAAGCACCTATTTCTTTTGACGCGATAAGATCCTCCGTCTGCTGTTCGTATGCGCTGCCATTGAAGGGAACTTGCTTGCAGTTTTCCTCTTACTCGGAGTCGATAGGGACCCAAAGGAAAGGCGCTACACAAGGTAGTAAGCAGGCGATGATGGCGGCGACGACCAATGATAAGGACTGGTCCTCTGTTCAGATGCATCTGCCTTCCTCGCACAAGCTTGCAGCATTCCTCTGAAATGACTCTCCGGTCCTCTGAAAAGGTTTGATAATTTGGTCGATCGGGTAAATTATCTCCCTAATACCTATCTCGACCGTACCAATTAACTTTTGACACCGTACTCTTCACTGCTCTGCTCTGCTCTCTCTGTGTGTGTGTGTGTGTGTGTCAGAGAGAGATCATTGAGCTGTTAGAAATGTGCCAATGTGTCATCACTAGCTGAATGAATATGCAAGTGCACTGCGAATTTTAAGACGGAAGGGGCGAATGAACTTGCAAGAATGACCGTGTATCTCTTCCGCTCTGCCTGAAATTCTGAAGAAACTAATTTCGTCCTTGCCATTCAGACCCTGCCTGTTATTGTACCACTGCAAACTTGGTTAAGGACTAGCTATTTTGGCTACTACTTACTACATCTAAATGTCCGCTTTGGCTACAAGGAAGGCTGCAGATTTTGTCAGAACCATGCATGCTCTGCTCAAAACATGCTCAAAACGTGTTTCATTGAGACGCATATCTACTTGTCAGCTTTAAGCTCAAAATATCTGATGAAAAAGGAAGCCGTGCTGCCTTCCTACATATTGAACTTTTGAAGGAAAAGAGAAATTCACCCCAGATAGTTTACAAATTTTCATTGGTATTGACTGCACCAAATGTGTTACCCATAGCATGTTATGGATAATCAATCAGACTGATATCTTGTCACCAAGTGTGATTGTTTTGCACTTGGAACTGAACCATCAAAGTTGCCCCCTATATGCGAGCTGTGTCACCCATTGCAACCACCAAATAATCAGGTTGATATTTTGTTTCACTCCAACTTCTCAATCAGTGGCAACTGTCCATTCATTAGCGAAGCTAGATGGCCTATATTGTCTCTCACCACATGTCCGCATCGATATGATAATGCGCGTGTTTCACCTTGAGGTACTAAATGCTACACACACACACACGTTGAGTTCCATGGTTTTCATATGAACCTTTGAGGCATGCAGTAGACGTTACTAGTTCATGTTTTCTTTGACTCAAATCTTACTGCATCTCTCACTTCAAGCCTAACAGCATGCAACTGATCAATTTTCTGTGAACAATCGCAGGAAATTCACAACTACCATGCCGATTGTTCATGCCTATCACTCTGCGTATATCAGCAATCAGTTGTGATTTTTTTCCTAACAAGAACAGTATGAGCGCAACAGCCATTGCGTTTGTCCTTCTAACCTTGTCCTAAACAACACGGGGAATACACCATTGCTGCAGAAAACGTGCAGGTCACAGAACACATGAAAGCACAATGTTGATTTCACACCAAAGCTGTGCTCCGTTTTCGCCCCCGGAATGGGACCTGATTCTTGTCCATATGTAAGACCTAAGTTTAATCTCATGTTTCTTTGGTCAACTCACGGCTTGCAAACATCTCTAACTCTGCCCGGTCTCTACTGTTGCAGAGACCAAATATAAGCCTTTTTTTTTGGGCAAGGACCAAATGGAAGTCTTGGTTCTAACACGTCACTTTTAGGCATTTGCAGACTTTCAGGTCGACCAAAACGAGATAACCTGATGGTGATGCAGGCAATAAGGTCTTGTTAGGCTAAACTCATGTTAGGCTTCAAGAATAATTTTGAAGGAGCTAAACTGATCTTTCTTCTTCTTCTTTTTTTTTGCACTTGCAGATCACATCGCACGTCGTTGCGTCCGAGCAGAAATGCACTCTCTTTTCTCTTCCCCTAGAGGTGTTGATGAAAAATTCGGTTCTTACGTTGCTTGTTAAGCTGGTCAAGAATTGGGTGTTTATGTTAATTACTACTTGCAAGTTGCAACACCACAAGTCTCCAATGATTGCAACAGAATAGCTGCGAATTCTGTCTGTACTGTATACTCGCTCTGCAGAAAACGTGCATTCTTACCTGCTTTGGGATCTTCATATCTAAAACGAGAAGCAAGACGTGATGCATTTGCAACTTAACAGGTTGGAGACTTGAAGAATTCAAACTCGGATATATATGAGGATGTAGCAACTTTTATTGTCCTTCCTGTACGGGTTAGGACAAATCCGAGACAGGTTTTTTTCAAGGTTGGAGAAAGCTTTTTTCCATATTACTGTAACCTGAAAGAACTGTCTCTTACAGCCTCTTGTCAAGCAACAATCATGCAACACGCCACTGTTGGGTTTCTGCAGCCTCAAGCAGTAAGGAGCGATAAGCTTAAGGTCCTCTGTCCTCTTTCTGTGTCGTCAAACGTCAGGCACGAGCTTGCATGCGCAGTTTCCTCTGAAATGACCCTCTGGTCAAAACATGCAGTTCTTGCTTCTCGGAGATAAATTTGTGTCAGGTCCACCATTGGTCTCACAATATCTATCTGAACCCAAAAGAAAGCTGTGCAGCACCTGGCGCATGCATATTGGAATTGAAGGAAATATAAGAAGAAGAGAAGCATAGCTAGTCCACGTGCGCAAGTAGGACATATACTCCATTACCAAATCTGAAGCTACTAAACTTTGTTGCTTCTCATGCAGGTCTCATGCTTGTTTCTTCAACAAATTAAACAACAGAAATGTGGTGATTAGCAAATGGATCTGCAAGTAACGTATGGAGAAAAGATTTGTTGCGGGTAGCAGCAAATGATCGAAATGCATCAATATTAGAACACTAGAAAAACAGAGTAACAGAAAACTTCTTTATTCATAGTTCTTGATGTGATTAAGTTGCAGTAGCTGCATTGATAGGTTTCCCTAAAATATTGAGCATCAAAATCAAACTGCTCCAAATCTGGACAATGGAAAAGTCATGTATGGACAAAATTTGGCTTGCTTATCCGATAAACCCTACCAACCCAACTTGATTCTGTTTAAATTGACCCCTGGCGTTCTATTTGAATTGATGCATCAAACAAAGGGCCTCAAATGCAAGCTCTCTCACTGTTCGCATTTTGCGGTTGCTCAATATGGTGTTCTGTTTTACTCTTAACTTCTCAAATCATAACATAAACTGAAGCAGAAGCACATCCTTGAGCTTGCTTGTGATGACCATCTCTCTGCAGCCAACGGATCCGGACTTCTCTGAGCAGTAGGACTAGAATTGCCATTTATATACATATACAACTTGGCATGATCTGCTCCAGTTGCAGTAGGACTGATTTAATTTATAGCTGTGCTTTTGTGCCGGGAGTCTACTCTACTTCACGTGGAGGTCCCAGCAGGCCAGCATCTCCTTGTCAGTTTACAGGGTAGTATAGTACCAAATTTTGTTTTTATTTTATCCACACAATGTAAGACATTGGTATATATCATGAGATGTGAATACTGTTTTGTGCGTTAATAATTCATTTTTTGCTTTTTCTTCCACTGCTACCATACTATGGATCTTTGCATTGTTGGATCCACCGATTTGCATTGTTGGATCTCATGCTACATGCTTCCACTGCTACCATACTATGGATCTTTGCTTTGGCAGGCTTGGTCCTGTCTTCACATTAATGACTGTAGAATCTGTTCCCAGCCCAAGCAATGTTCAATTTTTTTTCCCAATCCATCTTGAGATTTCAGGGAAATTCTGGGTTTGGATGTTAGGGACTGAAGAAAATCACACACGTAAATGCTTCTTTTCTTCTGGAACTGGATAGAAGCAGGGGCCCAGCTCAGTTCATCCCGTATAAATCTATATAGTAATTAAACCTAAAGCAATAGTATTTAGTATAATTTTAATCAATCTAGCACTTGTCCACTGATTTATCCTGGGTTGGAGGGCACTTCTAGCTCCGCCCCTGGATAGAAGAATCTACCAAAGATTCCACATTTCCATGTGTGATTATCTTGCCTCTTCCTAGTGATAGTATGTTTCATTAGACTGCAAATAGGAAGGTGAAGATCCACCTCCTCATTCCGCGTATGAGAATTGTCCACCATAAAAATATTGTACAAGCAAAATGAAAATTAAATCCATCCTCACTTTAAATTACACGCTAATTAAGTGCAAATTTAGTCATTACATACAAAGATAACGAGAAAAGGAAAAAAACTATGCCATATGGGAACAATGATAAGTTCTTGAGTCACTCAGATGGTTCAAAGACTACCCTGTCAACTACTTTTGCACCCCTTCCTTTGGCCATGCAAAGCCCAACATGATGCATTAAGTCCTGCAACAATACAAGGGTGAGTTGACTCATTGTTAGGATCTTCATTCTTCTTAGCTTACGACAAAAAGTACCATTTTTAATCTATTAATGTTCCAATTCGCTCAATATTCTCTTATCAGGCCGCTCCAAAAAAAATAGAGGTGCTTCCAAAAATATTCTCTTATCAGTGTTTCTTGAGCTTCCTTTTTCCTGATTTTCCCCTCTTTCACTTGCCTGCTACAGCATGTAAATAGAATGTTTTTTTAACCCTATCCGGGCTTTTCTTATATTCAATACAACAGGCAGCTCTCCTGCCATGTTCTTTTAAAAAAAATGGTTTCAACAGATATAAAATTAGAGTCTATTGAAACAAAAAATTATTTACCCTTTTTATGGATCTAAATTTTTATAAGAGAGAAAAGAACTGAATTATAAATAATTCGATATTTATCGAAGAAATATATCAAAGAAATAGCCTTCTCTGCATCTGATGTTATGAAAACATCAACACAAGTGCTATTGTTCTGAAAAAGTGCATTCGCTGATGATTTAACGCAAATTTGTATCCCTGTTCAGCTTATGACTTCAGGATTTGAGATTGTGATTCAATACCTGTGGATGGGCCAAAGCTCCTTTCACATTCATAGCAATTTCAACAGGAAGGTCATATGTAGCACACCCCTCAGAGTAAATCACAACATCCTGTAACGGAGGTACTCGACCAATATTTCTAGCAGCAAGAGCAGAGCTTGCAAAATCCAAGACACACATGTCTGTGCATATTCCTAGCACCAAGATCTGCATCGAGCCAATCGCCCGGATCATGCACAATAGGTGGATGCATTTCTATAAAATCCTTGGGTGCAAGGGCAAACTCACGGTTTGGATCTGATGTTTCCCAACCCAATCAGCAAAGGTATTGGATCCATCCTTCTCTATGGAGCTGATGTAGCCATCGATGCAATGTTTCCGCTTTATAACCACATTCGGCTCATTTTCCAACCACTCCAGAGCTGCGCATTGAACTGAAATTTGTGAAACACTACTCAAAGCAACCAATGTTTTATAGTCCATCATCTCCTTCAGAGTAAATCGTTAACTGAAGATCTGAATCTAACAGAAAACACATTGAATTGAAATTTGTGAAACACTACTCAAAGCAACCAATGTTTTATAGTCCATCATCTCCTTCAGAGTAAATCGTTAACTGAAGATCTGAATCTAACAGAAAACACATTGAATTGAAATTTGTGAAATACTACTCAAAGCAACCAATGTTTCATAGTCCATCTCCTTCAGAGTAAATCGTTAACTGAAGATCTGAATCTAACAGAAAATCAGATGACAGAGCACAAAAGCTGAGCAAGAACTCCCGAGATGCGCAGCCTGATCGAGAGTTTAGCACCAACCTGGAACAAAGTTCTCCTCCCCGCTACCAATGATACAGTGAGGTGGAAACGGATCCTCGGGCTTATCTGGAAAGTGGCAATCCAGAAATGCAAATATTGGCCAGCTTCTGTCACAGAACTGCCTAGCGAGCCTAGCAGCCTCTCCCACCATCTTCTCTATCTGTTTGTTTGGTGTAGCAGGAGCCTTCAATTGGAAAGCACAAACCGTTTAGTCACTAGAATCTAAAATGAACAAATTTGTCAGACTCATAAGCAACAGTAACTACATACTACCACATGAAGAGAGTTGGGGAAACTCAGTCATAACGAATTCGAACATCACCGGGAACTCTGACGCGGCAAATTGCTGCAGGAATATTATCAATGTTCTTGTTCCAATTACTTAATTAGTACTACTGAAACCTCAACTCCTTAGGATTTGGATCCCAATCTGGCCCTGATAACAAAAGAATCAGCGACTCTTAATCCTAAATGGAGGTAAAAGGAAAACCAACATGACAGAAGCTGAGGAGGAAAACAGATTACAGAACAAGCAGAAGAAAACAAGACAATACAGCGGTGAAACCAGCTCTTTCAGTTCGGTCCCTTTCCCAGATGGATATCAGTCATTCAGTCAACACTTCAGTTGCCATGAACACAAGTAGTAGGAGGAGGAGGATGCTCACGAGGTTCCCGGCGCCGACGGTGCAGAAGCCGTTGCTGACGTCGACGAGGACGAGCCCAACGCCGGCCCCGTCGAGCGGCGGGAGGACGAGCTCGCCGTCGCTCTGGAACGGGATCTGCGACCGGAGCAGGTCAACCTCAGCGGCGGAGGCATCCGACCCCATCCGCGGCGCGCGACGTCGACAAGTTCGGCACGGCGGGGTCCCTGTTGACCTCTCGACGGTGAGGCCAGTTGATGGATATGGATCGAGGGGAAAGCCAAGGAGGCGCGCTCCTAAACTATTCTCGCGATCGCGACTCAAGCAAGCATGCAGGTCTTTGTTTTTCCGCACGGAATAGAGAATTGATTTAAAGGAGCTACCGCACTTGAGGCCCTTGAACAGTCGGTGCTTCTTGTGGGCAAAGCGTCGAGCACCTCGAGCGCCGCCTCCTGCCGCCACACCAGTCCAGCGGACGTACGGACCGGCGAGAGGGATGATGGCATTTATGGGAGGGACGGGCAACTTGCAAGTGGAATGCTCCAGGATTGCCAGGGGATGCAATGATCAATGATGGTGGCCGGAGACGAGCGAGCAGAGTACTCTGGCGGGCGAGGAAGCTCGACGTGTGGTCAGCCAGCCAGCGACGGCGGCGCGTGGGAGAATCCGGAAGCAGTGAAGGCTAGGCGCGTGGATGGGACGGGAGGCGAGCTCGGGATGCACGGCGGCGAGGCTAGCGGACATCGCCGGTGGCAGCAGGAGCTCACCGTGATTTCCAGGTCGCCGGCGGCGGGAAATATTTGGAGATAGCCCCTCATAATTTTACATATACACCCTAGATTGGATCCGAGTATTTGCATTTTAAGCCCTCTATTTTACATATACTCTCCTGATTTGGATCGCGAGTACTAATCGCAATCCGAATATTTGCAAAATTACCCCTGGTTTTGGCCGGGTCTGCTTTCGCCGCCCCGCACGTCCGCCGCTCTTCCGGTGGCAATCACGAAGACCAATCCTCCCGGAGAGAGCAAGCACGGAGGAGAGCCGCTCCGAATAGCCGCGGGCAGCAATGGCGACTCGATACTGCTGGTCCGCAAGCAGAAGAAAACAAGCGGTAAAACCAAGGAGGAGGACGGCAGCTCTTCCAATTCGGTTCCTTTCCCATGTGGAGATCACACTTCCACAGCGCACACAAGTAGGAGGAGGAGGATGCTCACGAGGTTACCGGCGCCGGCGGTGCAGAAGCCGGTGCCAACGTCGACGAGGACGGACCCAACGCTGCCCCCGTCGCGCGGCGGGTGGGCGAGCTCGCCGTCGCTCTGGAACAGGATCTGCGACCGGAGCAGCTCCAACTGAGCAGGTACGCGGGTCTTTCGTTTTCCACACAGGCTCGGTAGCATATAGAGTACATATTGTAAACCTCTGGATCTGCTACTGCGCTAATTAGACTAGGAAAACTCCTTTGGGTTTGCTTAATCGGGATACAGAGAGAGAGATTGAGAGAGACAGAGAGGAGCACGGCAATACCTTCGTGCCCTTGGGCAGAAGCGGATGCCGACGTGCCCGTCATGATGGTGCAGCACGGGGAGCTCGGGGCGGTCCGGCCGTAGGTGTACAAGGTCGGGGCAGTCCGGCCGTAGGTGTACAAGGTCGCGGTGGCCGACGGTGTGGACGCGTCCGCGAGCTCGGGGTCGAAGCAGGGGCGTCGAGGGTGATGGCAGGAGGAGCTTCCCGTCGCAACCGCGCTTGACTTAGATGGGCTAGGGTTGACTGTGGGTGGGTGGCGGCGGCCGGTGAACTTCGTGTCTCGTGCCGCTGGCCCCCACCTCCTTTTTATAGCGCGGCGCGACGGGGGCCCACCAGCTAGGGTTGAGCTGGAGCGCCCCCGATCAGGGCGCATAGGTGAGGTGGCCCATCGGCCCATTAGGGTCCGATGGGCTAGGAGATCAATCCAACAGTCTCCCCCTTGATCTCACCCTGTACTTTTCTTTTACTTTTACCTTTTTCGCGTTTCGTCATAGATTTGTGTATAGAGCATGCCTCATCGTCACGATCATCTGTCGATGGATTTAGCAGCTACAATTCACACTTCCATTCAGAAATGGATTCTTTAACCTTTTGGGCCCTTGTAGTCCGAAAATCACAGGCTATCCCTTAGCCCCATGCCAGCTACATGTTCCTTGAACACGTTGGGTGGTAAGCCTTTCGTTAGCGGATCCGCAAGCATTTTCACTGTGCTTATATGCTCAAGATTTATGATCTGATCTCGGACTTTATCTTTCACAACATAATACTTTATATCTATGTGTTTGGCAGCACCACTTATCTTGTTGTTGTGAGCATACATTACTGCGGGCTCGTTATCGCAGTACAACTGTAATGGTTTAGATATATTATCAACCATTCTCAGACCGGGTACGAATTTCTTTAGCCAGTTCACCTGCCCTGTAGCCTCATAACACGCAACAAACTCGGCATACATTGTGGACGATGTAGTGACGGTTTGTTTGCAACTTTTCCACGATATTGCTCCCCTGGCTAGGGTGAACACATATCCTGACGTGGATTTTGTGTCATCTCCTGCGTAATCGGAATCTGAGTATCCTACGATACGCAGAGATTCTGTTTTTCTGTACGTTAACATGAGGCCTTTTGTTCCTTGCAAATAGCGCAGAACCTTCTTTACCAATTTCCAGTGTTCCGATCCTGGATTACTCTGGAATCTGCCAAGTAACCCGGTAACATAAGCTATGTCAGGGCGTGTGCACACTTGTGCATACTGTAAGCTTCCCACAGCAGAAGCATATGATACTATTTTTATTTGATCGATCTCATATTGAGTCTTGGGGCATTGAAATTCCCCATATCTGTCGCCCTTAACTATAGGTGCAGGTGAGGCACTGCATTTGTGCATGTTGAATTTCTTTAGTACCTTTTCTATATATGTCTTTTGCGACAGTCCTAATACCCCTTTCAATCTGTCTCGGTGAATCTCGATTCCTAGGACGAATCTTGCTTCACCGAGGTCTTTCATCTCGAAATGCGAGGATAAAAACTTTTTCGTTTCTAGCAGCAGACTGACATCACTATTTGCCAGTAGAATGTCGTCCACATACAAAATTAGGAAGACGTACTTCCCATTTTTGAACTTTGCGTAAACGCAATTGTCCTCGATATTTTCTTTAAACCCGAATTCTTTTATTGTCTTATCAAACTTCAAGTACCACTGTCTTGAAGCTTGCTTTAGCCCATAAATCGATTTCCTCAGACGGCATCCTAATTTTTCTTTACCTTCCACAACAAAACCTTTCGGCTGTGCCATGTAGACGGTTTCATCTAGATCCCCGTTCAGGAATGCTGTCTTCACATCCATCTGATGTAATTCTAGATCGTAATGAGTTACAAGAGCCATTATGATTCTGAAAGAATCTTTACAAGAGACTGGGGAAAAAGTCTCGTTGTAATCAATTCCTTCTCTTTGTGTGTATCCTTTAGCCACGAGTCGTGCTTTAAATTTATCTATGTTCCCTTGGGAGTCATATTTAATTTTGTAGACCCATTTGCAGCCTACTGTTTTGGCTCCTTTAGAAATTTCCCCTAAGTCCCACACTTTGTTGGTACTCATCGATTTTATTTCGTCTTCCATAGCGTCAAGCCATTTCGACGAATGTTCACTTCTCATGGCTTCTTCAAATGAAGTGGGATCATCCTCCATTTGAATTTCTTCGCTATTATAGACTTCATAGTCATTAAAAATAGCGCGCTTCCTTATTCTTTGAGGTCTCCCGTGAGCCTGAGCCTGCGGTGCCTCATCTATTTGGGGCTGCTGGTGCTCCTCTTCTTGTGCGGCAATTGGCTCGTCAGGAGCCTGATGAATGGGTTCCTCTTCCTCATTCATCGTCACCACAGAAGGAGCCATTACAGGTGTCGGCATCGCAGTGACTTGCACTGGCGGTGCAGACACAGCGGGCAGCGGGAAAAAGGATTCCTGAATCACGGGATTGGGTGTATACACCCGCTTCTCCTCAAGATCAATTTTCCTTGTTGTGCCGCTCCCCCGGATCATTTGATCCTCTAGGAAAACTGCGTGCCTCGTTTCTACAAATTTCGTCGATCTGTCTGGGCAGTAGAAACGAAAACCCTTTGACCTTTCTGGATAGCCAATAAAATGGCAAGATACCGTTCTCGAATCTAGTTTTGCAATGGTCGGGTTAAACACTTTTGCCTCAGCAGGACTCCCCCACACCCGCAGGTGATTCAGTGAGGGTACTCTTCCTGTCCACATTTCATACGGCGTTTTGGCACCGATTTACTTGAAACTCTATTAAGAATGTGAATGGCGGTTTTCAGTGCCTCCATCCATAAACTCACTGGCAACGTGGAGTAACTGATCATGCTTCGCACCATGTCCATTAGGGTGCGATTGCGTCTTTCAGCCACTCCGTTCTGCTGAGTCTCGCCCGGCATCGAGTACTGGGCTACTATGCCTTGTTCCATCAGGAACTTCGCAAAAAGTCCTGGAACTTGGCCATATTGGGTATGTCTACCGTAGTATTCCCCTCCACGATCGGATCTTACGATTTTAATCTTTAAATCGTGTTGATTTTCTACTTCGGTTTTGAATATTTTAAATTTATCCAAAGCCTCCGATCTTTCTTTAATTGGATATATGTATCCATAACGGGAATAATCGTTTGTGAATATTATGAACGAGTCATATCCATCCACACTCTTTACATTAAACGGACCACAGATATCTGTGTGAATTATTTCTAATACACATGTGCTCCTCTTAGCATTTTTCTTTATTTTCTTAACGAATTTGCCTTTTATGCACTCAATGCATTGTTCTAAGTCAGAGAACTCTAATAGAGGAAGAATTTCATTTTTAATTAATCTCTCTATTCTCCCCCTCGAAATATGGCCTAAACGACAGTGCCATAATTTCGACGACGCATCTTGAGTTCTCTTACGTTTTCTATTCGCGAGTGTAGACGAGAATACATTCGCACTCTTATCGCATACGGAATTCACACTTTCGCGTAACGATATCAAATAGAGATCATTCTTTCTGAATGCAATGGAAATAACTGTATCATTACATTCAATTAAGCACCTGCCATCTCCAAATAGACAGGAGTAACCATCTTTATCCAGGCGAGATAAACTAATTAAGTTTCTGTGTAAAGAAGGAACAAATAAAACATCTCTAAGGACTATAACGAAGCCAGAGTCAAGTTCCAAATGAACGTCTCCTACTGCTTCAACGTCTGCCTGATCTCCATTTGCCACTCTAACTTGCTTTTCGCTTCTTTGAGTGGTTCTCGTCGAATGGAATCCCTGTAAAGAATTTGCAACATGAACAGTCGCTCCTGAATCAATCCACCAAGTAGATTTTGAATATTCTATATACAAGGATTCATTTACAAATGAAATAATATTCTCACCTCTCTTTTCCATGATCATCTTTAAATATTTGTGACAATTCTTCTTGTAGTGACCCCTCTCTTTGCAGTAGAGACACTGATCTTTATCTACGAGAGCCTGTCCCTCCTGCGGTCTGTGTTGTTGAGAGTTTTTACCTTTAGAGGAGGAAGAAAAATTACCCTTGAAATTGGTATTTTTCTTCTTGTTTACATAATTTAAAGATCCGCCAGTGGTGGATCTTATTCTTTCCTCCTCCTGAACACACATTGCAATGGTCTTTTCAATGTCCCAAGTATGCGGTTGGGTGTTGTAATTGACAACAAACGTGTCAAACTCTTTTGGTAACGAAGCAAAAACCAGATGGACAATGTGATCCTCCTTGAAGGCAAGGTCCAAAGATTTTAGCTTGTTATTCTGGTTGACCATGCGATGAATGTGTTCCCTTATACCACCGCCAGTGTATCTTTCTGAAACCAATTGTTTGATCAACTGGGTTGCATAAGTCTTTAAAGAACCAGTATACTGATTCTTTAGTTTTTCAAGATACTCTGTGACAGTGGTACAATCTGGGATTGAGCCCATAATCGCAGGCTCAATCGTGTTCTTTACCACTGCCAAACACTTTTTGTTGGCAGGGAACCATTTTGCATAAAGTCTCTCATAATCTGCTTTTGCTTTCTTATAAGCAAGCTCTGTTTGCTTCCAAGAAGCATCTGTGTCTGTGTCCTCTCTCTCAGGAAACACAGGCTCTGTAGGAGTCGGTGTAGCTAGGACCCAAGCCAGTTCACCCATGATGAAATAGAGATCCAGCTTTCTGTACCATTCATTGTAATTATCTCCCTTTAATATTGGAATATCGTTGATGGAAAACATCATTGATACTCCTCCTGAAAAACATTCATGAGTGGTGAAAACATTAAATTAAAGTCAAATAAATTATTGCATATGTATAAACACGACGTTGGTTAGAAATTAAAATATGCAATATCCTTGTGTATTAAAACTAAGACACCGTTGGGCAGAACTAGAATCAATACATAAAAAGTTATCTATTGAAATTGAGGCATAATCTCTTTTTGTATTAAATCTAGAATACCGTTGGGCATAAATAGAGATAATACATGAAAAATATCTATAAAAGGTAACTCAGTAAAAATTGCAATGTTATCACTTGTTAACGTTGGTCAAAAGATAATAACATTACAAATCAGAAAAAAATTATCTATTTGCCTTGAAGAATTTAAATTATCCCGTTGGTTCAAATTTAAATTATCCCGTTGACATATTTTAATCTTTGCAGCGGAAAAACTGTGATTCTATCAAAATATGTCAAAATTTATCTTTTATAAACAGTGCATCAAAGTTCATTCAAGTTTGAATTTGAAATGTATCAAATTCAATCAAATTCTATTGAAAAGGTGATTCTGGAAATTGAAAAAGCGCACTGTTTTCCTCTGTTGCAAGCGGCTCAGCCGGCCCACTCGCGCGCGCGCGTACACACGCGCGGCCTGCTAAGGCCCGGCCCGCCTCCCTTCGCGCACGGCCGCGCAGGCGCTCGCGCGTCCGGGCGAAAAAACCTGGGCCCGGGCCGCGCATTCGCTCGCCCGCGTGGGCCAAAAGTGGCCCAACTGGGCGCTGCTCGATCGCAACCGCACGATCAAGATCGACGGCTGTGCGTCGATTTCGCGCGATCAAAACCCCGTCGCCGTTCTCCCCCGAAAACCCTAGCTTCATTTCTCCTCCCCCCCCGGTCCCCGGCGCCTTCGTCTTCCTCAGCCCGAGCGAGTGAGCGAGAGGAGCACGGCGACCGGCGGCGTCCGAGCGGCGCCACGGCGAGCCCCTCGCCGGCGTGCGCGTCCACCGCAAGGTGAGTGCGCGGCCGTCGAGGGGCTTCACCGTGGTGCCCGGATCTATGGCGCGGCGAGCAGCCCGGAGGCAGCTCGCGCGAGCTCTGTCCGCGCGGGGCCCAAGGCCTCGCGGGAGGTCTGGTGGGCGCACCGGCGTCCCGTGGACGGTGGGCGGCGCAAGAAGGGCCAGGTAAGTAACCCCTTTGCCGCCGCCCCTCTCCTGTGTGTGTGCTAGGGTTAGGGTTAGGGTTAGGGTATCGCGGGGATCTGTACTGGGATTCTTTCTGGGGTCTTTTGTTGGGTTCTTTTCTCTTTAATCTCCCAATACTAATCAACGCAAGTAGATTAGGCATCTGATACCAATGTAAACCTCTGGATCTGCTACTGCGCTAATTAGACTAGGAAAACTCCTTTGGGTTTGCTTAATCGGGATACAGAGAGAGAGATTGAGAGAGACAGAGAGGAGCACGGCAATACCTTCGTGCCCTTGGGCAGAAGCGGATGCCGACGTGCCCGCCATGGTGGTGCAGCACGGGGAGCTCGGGGCGGTCCGGCCGTAGGTGTACAAGGTCGCGGTGGCCGACGGTGTGGATGCGTCCGCGAGCTCGGGGTCGAAGCAGGGGCGTCGAGGGTGATGGCCGGAGGAGCTTCCCGCCGCAACCGCGCTTGACTTAGATCGGCTAGGGGTTGACTGTGGGTGGGGTGGTGGCGGCCGGTGAACTTCGTGTCTCGTGCCGCTGGCCCCCACCTCCTTTTTATAGCGCGGCGCGACGGGGGCCCACCAGCTAGGGTTGAGCTGGAGCGCCCCCGATCAGGGCGCATAGGTGAGGTGACCCATCGGCCCGTTAGGGTCCGATGGGCTAGGAGATCAATCTAACACATATAGGACATACACTAACATGGCATGTGCATATGGAATGAATAACGAAGACACAAGCACATCAAACTGTATGGCATCCACTATGAAAAAGTATACATGATTGTACTCATCATGACCTGAGATCTGTGCAAATTTGAGTCCATATAGAACGAAGCTAGGCAACTGCAGGGAGAGGGGTCTCCCGTTAGCATTAACTAGAGAACCTGCTGTGTTACTTTTTCTCGCAGTACAGTTACTTTCTCCTATAAATTTAAGAAAGTAATAAAATGATTGTCTTACTTTTTCTCGCAGTATAGTTACATTCTCAACTGTAGGTTGCTATGTTACTTTTTCTCGCAGTATAGTTACATTCTCAACTGTAGGTTGCTATGTTACTTTTTCTCGCATTACAGTTACTTTATGTTATAGATTTAAGAAAGTAACAAAATAGTTGTGTTACTTTTTCTCGCAGTACAGTCCATGTTTGTGCGTGCGCAACAAAGGAAAATGGAAACGGCATGCATAAGTGAGAGTATCATCAGTGCATCAATAGCTTGTGTTTCCTCACTTTCTTTGTATTGGGTCATCAGTAATTTTCTTCTATCCGTTTATGAGGAATCGCCAATGTTTGTGTGTGTGCGCGGCCATACACTGATGCTTCATATTGCCACAAAAAAAATATTTAGCTCGGCCTTACCTTTTACCTTTTATCAAGGGATATAATAATTGAGAAACAATTATTTTGCGATGAGGCTTTTTCTTCTCAACCATGTAGCTGACTTGATTTCTTTTGAATGTTGGTTTACTTATATTTGACATACAATACAAGATTCATACATACATATAGCTTTTGATTTTTTTTTCATGACTACAATGAAATGTATCATTTCTTATCCATGCTCTGGGACAGGCTTGTCCATGAATTGATATGGACGCAACCCAAACACTGTCCTAGACAAAATACTTTGTTTTTCAATCCACTTGTAAGAATAAGGGGCCTATTAGGTGTGCGCACGCTCAAAGTATGAAGAACACACAAATTTGAAGGTACCCTCAGTTTGGTTCTCGAATAATCCTGCAGTAGGTAGTCTAAAGTCATGCAAATGTTTTGGTGTCGCTCAATATCTCAAGCTTGAACTAGCATGTTGATCACTAGTCAAGCAGTCAAGCTACTGGGTTAATTGCGAGAGCGTCGGAGATATCAGTGATGCATGATGTGGAGAAGCAATAACAATAGCCATCATATCTTTGCACTGATGTATGAGCAAAGTGTCGAGCACCTCGAGCGCCACCTCCTGCCAGCACACCAGTCAAGCGCAGCGGCGGCAGCACATGTAGAAACCGGCGAGAGAGATGATGGCATTCATGGACAGAGTAAGGGTAGGGACGGGCACCTTGCAAGTGGAATGCACGAGACTTGGTAGGGGATGCCGGGACGGTGGCCGGAGCAGAGTACTCTGGGGAGGAATCTTGACGTTGTGCCCAGCCAGCCAGCGAGCGGCGGCGCTTGGGAGAATCCGCAAGAAGGGTGGATTCTATGACGGGCAAGCGCGGAACGCACGGCGGCGGGGCGAGCGGACGACGCCGTCGGTTGCAGCAGGAGCTCGCAGCGGTTGTCTTGACGCTGGCGGGTAATATTTACGGATAGCCCCATCACATTAATAATCGCAATCCGAATATTTTCAGTTTAGACCTTAAGTTTTATGAATATTTTCAAAAACCCCTGGTTTTGGACGGGCCCTCCTCTCGCCGTCCC
The DNA here is from genome assembly GCF_002211085.1 of Panicum hallii. NCBI lineage: Eukaryota > Viridiplantae > Streptophyta > Magnoliopsida > Poales > Poaceae > Panicum > Panicum hallii. The sequence goes on along the minus strand of NC_038049.1, from coordinate 44,106,620 downwards.
GCCCGGCCGCCGCCGCCGCCCTTCCGGTGGAATCACGAAGATCAATCCCCTGTCCTTCCTCCCGCCAGTCCTAGCTGCCGCGGCTGCAATGGCGACTCGATGTTGCTGGTTCCGCAGGCAGTAGTCACGGTCACGGCTGCACCCCCTCACCGATTGGCCGGCGGCCGATTTGGCGATTTGCCGGAACTGCCATGAGCAGGTACGGCAGACGAGACAGAGAGGCTCCACGGTCTCTTCCGTGAAGATGGGAAATCGATGCTGCACTAGTTTCTTTCTTTCACAGCCATGGCTGCATAGTGCAGAGTAAAGGATGTTAGAGTTAATCTTGTAGTTTTATTTCTGTTGATCTTGTGTCGTGCAACGTGCTGTAGTGGCTAGGATTTGCAAGTGCAAACAGATCTCGGCAGCCATGATGTGTGTATGTGTGTCAGTCGTGTCCAGGTTAGCTATCGTGTACATGAGTCTGTGAGCAGGCTTTGCGTGCGTGTCTGGCCGAGTCGTGCGGCCAAGCGTGGAGTCCGTCAAGTACGCGTACGTGAGCTACTTGGAGATAAGGCATTTGGAAGTGGTCAGCCCGTGCATGCAGCAACGTGCAGAGATAGCGTGGCATGCAAAGGCTGTTAGTAGTGGAGTGAATTCCGGATCGGCAGCTGTGTGAGCCTTGGCCGTTCGGCTATTTGAGTCATCGAGTCTGTATCAGTAGGGGGTGCTCGCGGTGAAGAGAAACAAAAGTGCAAGTGCTAGTGCTGGTGTGCAGCACCGAATATCCTCTCTGTGTGCTAGTGCTTATCTCAGAGTCTGTGTTCTTACGTAGTGCGTGTATCCTTTCATCCATCTGAGTGTTCATAGAGTTGGTGAGTTCGTGGAGAGGCTGATCAGCATGATCAGTGCCAACAAAGGATGAGCAGGTAACAGACGTTGATCAAACTACTAATTCAGAACGAGTCCGATATCACTGATTTCGCCACAGATGATCAACGATAACCATGTAAATTTCACCGTGACGAACTGAGCAGAGCAACACCTGCTTCATTCATATAGGCGTATAAGTCACAGATACAGTACTCAGTCACAAGCTGAGCAACTGAACCTCTGCTCTGAATGAACAGCTCAATATCACCACAGGTTTGAGTAATCAACTGAGAAGAAAAGTAGGTAACATATGACAATAACAACGGTAACAAACAGAGGAAAATTAGATGCGATGAGGCTTATTCTTCTGAACCATGTAAGTGACTTGATTTCTTTTTGAATGTTGATTTACTTATATTTGATCTACAATACAAGATTCATACATACATATAGTTTTTGAAATTTTTTTGCAAGATAGTCAGAAACAACAAGGACAAGTACATTACAAAGATGATGCTCCGAAGCGACAACCTGTATCTGGCATCCCATACAACAACACGTACATGTATATTACACTCTTCCCCTATACATATAGTGGGATTTTGGTTTCTTCCAATTTCTCACCTAATATATTGCCGGCACTGAGCAACAAGTACAAGTGCAACAGCACATACTGCAATTAAAGATGGAGCATATGAGCTTTCCAGTGAGACCAATGAGATGGTTTATATAAGCTACAGTCCACGTTTGAGTGTTTGCGCAACAAAGGAAAATCGAAATGGCATGCATAAGTGAGAGTATCAGTGCATCAGTAGCTTGTGTTTCCTCACGTTCTTTGTATTGGGTCATCAATAATTTTCCTCTAGATATATATGCTAATAATTCGTTTATGAGGAATAATCAATGCTATCAAGATTTGCGTTTCATCTAGTTTGTGTGTGTGCATGCAAGAAGACCCAACCCAATTAAAGAGACATGAGAAAGTTTCATCTAGTTTTCTTCAGTGCGGACTAAAAGGTGCACATATTAACAGACGTCTTACTACGTTCATCCAACTACCAATTCAGAAGAAGTCTGATTTCATCCCAAGTGGTCAATTATCACCATGTGAATTTCAACCTGACGAAGTTCTGTGAACTCAGAAGCAGAGCAACACCTGTTTCAGGTATCAATCTCAGTCATATAGACGTACATGTAAAAAAAATACAGTACTCAGTCATATCGTGCTACATGAACTCGCACACAAGCTGAGCAATTGAACCTGCTCTTGACTGAATGACGGTTCCAAGTACTAACCTCAAAAGCTAATTTAGATGTACCTAATGTCCTCAGGATATATAGAAATGAGAAGATATGTAGGCACAAAATGGCTGCAGAAGACGCCGTTGTTTTCAGTAGAAGCAAACAAGAAGGCTGCACCTGTTTCTTTCTTTGACCGTCATTGGTTCAGAGTGCAGAGAGCCGACTAAAAGATGCACATGTAACAGACATCCAACTACTGCCTCAGAAGAAGTCTGATTTCACCACAGATGATCAATCATCACCGTGTTAATCACTTTTTACCCTGACGAATTGCAAGTGAAAACTACAGTAGTCTACAGGAGTTTCTGGCAGAATGAACAATTCAATATCGGTACAGGGTTGAATGCATGATCGATGATAATTCCAGTAATAAGCTACTGTTCGGATGTACCTGTGGCTCTTTGGAGATGTACAACTGAGAAGATGGCTGCCGCTGTGCTCTTCAGTAGAAGCAAACACAATCAGGATTGCACTCCATCAACTCGCGTTCCTCGACTGACCACCTCGTCACCGAGACTCTCCCTCACCGAGAACCCATGGCGGGTGAACTCAACTTTGTAGTCCATGGATGCAAGTTGCGAGACGGAGACGACATTCACACCGAGCGCCGGCACGTACAGAACGTCCGGAAGGGTGATCCTGCCGCGGCTTATGGATCCGCGACCCACTATTTCCATCCGGTAAGCGTTGCCCACCGAGAGGGTGTCGATCACTGGGGCAGAGCTTCTACGATCAAAGAGCTGCCTGTTCCCAGTCAGGTGATGGGAAGCTCCTGAGTCCAGGATGAAAGCATGCATTGGGTAGTAGGGTCGCCAGACACCCATTATATTGAGCATTGTAAACACCCTGCTATACTACTGGAAATAAAACGAATGAACTAGTTATATGACACTGATATAAAATATGAATAACTACATTGTAAACACAGACAAGGAAGGAAACAAGGTTGGTGGTGCAAATAAAGTTCCGGACGGGATATTTTTTTTTGAAAAAAAGGTTAAAAATATAAAACTCCTCCATGAGATGATGAGATTGATAGTGTTGCAGATCGCAGGCAGCCTGTAAAGCATGCCAATGCAAGATTCGACCAGCTACCACATGACTCCCTAGCAGCCCAAACAAGAGGGAACAAATGTCCTTTCATATTCACGGGTATTGCAGTGTGTTATTTTGGATCCATGTGACAAGCCTAATATAGTTTCATAATTTAGTCCTGTACATAGATATTACAACATAATAATATAAAAGATATGGTAAAGTCCGATTTTTCAACCTCCAACTATCACAAAAGTCCAGTTTTCATCTTCAACTCCAGAATTAGACACATATACAACCTTTTAGTACTCAATACGGACAAAACGAAAACACCCAGCAACAATTCCGTGCTAGTTTTGGCACATCGATTTTCGGTTTTCTAAAGGTTGAAGATAGAAACTTTCTAATATAGTAGTTGGAAAACACCTTTAGCTCAAACCATAAAACGGTTTCTCTATCCTCCAAGAGAAAACTGGCTAGTGGCTCAATTTAATTATCACAGTTTTGAGTTTTTTTTGTAAAACCACAAAGTTCAAATTTCAAGTGAATTTTATGAAAAAGCAAAGGCACAGGACCTATAGTAGTGGTTGAAATGGGAATGGGAATAGACTCATGTTTCAACCACCACTTGTAACAAGCGTAGTAAAATAGTACTAGTATTGTTATATATGACACTGCTTTTCTCAACTTCCAACCCGATGATGTTGCCTTGTCATGGACAACAAGTCTCTTTGCTAAAATTTCGAGGATTAATTTAATTGATGACGACCAGCTGATAGTATTGTTAAAAGGTGGAGGCCGGAAATCCTTTACATCTTCCGGATGTTGTTTTTCTTATACATCGCACATTGCACGTGGCGTACTAGAATAGGTTTTGTTGTGTTGGTGATGAGAATCTGTTTTCACGGGGCTGCCGCTGAAGTCATGCTAACGGGTGGAGGACGTGGGTCAGCATAGGAGTAGGGAAGGAAGATCGGAATCTAGTGTGGGTTTCAAACTTCGAGCGTGACCTGTTTGTAAACCATTTGAAGATTATTTTTTATTGGAGTTCTAATGCAACAAGATGAGATCATGTATGAATATATTATTATGTTATTTAAAAATTTCAATAAACGCAACATGCTATTCCAACAACTTTGATATACTACTAGAGAATTTCTAAATCATTTTTTCAACAATTTAAGGATTTAATGTTGAACTCACTTTTTCAAAATGTTGAAAATGTTTCTGAATTGCTGAAACAGTTTTTTTCATTTTTTTGAATAAATGGGTTGTTTTGACGATTTGTTTACACAAAATATTGAATATGTTAATCTTACCAAGTATTCAAACGCAATACAGCCCGGCCAGGCTGACTATGCTTTCGCCATCGATTCAGGATTGAGCTTCCCCACCTGACCGGCCGGGAATTGACAGCTCTTAATTTGATCGTGCATGGAAGCGTTGTCGACATGCCCTGGCTGGGCAACGCGCGTGCATATATACGGCAGGATGGAACTTCTGGGCAGTGGGTCCAGGAGCCACACCGTGGATATATATAGGAGATAATGTTTTTTCTACATTCGCGAGTAGCTATTCTCACCATCAGTATACCGCTGTGTATATATCCGCATACTCATTTATCACTTTGAGTATTGAAAGATACTTAAAGTACATAATATTGAAAGCCTGGCAGTAATCACAGTAGGCCAGCCGGAAGAGGCAGAGATAACATGTCAATAATCATGACTATAGTTGTAGATAGGTCTCTCTATCTTAGTTCTTTCTACGTTGAGATGGCATGACTATATATGGACTTTGGTCGAGCTGATGACCTGGTTGATTGCAAGGCAGGTATTAGTTTGCTAGATTACTGATTAACAAGGAGTGGTTCCCTAGTTCATTTTTGAGGCGATAGCCAATTAATTTACTCTTAAAGTTGGTGTTAATGTTCAGTGTGCAGATAATGTTTAAGTGGTTCTGCATCTCCAGTAGTTTCAGTCAAGCTGCTTCCTTCGGATGCCAGCTGAGTTCACAGTTAACATCAAAGTATGGAATGGCTTGATCTACCGATTCACAAGCTAATAAAGCATCAATTGCAGGAGAAAAGGGTTACTACCTGTGTATTCGAGAAAAACAAACGGGGGTTCATAGTAGAACTTCTACTGAGTGCGGACGGGAAGAAAGTTGCATCACATAAGTTGGAAGCAGAATACTCGATCAAATTGGTGCCGCCTTACCTCGAGATATCTGCATGTGAGAACCTTACAAAATGTTTCAGAAGCACTAGGCTCATCCACTAGACAGAACACATCTTCATATTGTCGTCTAGATGCTAGCTCCATGCAGAGAAATCAAAAAGGCTGGTAGAGTAGGTTTCTGGTCTGGTCATTCGTATTGGAGTTGCCTTTATTTGGTTAATCACTTTAGAGCCCTTATGTGCTGTAATTCAGTTAATCTGGTTCTTATGCATTCTATGCGTAGATGTTAAAGTCTGATGATCTGCTGTAATTTCATTGTTCTCGTAACGAATTTTTTGGTTCGCTCTTTGGGAATAATCAAGCCAAAAAAGATGCAGAAAAAGAAAATTTCTGTAATAACCACAGTAAGGAAAACCATAAATCAAATAAGCGACAGCCACCACAATTTTTTTTCTCATTCCACTCGCGGTATTCCAGATCAATAATGCGAGTCACTTCTCTAGTCTAGAGGGGGGAAAGTGAGTATGTCCACACTACCTTACGTATTGAATGAAACCTGGAAAGTTCGTACCCATCATGAAGAGCTAGCCAAGGGCGGATCCAACGTCTGATGAGGAGAAAGGAGGGAAAAGAAGGGGAAGGAGGAGGAAGGGGAAGGAAGATGAAGAAAAAGAAGAAAAGAAACACCTGGCATTGGCTATATATGTGGGTTTTGGATCTGCATCTTCCTTATTGCACCTGAGCTGGTGCTGCGACATTGAGGAAGCGGAGCACGTAGGAACCATCCCCCTCAAGAATGGCGCCCCCGACCTCGGTGCCGTCGGTCTCCATAATTCTGCATATTCCGTTGCCGAAACAGGAAATCAGGCCGTGGTCAGTATCTAGCTGGGGTGTCGAGATGAGGCCGTCTCGCAGCCCCTCGACGAGGGACACGTTGGGGATGCTGAAGTTGCCCCTCTGTATGCGCCCAGTGCCGAGGATGCGCAGGTAGCTCCCATCTGCCTGCGTCGCCACCAAGGGGGGGCTGTAGGGCTGGAAGCCCTCTAGGAGCGAGATGTCGCCGACGGCGTGCCTGGTCGCGCCGGAGTCCGCGATCAAACGTGCTCCGGACCGTGCAGCGTCGCGCAGGTCCGCCTCAGGCGACTGCGATCTTAAGGTCGCCAGCACAAAGCCCCTCTCTGTCTGATCCTGTGGGACAGCACATGCAGCAATTAGTATCATCATCCTTGATGCGAAAAGATATTGGCAAGATCGAAATGAAGAAAAGAAACAATTAGCCCCGAAAATCATTGAAATGGGCTGTATATAATGCCACAATACACTACAACTATATTGCTTACATGAAGCAAGCACGTAATAAAAGCATTAGTGAGGTGCCGTTGGAGTCCCAGGGACTTGTGGTGAGAACAAGATCCGTACATACAGTGGACGACGGTCATTATTTTTTTTCCTCCAAAATATACATATCAAGCTGCTCGAAAGATTTCTCAAAGAGCAAGGCAACTAGGAGAGCACGGCAGTTGGTACTTGGTACACACCTTCCGTTTTTTCCAGTAAACGAAGAACGCGTAGAACCCGCCGACGACGGGGGCGACGGCCATTCCCCACACCAGTAGCTGCACCGGGACGGGCATGATGCCCGCGACCTTGAAGGAAGAAATGACGGCGAGCACCGTCGTCGTCACCATCCCTCTGGTGGCGGATCCTGGCGGCGGTCTCTCGAACAGCCGCAGACAGAGGAAAAGGGCCATGAGGCACGCGTAGCTGGACACCACAAAGGCGACATCAGCTCGGTAGCCGTTAGACCGGTTGACGGCCATGGCCGAGTTGAAGGTGAGGAAGATGAAGACCACACGCGCCATCCAAGGGACGACGCTGCCGGCTCCGTCAGAGTCCATCGCCGCCGCTGCGCCCGCCTGAGCGGCGAGCAGGGGTTCACCCTGTCCTCCCTCTTCTTCCATGACGCTCTGATCTCTGGTGGCGCCACGCTAGCAGCAGGGGCCGCGCCGCCGCTGCTGCTGCTGCCGTGTTTGTGATTTGTGTCCTTCGATCTGTCTGTCTGCCTGCCTATGGCTATGACTGAGTTCTATACTCCTCCCTGAAGGCAGGCGAACCCGTCGATGGCAGCAGGGAGAAACAAAAGCATGTAGTCACAAAAAGGACGAGCGGAGATATTGGTTTTAGCGGTGGCAGACTTGGGGATTGGAGGTACTACCCGATGGCATACGAGGAATTTGGCTCGTCCGTCTGGTGCGGGGTTGCCATCCGGAGTGTGTAGACGGCCGTCGCCATTCTTGTCTTTGAGCGCAGAGTCGTCCATGGCGGCTAGCCTACGAATAGGATAATAAATAAACTAGCAAATGATCACAAGCAAGGGCCGGAGCGCCACCAAGGCTGTTGTTGTATATGGATGGCCGGCGGAGTCGACGATGAGCGAGCTAGTGACAAGGACAGACGGGGGCACTCAGCCACCCAATCCTTCCTTTCCCTCTTCTTCTTGGCACTAAGGGAACTCACTCTTGTTCACCATCAGCTCGCCATGGCGTCGCCGCCTGCTCGTTCCTTCTTCCCCTCTTACTGCTTCTTGGAGAGGCTCTTCCTATTCCTACAGCTCCTCGGCGCTCGACCACCGGTGCACGACGGCTACACCAACGACGCCTTCCCGTCTCCCAGGTAGGCACCAGTATTTATTTCCTCGATTCTTTTTCGTTTCTCTTTCTTTCCCATATATCACATCCTACGCCACCAGGCTTCGAGTCCACTGCAAGCGCTGCTAACTCAATCAAACTATTTGGGTAGAAATGGGGACCCAAATCAAGGGATTATACAAGTCTCGGAAACCTGCGCTGCAGCATTAGAGCAAGAGGGCGAAACGACGGTGCGGCAAGACAGTCCCGGCCCGGAAAGGCGATCCCAGCAGCGTAGCCATGGGTGCATCTCGCAGCTCAACATGGGGTCCGGGCCGTTGGCTGAGCCTCGTCTCATCTTGGATTCAGGAGCCACCAACCACGCCGTCGGCGACATCTCTCTCCTGTCGTCGGTCAGAATGGTCACTCCATCAGGCATCGCCTCCGCTTACATACGTATACGCGATGGGAGGCAGCTACCCGTCGCAGGGGTCGGCACCATATGCCGGGACGGCTTCCATCTCCCCGAAGTCCTCTACGTCCCTGGTTTCTGCGCCGGAGTCATCCTGGTCTCCGTGTCGAAGCTATCAGAACGCGGCTACATCATCATGTTCGGCCGCGGCCAGTGCCATGTCCAGGACCAGAGCAGCGGCGACGTGGTGGGGAAAGGTCAGCTGCGCGGCGAAGATGGCCTGTACCACCTCGAGTACCTCAAGATCCCGCCCGATGGTAGCACGGTTCCACCAAATGGCCATCTACACTGTCATCCCGCCATTTCATGATCAAGTCCGTGAGTGCTATAGCTAGCACAATGAGTCTTGCAAGTAAAATTGTCGCACCATGCATGTATGTGTGAGAGGTTATATATATGTTCAGTATTTTCCACAGTACATTGTCCTATTATTGCCTTTATCGCTATGTCTTTCAGCGTCTACAAGTAAGTAGCAAACATATATAATAGCGTGTACCAGGGCTGTGTAACCACTTTAAAACATTATATCTTATAGTGAGCTTCGGTGTGCTTGATGAAACTGGTAATGCCTTTCTCATTCAGATTTGAAAGATTGGTTGGTTACATAAGCTTTGCAACATGGTCTTCAGTAACGCAACGCAGGGCTTACCAGCGTGCGTCGCATATAGGATGCTCTGCTTTTCCTGGCTCTGAATTTCTCATGTCTGGTCACCTGTAACTGTAAACAAGGATATAATCGTTTCCCTGGATCTTTGGTCATTAGCTTAGAGATGTTTTTGCTACATACCCTCTCTGAAAAAGAAAGTGAATGCGTTTCCAAAAAAAAAGAAACTGACATATACTTAAGTTGCATTGCATCACGTAACTTGGAAGTAGATTGCTTAGGTCCTGTTCAGCAGCGCTCCCTCTGCTCCACACCGTGCGAGATTCTGCGGAACGTTGCCAAATGGGAAAAATGGCGCCTACTCCTCCCCTGAGTAGGGCGGAATCAATTCTCGTTCCCCACCCGCAAGCCTGCCCTGCTGCTCCAGGCCTTGGCTGAAGAGGAGCAGCGGCTCGTCGACAGCGCGTGCCACCTCGACTCCTCCGCTTGCAGCCTCACCAGCACACGGGAGGGGTGGGGGAGAAGAAAGGGGGTGAGGCGGGGAAATCCGCGGCGGCGAGGGCTGCTGTCGCCTGGAGGACATCATTGCTGCCAAGACCGAGCTAGAGCCAAGGGAGAAGCGTTTCCAAACGGTTTAGTTGGGGAGCAAAAGTGGCTACGAGCTAGAGCGGCTGGGACTCGAAGCTGTAGCGGCAGGGAGCAGTTTTGGAGCACAACCAAACGGGCCTTAAATTCAGGTGCCTCACCCCCCGCCCCCCAACAAACATCTCGCACTGAATATTGATTCGAGAAACAATCAATCAAATGTTATGAATCTCTCGAATTTAAGCATAAACCCAAAACCCCGGTCAGGGGAATCTCTTGCGACGTTGGACACCGGATCTAAAGAAACGCGCCAAATACTACTGATTTTGTCTAGGAAACGCGAGAACTAGGTAATCTCCACTGGGTAAGGAACAGTATCTAGCGTTGGCGACCGGCGGCGAGGTGGAAGACGCCATCTCGGCGGAGCCGCGGTGTTCCCTTGCTGCTGCTGCTGCTGCTCTCTCTCTCTCTCTCTCTCTCTCTCTCTCTCTCTCTCTCTCTCTCTAGCACAGAGCGGTTACCAGGGTGCAGGGCAGGGGAGTAATAATTGCAGAAAACCCCTTATTGAGAGTTTGGAAAACAAAACTGTATAGTTTTCCACTGATGTTTTCCAAATTCCCCTGCGGGTGCTTCAATTTTTCTGAAATGTTGCAAACGTTGATAAATCTTTAAAATGGACAACTGCAAACATCAACATATACGAGGATTTGAAAACCAAATTATCAGGAATTACTACGCTGATATCATATACTATACTAGATTGGAACTGGTGGTTGCCCCTAGGTTTCCGGTATATTATGTTTAGCTACTTATATATATCTTTTACACATTTAACATTAGAGCTAAGATTACGTTGAAGTTTATGTAAAATCAAACCAGCTCACACCAGTTAGCACACCAACTTAATTCGATCCTTCCAAAATGATATTATTTTTGATCCTCCTGAGCTTTATTTACAATGCCAAGGGTTAAGGATTAAATATCGCTGTGATCAGTTGTGCCATATGTGTTACCCTACAGCTTAGAAATATTACTCTACTTTTAATCCAAGCATTTTCCTGAGGAGAAAATAATAGAAATCTGGGACCCTGTTCCGCTGCTGGTTGCATCTAATCTTTTTGCTGATGTAACACAGGACGAGTTCATTGATTTTAGTTAGCTCCTCCTGGTTCTTCAGTTATTAGTAGGGACTGCAGCACATGCAGACAAAGATACATAAACAAGGCACAGAGAATGCAATGGTCTAATTTTTAGTTCGGGTCGCATCGAATGTTTGGATGCCAATTAGAGGGATTAAATATGAGCTAACTATAAAACTAATTGCATAAATGGAGACTAATTCACGAGACGAATCTGTTAAGCCTAATTAATCCATCATTAGTACATATTTACTGTAGCACAACGGTGTCAAAACATGGACTAATTAGACTTCATCTCACGAATTAGTCTTTATTTATGCAATTAATTTTGTAATTAATCTATATTTAATACTTCTAATTAGTATGCAAACATCCGATTTGACAAGGATCAAAGTTTAGCCCTTGAATTCCAACGGCCCCTAACACACATACGCCAAAACAAACGGGAAAAAAATGCTGGCACAATGTGGCGAAATTAGAGGGAAAATTCAGAATTTCAGAGGCGACGTTTGTTCAAGAACCCATGAAAACCCCTATGGTCAACAGTGCCAAGTATCACAAACATGGTATCCAGCCTAGGACTTTTTGCTATCTATAGTTCTATACTATATATACACCGTGGAGTAACTTGAACCTTGAAGGCGAACAGCACCATCTTGGAGGACTGGGTGGCGTATACTGATCAATACTACATAGTATAGGTACTTTTCAGTTAAAATAGAGCAAACCTGAATATCCGAAACAATTGCAAAAAAAATGGCAGTTGTATCATGCAGTACCTGCTCTGTTGTGGCATATGCAGAGTGCTAGAACCGACCTCGATGTCAATGCCTCCCTTTAGTGATGAGGAAACTGAAAGCTTAACATCCTCGGAAACAAACTTGTCAGCGGCATTGATCGCGGCGACTCTACAAAACAAGAAATAAAAAAAATCAAAATCATGAAATATCATTTTTAATCTTCATCTGCATTCGTTTGGGGTCAAGTCTTGGCCTGGGAACAGATCAAATTGCCGGCACATGTACAGCCACAAATCAATTGATAGAAGTTCATGACATGTCTTGTTAAACTCTTTTTCTAGGTAGAGCTCCTAACTTACCCAATTGAATACCTTTCTCACTTCAATATTTTAAAAAAAATGCTCTGCGTCTCTGCTTTGTGGCATTACCTCTTGATGGTTATCTCATCGGCCATGATCTGCTTCATCAACTCAGTGGTGTGAACGCTGCCGAACTCCAGCCTCTGCACAAAGCCATCTCAGTCAGAACATCCAAGATCACCACGCAATTTTGTTCCATTTTCATAGCTGTTCGGGCTACAGTCAGCTGCATGCTTGTTCAATCCTGAGTTCTGAACTTCTGATTTTTTTTTTTCGACGAACCAACGGGGGGCAAGGTGCCCACCTGAACTTGTATTCGAAAAAGCTACCATAGCAGCGTTTTTACAAGCAGCGAGCCTGTTTTTGGGCAGGCGCAGCGCCCAGAGAAAGAAAAAAGGGGAGGGGGAGGTTCTGAACTTCTGATGAATTGTCTGTCAACAGAAACTTGGCCTTCCTAAACTTGCTCTATCGTGTCTGCTGTTGGCCTTATGTTGGATTTCAGATAGTAGGTTGGTTTGCTACCATGTTATAACCCAGGTATGGTTTCAACCATATGAAATTGTAACATTTGGAACTTCAATGTTAATGGCTTGCCCGTCTCAACATTTCTCTGTTGACCTTGTAGTCATCTTCAGGATGCTGTCTGTATTATGCTGCCTAGAGACCTGCTTCAATTATGTATAGTTCTTGGAATTTTAAACTGAACCTTGATATGATAAGTGATGATTTTCAGTTATTTTATTGGTTATGCCTGTTTTACAATTTAGCATTTCACATAACTCTCTGTATCAATCAATTTTAGTATCACAGTCATGAGTATACTGGCAGTGATTTATTTTAGTTTCAAGTATATCCTAAGTCCAAATCGATTATTTTTTATACTAATGCTTTTTTTTTCAGTTCTAACTTTATTGGTTCATGAGTTAGGCCCATTCTCTATGTGATCTAATGTAACATGACGGTTCAGCAGTTGCATTATCTGTAGTTTATCATGCTCTCAACATATTCACGCTTTGAGAATAAAAGTGCCTTCCTCGCAAAATAAAAAAAAAATGCTTTGAACAGTTCCATGGCCTCGTTCTATTTTCTAGTTGTTTGGGCTTATTTGACAGGATAACCTCATTTATATTTATAGGTTATGCACAACAAAACGTTATCAAAACTTGGTATACAACTTACGAATGACCTCCCTTTTCTTGCCTTGGCGAATTGGGAGTTAATACAAAAACAGTACCACAAACCGCTGCTATTCTCATTTCAGCAGTGTCCAGCCTTGACTGAAGATTTCTACATTTTGAAGCTTCAGGCCTAGAGATCAGGGCAAGCGGTGCACCACCTTTCTTTATCACCTCCAGCTCCAGCTAGCCCCTCTTCCAGGAATCAGCTGAGGAAGATGCATGGGGCTAGCCTTCCAGATTGACATGCTACGCTGTCGATAAACCACCCTGTTTGCTGTGTGGTTGCTGACAATGTCCACTGCCATGTCCCATTAGATTTGGAGCTAGCAATCTTCAACGTTCATCTTCGCACCACCTTTCAGCAGAGCATCTGCAGACGCACGCTGCATCTGAGCCTGGAGGCTGTACTGCTTCTGCAGATCCCTAAGCCTGTCCAGGAGCTCTAGGAACGAAGGGCGTTTTCGTGGGTCGCTGCTCAAAGAAAGGACACTTGTAAGAGGGACTGAATCTGTCACTATTTAATCAGAATAAAACTGCAATTTCCTCAAAGACGAGACTTCCATGATCTTCAGACATAAACTCAACATACAGATGCTTCTAATAAATACAACCCCCATCCCTTAATATTTGAAAATTGAACTAAACAATGTCAAATAATTACGAACAGAGATACCCATTTAGTAGGAACAAAACTGTACGCATACCTATCCCAACAATTCTCAATCATCGATGCCCACTGAGGATCTGCATCACTTGGAATGTCCAACCTCTGATCCATGAAACCAACAGCTCCAATAACCTGCAGCATGGGGGGTCAAAGTTGCCTTTACGAGGAAGCACAAGGCTGTCTAAATTCAAAGAACTTTTTTGCTAAAATATGGAGAAAAAGCAAGTTGTAGAAGGTACAACTATTAAAAAACCTTTTTCTTAGCAATCATAATTAAGCAATTGTACTCTGAGACAGCAAAACTCCGCACTGATAAGCCATGTGAATGCTGATCTTGCAGTCAGACAGAAAGGATAGTGCCAATAAGAAGGAATCATTAAACTTTGTCATTTGTCACTGTTTATACCCAGTAAAATTTGTTACTGTTGGTCCTCCCTCAACAAAATTGGTTGCCTAATTCTACCCGGTAAAGCGAAAAATGCACCAAACAATATGATATAAAGTCAGTTTATGCATGATTATAAGACAACTGAAAAATACATAGCAAAAATGTACCTGCATTGTATTGAGATTATCCCAGGGTATCTTCTGAGTAACAAGTTCCCACAGAATAACTCCATAGCTGTATACATCAGACCTATATTTAGCAAGAACAAAAAGCTCAGTAACCGTCAATCCTAAAATGGATAGGAGGTGCATCCATCTTCAATAATCTTTTTTTTAACGTACTTTTCATCTGAAGGTTCATTACGTAACACCTCCGGAGCCATCCATTGGGGCTGTATACAAAAGGTAATTATCAGATTTTTAGTGGATAAGCAGAAAAGGTTGTAGATCAATGTTTATGACAATCTCACTCTACTGGAGAGTATCTACCATATCCATCAAGTAAATTTTGTTCACACTTACTGTTCCTTTTCCAGATTTTGTTCGCAGAAATGTTTCAAGTTTCAGACGTGAAAGACCAAAGTCAGCGACCTGATTGTACAACATAAATGAGTAGATAAAACATGGTGATTGGAGAAATTGAATTTCAGCATTACCTTTACAGTCCAGTTCTTGTCAACCAACAAATTCGACGATTTTAAATCACGGTGAACAATAGGAGGACTGCAATGGTGAAGATAATTCATGCCCCTTGCCTGCAAAATAGAAACAAGGTGTTTTAATACCAACATGGAACCACAAGCTTGTATTTAGAGCCAAGACATTCTTGTTTTTATATCCAGTGGTTCAGATCCCAGGTAGAAGCAAGGATAAAAAAAATAGGTTGAACTTGGACCAGCAATATTTCATAGAAAAATCACTTTAATTGAAGCATGTTTATCCAGTTTTAATGATACTGTAATGCTTCTCTGGTTACTCATTATGCTTATGGATATGCACAATTGAAGCATGTTTATCCAGTTTTCCACTAATTCAATGTGATAATGCTAAATGTAGTGTGTTTAATTGACCTGCAATTTTCCAGAACTTTTGGAAAGATAAAAGGCACTCACAATGTCTATAGCCATGTGAACTCGCCGTCTTGGGTCCAGCTTCGCGGTTTTCTTCTGAAGTAAGCGGAATAAACTCCCTCTGTGAATGGAAACAGTAAAGTGTAATACTGAGCAAGAGAACAAGAAAAAGATTGGGGCTCATTTCTGCTCGTAAACAACTGTAGAAATTGGTTAAAACTCATTTTCATAGTACTGATGGAAAAGCTAGTTCAGTTAGTGCAAAAATAATGCATCAATACTCAGCAACCATCATGAAAGTGGTGTACGAATAACAGGATGGCACTAGGAGTCGTGATGTAACAATGAAAATGACTGTTGTGACTAACTTTCACTGAATTACAAACATCAACCAAGCACCAATCTTCTCAAAAGAACTACAAGCAACTGACTGAAGCACATACGTTCCTACTAACTTTCCCATTTATACTTCCCCAGTTACTGAGTGCATACATTCCTCCAATCTATCCCATTTATACTTCCCCAGTTACTGAGTGGCTACTTAACCAACTGGGGGGTTACAGCCCTAAGCTCAGTGAATGTGGAAAGAACAACAAAAAAACTAGTGGAATGAGCCAGCCGTTATTATTATTTTTTGTTTACGTGCATAAATAAATACTTTAAACTAAGGATTTCCCAACGATAGGTACTAATATTACAAGCGTTACACTTAGATCCACGGGCAGTAGAACAACGGCAATGTAAGCCAAGGATCCTAAAGCAGGTCAAGGTCTATGACCCATTGGTTCGTAGTTGAAGTTTGGATAGTGGATTTCTGAACACTAATCCGCTCAATAAGGGACTAACAGGTGATTACCACTTGAAACCAGGTGATTACCACTCAGATTTTTTTAAAGCTAACAGAAGAGAAAGTAACAACTACAGAAGAAATACACATGGTTCGTAAGCTTTAACTTGGTGTTCAGTGTTCTAACTCTTTTAGTTGTAAGAGATTACAACGCACCGTGGAAGAAATTCCGTGAGTATACAAAGTCGTTCTGGAGATGCAACTGCACCCATGAAGAGTATAGTATTTGGATGGCGTAGTTTCTTCATCAGTGATACCTGCGCATACAAAGGATATGGATTTAGAAAGTTAACAATATAATGCATATGGCTATAGCCTAGGTCCTATAAAAACACAATCAGCAAAAGATAAGGTGAAATTTTCCAACATTGTATCATATCCTCTCTTTTATTTCTTCATGTTTTTTCACAGCAACATACAAGAGCCAAAGGTTATATAGAGTTTCTATGAGTACCACCACGTCCTACCAAGGCTTTACCCTTCAGAAGCTTACAGGACATAATGGAAAGGGCACATTGCACATAAGACTCAAATCAGTATAAGCACTGGAAAACTTGGAAATTCAAAATTTAGGATATGACGGAAAAAAAAATGCAGCTACGCTGCTGAAAGATAGGAAAATTAGCTTTATTTTTACTCCAGCAATGGCCAGATTGACAGAATCAAAGCCTATAATGCTCTCTAATATGTTACGCCTGTTGTCAACAACCATAAAATCACCAAATAGTCTCATCCATCTTTAGTACACAACCATCAGAAGACTTCCTGGCTATGTGTTTTATCAAGGAAAGACATACTGGCACATACATGCCAAGCATATCCCCACCCAGTTAATGGGTGACTGCAGAACAGGACACCGTCAGGTTTACTTCATGAGCTGACACATTATTATTTCATGATGCTTCGATCACTCACACCTTAACTCTTAAATTTTTTAGTGCATAAAAAAATGTGAATTATTTTAACATCCTGCAGCAACGGACTCAAGGAATTATTGTTCCGCAAGTTATTGGTTTCTGCAACTTATGATCAACCTAACCAGTGTCAGTATGCTTGGTTATGAGACCTGGTCCATAGTGACCATCTAGTATAAGAATGTTTTGTTTTCTGCATGACTCAAGCCATTGACATATAAGCACTGTATTTGGATGAGCTATCAGGCAAGAAGGCGATATTATTACAACATCCTACAAAGATGGCTACCTCGGCAATACAACAGAGTTCCTTAAAACCAAAAAAAAAACTCAAATTCATATGCTTACTTAGACATAGATGTCTACCTCTTGTCTGAAGGTATCTATCATTTCTTCTGAATATTCCTGCTTAGAGAATACTTTAACTGCCACATCCTACAAGGCATCAAATAAGCATTTTAGAATCAATTGCTAAGAATAAAAATTTCATGCATATTCACGCAATAAAAGTTACATACCGAGCCAAACCACTGACCATGATACACTGTTCCGCAAGAACCTGCCAAACAATGAAAATAGCAGGAGCAAAATATATCTATTAGAAAATAGAATGAGCAGGTAAACAAAAGATTTATCGTTATTAATATTGTCTGATTATATGCATGATCATACGGAAGCAAAATGCCATCACTGTCATGATATAAAAGCCTTGAAAACTTGAAATGTAACTCCATCATGATATGGGGTACAAATTCATGCTACCAGTTCTGCTGTGAATCATGGAACTAAATAAGTGTTTGAAGACTATAGGAAGCACAGCAATATGAGTTCTGCCAAAAATAAACATATGAGCCATTGTTAAGAAACTGTGGTATCCAGGGGTTCCAGTGTCCCCATTAGCAAATTTTGCATGTCGCTTAAGTAAGGCTTTATGCATGCATAAATCTTCCAAATAACGTGTGAACAAGAGAAGTGTGTGTTTCTACATTTGCAGAAAAATAGAAGCATTTGCAGAGTGAGAAGTGAATACCTTGACCTACTTGTTCTCCAATTACAAGGTCTTCCCACAGAATCTCATAATCTAGACAATCCCCTTCATGATCTACTCTCTCAATAGCACTGCTATTAGTACTAACACTGCTACCCATACTACTCAAGCTGTCATTGTTGAAAGACCACCAGGAACCTGTTACTTCATATTTGTTTTCCTGGGCGCTCTCACAATCTTGGTAGTCTGGAATTACAATTGACTCTGGACCGCCCTGATGTACCTGGTCGTTCTCTTGCTTCTCATGAAACTGTGGTGGGTTCATCTGACTCTTGCCCAAACCATTATGTTCATAGCCTTTCCAAGGCCATGATATCCCCTTCTTGGAAAATAATTCCTCCGCCTTTGAAGTAATCTTGTAAAGCCTTTCATCTCCTTCTACTGAGTCATCACTACTTGTTTTGCTTGACTTCCCAGGGGAATTCTCTCCTTTAACAAAGCCATCATGCAGTACATATCTTGGGGTGTTTGTTCCACTAGATGTCGGTTCTTCCTTGGAAGCATCTTCAGAGTATTGACTCTCAGAGATGCCACCATACTGTTCACTGCAGTTTTGACCTGTCTTGATCCGAGAACGAACTCTACTTGTAACCTTGGTAGCCTGTGGTGTTATTCTAAAAATCAAGAAAACAGTACGCTAGGACATAAATTAAGAAGAAATGCCAGAAAAGAAACTTCCTAATGCAATTGAATAGTGGTCTTTTCTTTGTCTATTCAGAAGTACAACTTACCAAAGTTGTTATCTTGGAGGCGATAGAAGATTGCAGAGGTTGCTGTGTATCAAAAGGAATTTTGTTTAACGAACTACATTTAGGCTGATTGTTGACTTGATAACGTGGCTTTGCTCGATGTGAATACGATTTTAGTGAAGTTGAAGGGCCCAGTATATCCTCCAATGTCCGTGTATCTACTGAGAGACAAATGAGGCCCACCAAGCTACCATCATCGTCATACAAAGGAGTGTTATTGGCCACAATGAAAAAACGTTCTCCTGACTTCTTTTTAACAGGAAACTTCCCTCTCCAACATTTCCCCATAAATATATTGCCAATTATATTGTTTGCTGCATCGACATCATCAGGATGAACCAATAGTTCAACAGCATCATGACCAACTGCTTCTGATGTAGAATAGCCATACATTTGCTCGGCATAACGGTTCCTAGAATACAGCAAAGATTGGAGCGTTTTGTAAAATAGGTAGTAGCTATAGGATTAAACAGCGAGGGAGTAAGAGTAAGTATATGTGAAATTGCAGATTACGTTAATAATTTAACATGCTTCCTGAGCCAACTAAGTAACAATCTGAATAAAGGGATCTTTTTGTTGACACCACAAGCAAGATTGCATAATTGATCGAAATCGTTTTCTAGCCTTCAACAGAAGTAAGCAGTGTTGTCTAAAATTTCCGAAACAGTTCCCATATTTTGCACTTGAATCTCTGCATAACTCTAGTCTGACATTCCGTCAAACAGGCCGTGTGCAGATACAACCAAACGCAAGAAATGCAAGAGACCTCACCAGTACAGGAGCTTCCCGCCGGGGGCAATGATATGCACGGCCTGGCCCAGCGCGTGCAGGGCCCTGATGTGCTGCCTGTCGGTGAGCCCGACGCGGCCCACTCGCTGAGCCAGCCGCGAGGACGAGGAAGGGAGCGAGGCGAGGGCGCGCCGCGCCGGCGAAGGCTGCTGCGGCGGAGGCGGGCGGCGCAACGAGTTGGGCTGCGCGCTCTGGTTCTCCGGCACGAGCTTGGAAATCTCCCGCTTGAGCTCGGCCTGGCCCTCCTCCAGCTCCCGTATCTTCCTCACGAGCTCCTCCGCTGCCATCGCCGGCGGAGCGGTCGCTGCTGTATCAAATGGCAAGCATCAGCGCCCTCCCGAGGCTCGCAAAGGTGGCCAAAGATGGCGCCTTTGGAGGCTTCCGCGATCCAGGAACCTCCCAAAAAGGCACCTTTTATCAATTTCTTGAAGATTCCTCTGATCCAAGAGCACAAAGCAACGCCTTTTGGTCGTTTCCAGGCAATCTGGTGAGCAAATTTGTCTCAACTCTGCTTCCTGGAGCCCCTTCTGAGCTGGATTTCAAAGCTACTACGCCTCCTAAGAAACAGAACAAAAATTCAGAAATGGGAGGAAGAAGCAGAGGCTTCCCCTGCAGGAGTTCTTTGATCCCCTGCTGGACCCGGTCTGGGCTTCTTCCGGCTGCAGCCTTCTTGCTTAAAGGTGCAGCAATGAGGGAGGGAGGGAATCTGTCAATCCCAATCTCTCTTGGCTTTTGCTTTGGTCTTGGCTATCGCCTTGCCTTTCTTTGTTATGGACTTGTTCTTTATTTCCCCAGCCACAACTCATTTATACTTTTTAATCGCAATTGGATTCTGGTGCCGGTGATGATCTCTACAGCGACGGGCTCTGTCTCTGTCAGACCCAACTGTGGCGAGGATCCAAGTCTCCTCCATCATCTCGGGAAAGCACCTCTTTTTCTTTTTAATCCTGATCGTGTGGCCCTGCGATATTCTCGAGTATACTAGTACGCATGTGTGCCTTGGAAACGACTGCTGTGCTGGTGCTGTCGCCTGGGAATCTAGTGCTTGTTTGCTTCTTGGCAACATCATTTTTCGTGTACCCCAAAAAGACAACATTTTGGTGTATGTAGAAATGCGAAAGGAAGTTGGAAAAAAAAATCATTACATGAGGAAGTAGTACTAGCACTGATCTTTTATGTGATAAATGTTGATCAATTATCTATGTTATTCTGCACAAATGGTTTTACCAATATTGATTGTTCAAACTTCGACTGTCTGCATGGTAAAAGAAACAACATTTATTTGAAAACAGAGAATATCTGTTTTTTCCCAACATGGCCAAACTGTGTTTGAGCACATGCGCAAGTAGTAATTTGTCCTTACCGAAACTTGGGCTGGGGGACCGCGTGGAGATATTCCATAAAAGATATAGTGTGGATAATGCATAGAGGTTAGAGAATTTTATTTTATTTCGTATTTTGCCATATGCATCAACAATATTGAAATGACAAAAATCTAGAACAGAGGGAGTACCTTTCTCTTCCTCTTAAGAAGTCCAAAATATTTTTTTACCCGACTTTCATATGCTAAGAATAATCACCGAGAAAATTTCTACCATGCACAGAATGATAATAAATATTGTAATGAAGGTAAAACGGTGACCATTTCGAGCGTAAAAGGGAGTGTGTGTGTGTGTGTGTGTGTTCCATGGCAATATCTCTGCCTGCATTGTTTCTTCCTTACCAAGTGCACGACTATTGAAAGTGAGAAATATGTGGAAAAAGACAAAGAGCTTCACAATTTCTGTATCCCTAGAAATTTGGAGCGAAAATAAAAGATGAAGTGACAGCATATATATATTTGAAACAAGAAGATATTCTTTTCTGTGAATAGAGAGCTATCTAGTCTAGCATTCTCTAGCTAGTTCATCACAAGTTTGAAGATTGTTGAAACCAGCATGACTATTTTATTTGTTCCCTCTCTTTTTTAAATAAGACTACGATCGAGCTGCGCTGTCTCCCAGATTCAAGCCTGAACCGCCACGTGTGTCCTCGACGGCATCCTCCACCGTATACATACAATGTACAACCGGCCCATGAATTGCATGAAAAATGAGAAAAATTCGTGCAAAGCCAAACCAAGCTTCGCTCATGCCTGACGTGCAAGTGGATTGTGGCAGGGCGATGGCCGTTGTCCGGCGAGCATCTGCGCATGCAAGTGGATTGTTGCCTCCTCTTCGGGAACCCCAACCCAAACTGCTCATCTATCTCCTCCTGTTTTGTTTAAGCTCCCGTACGTGTGTCCCATCCGATCCTTGGTCATCACACGCTGCGTTGCGCCACGCACCGGCCCTGCCTGTCGCACGTCGGCGGCGTCGAGCCTGTGGACGCTGCGTCGTGGCCTCGTGCATGGGTGCATTCATCTCCTTCGGGGTCCCTTTATCTTTCCAGAATTCCAGGTGATAATTAAACCGGAAACCAGCTCAAAAGAAAAGAGAAAATAGACAATTAAAATGGAAAGCGACATGTGTGTGACCAATCAACTTGCTTATGTGAGAGGGACCCGTGCCTATCTTCCAACCCACTTGCCTGCAGCATATTCGACTGCCGGGGCTCTGCTTGCCTATCTTCTTTTATGGAAAACGAAAAAGAAACTAACTATTAATCGACTGCGATGTGTCATGTATGCCGAGCCTTTTTTCAGGCAGTGAAGAAAAAAAGAATGAAAAGAAGATCACTCCAACCTCCGCATTGTCGATGATACCTATCTAACCTCCGAATCCCAAGTCATTTTCTTTGAACAGAGCAGTTCTAGAACAGAACAGTGTGACTTTGCTGTTCAAAATTTGACCTTTGATTTTCTCACACGTACGTGTTCTTAATTTTCTCCTGTTGACAAGTTTTTGCACCAGCGTCATACAATTAGACCAGTGAGCAGAAGCAATGCAAGAACCAAACCCGCGGCTGGCCTGCTGGTCTACGCTTTCCCCGCGGAAAAGCGCAACCACACGGGCACCGGGGGGAAAATACCAACACTGCCGGTAGGGTAGGAGACAACTGGCGGACGATGAAACATGGGCCACGAAACACCAGGTCGCAGCGTTCAGCGGCCGCTGGCGCGGCGTGTTCGTGAGCTGCGACTGCGAGCGAGTGAGCAGCTAGGGAGGTGAACACGTCGCCGGCCTGGGAGCCACAAGTTTCTTCCTTAGCTTGTTGGTCTTCTGCGCTGGGTTTCAAAGTCTGGAGCAGCAGCCAGCTTGCCGACCATATATATATATATATATATATATATATATATATATATATATATATATATATATATATATACACACACAGTTTCAGCTTCACCTATTTCATGCAAATCGAGATATAGTGTAGATCTATTTTGTAAAACTATACTAGAATAAAAAATTTTAACTTGACCGGCTCCAGCTTACTATTGAGGAGAGATGAGTCAGCAAAGTTGATAGGATTACGTGGTCACATCAGGGCACCACGGACGCGGAGACAAAAGCGCCGGCCGGGGACGAGGACGATGGGATAGCTAAGTTAGAACGAAAGCAACCGGTCGGGCGACCAATTATCGGAACGGCTAGAAAAACAAAAAGGAAAAAAGTGGGCCGCTAGCTAGCTATACTGTCCAGCTGATTTTGAGAGGATGTCGGCAGGCAGGCGGGTACTTGCTTGCTACCTTATCACGTGGCTTCGTTTCGTCAACGGCCATGCGTGCTTTTTTTTGAGAGGAATTATTGTTACTGTTCCTTCAGGATGTGGATCCTACTTTTTGTTTTTTTTCGATAGAATCTTTTATTTTGTTTGAGAGAGAGAGAGAGAGAGTCCTGGCCTTTTTGTTTGAGGAGGGGGGGTGGGGGGACTTTAGATGGGCCGAGTGTGGTGCGCTCGGCCCGTGGCTTAGGGCCTGGGTTGCTGCAGCATGGGCCGCGGCCGGTGCCTGGGCCCTGCAGGATTCTTCCTCTCTCGGATTTGTGTTGATGACGTCTCGAGAAGACGTCATTTGTTACTTTGCCATTTTAACGCAACATGCTTCATTTGAGCATTTGTTAATTATATACATCTGGTTCTGTATTCTGTTAGTACTGCCCTAGGAAAATAAAAAATGTTGAAGAAACTAATCTCATTTCATGCATGTAACAGACCAGAGGAAGAATGTGTAGGAAACTGGGAATCCCAGCTCCCTCAGTCCCCATGTTTGTTAGTTCCTATTTCTGTCGGTTCGACCAGAGTACCAGCTACCTCCAGTGGGAGGCATGAAAACATGCAGAGCCAACAGATCTTTGTCCTTGTCAGAAATGCAAGATCAGCTGCAAACCGACGAGGGTTGGCCTCAATCGTCCTGGAAAAATCAAGAGTCAGACCTAGAGCTTATGTAGTCTGCCAAAGTTTGTTCCAACCGTTGATCTCACTGTATTTGCTACCCAGAATAGGAAAGCTAAAACCGAGCCTATTTCCTTTCGTTCCCTCATGTCAGGTATCTCTTGTCGCTCCTTTTCTCACGGTGGACGCGTGGTTCTGCAGGCGTGTGTTCGTTACAGGTTAGCGGCTGCCGTTGTCCCATGGCTTTCCCGGGAAAACGGAGGACCACCACGCCCTCCCATCTCCCGCCAGATGCGATGCGGCCAGCAGCCGCTCCCTTTCCTTCCGGATTCAAATACCCCGGCCCTCCCTGCCTCCGACCTCCCTTCCAAACTTTTTGACCACCACCGCCTCCACCATGTGTTCTAGGGCCACCATGAGGCCGCACCTCCTCAGCCTCGCCCTGCTCCTGGCCGCCACGGCCACCGTGCCCCTAGCCTCAGCGGTGTGTGTCTCGCGGTACGAGAAGGCCGAAAGGAAGACATTGGCCGTCGATGAGTATGCACCTACTACTAAGAAGGTTGACGAGAAGCCCAAGGAGGAGAAGCCCTATGACTATGAGGAAGCCACCTCAGCTAAGGCCTCCACCGCCGAAGAAGCTGAAGCAGCCAGCACCTCCACATCGGATGAGAAACCCGACAAATACGAGGAGTCTTCAGCATCTCCAGAGAAGGTAAAGAAGGAGAAATCCAAAGAGAAGGGGAAATCTGATGATTGGGATGTATCTGCGTTTCTCAAGAAGAAAAAGAAGGAGAAGGAAAAGAAGCATGCTGATTTGGATGACTCTTTGGCATCTCCCAAGAAGGAGAAATCCGATGATTCTGACGAATCCTCCTCCTCCTCGTCTTCCAAGAAGAAGAAGAAGAAGAAGGAGGAGGAGGAGGAGGACAAGTCTGACGGTTCCGACGATTACGTATCTCCTAAGAAGGAAAAGAACAAGTCTGATGACTCATACGATGATGATGCATCGTCTAAGAAGGAAAAGAAGGAGAAAAAAACCAAGAAAAAGGAGAAATCCAAGGAGGAGAAACCTGATGAGGATGCCACGCCCGTCGACGTCTCCACGAACGGGGAGTACGTACCCCCCAAGGAGGACAAAGGCGATGGGGATGCAAGCAGCCAGCCCATGGGCGGCATGGATGCTCCCGACGAGCTCCCGGCCGCTGCCAAGAGCTCCGCCTCCTCCGATGCGTACGCATCCCCTACGCAGCCCATGGGGGGCATGGACTCTCCCGACGAGCTTCCACCATCGGCCAAGAGCTCCGCCAGCAGCCAGCCCATGGGGGGCATGGACTCTCCCGACGAGCTTCCACCATCGGCCAAGAGCTCCGCCAGCAGCCAGCCCATGGGGGGCATGGACTCTCCCGACGAGCTTCCACCATCGGCCAAGAGCTCCGCCAGCAGCCAGCCCATGGGGGGCATGGACTCTCCCGACGAGCTTCCTCCGTCGGCCAAGAGCTCCGCCTCCAAAGATCCGTACGCCGGCCAGCCCACCGACCCGGCGAAGTCGTCGCTATCGATGGAGTCCTTCGGGGGAATGATCAAGACGACGCCGCCGAACATTAATATGCTGAACCCGGTGATCAAGCGCGTGTGCAGCAGGACGACGTACCCGTACGACTGCGAGGCGTCGATCGCGAGCCTCCACGGCAACGCGATGCCGGCGCAGCCAGGCGACGGCGAGGGCGTGCTGCGGCTGGCGATGGAGGCGGTGCGGGAGAAGGTCATCGTGGCGATGAACGCGGCGACGGACCGGATGAACACGCCGGGGATTGAGGTGACGACCAAGGAGGCGCTCGACGACTGCACCCAGTCCTACAGCGACATCAAGTCGAGCCTGGAGAACGTGGACGCTGCGCTCAAGCGCGGCGACATGGCCACGGCGCGCACCAACCTCGACTCGGTGGAGACTGACGTGACCACCTGCGACGAAGGCTTCAACGAGCGCGGCACCCCGTCGGTCATGACCGACCATGACAAGGAGCTCCAGAAGCTCGCCAGCGACCTCATATCCATCGGCGCCACCGCCATCCGCCACTAGAGAGAGAGATGAAGAAAGAAATCAAGTGCGACTTGTTTCGATGACTGCAGCTCAGAGGATATGGGACAGTACCTTAATTAATATGCAGCTGCATTATTTGTATCAGTATATGATTGTGAATCCATCCTGCTTTATACAAAAAAAAAGTGTATGATTCTGAATTCTGATGTTGTAGACTTCATCCTATCTAAGTTTTTGCATTGGTGATTTCATTGAGTATTCGTACCAATATATAGATGAAAACCATGTTTGTTTGTTTCTTTGGCAAACAAAAAGTAAAGTTCGGTTCGAAACTGACATGTATGTAGCTTTTGTACTTGAGTTGAAAATCCATCTCATGTTCTTCTGACAAAAAAGTAAGTTTGATTCAAAACTGACATGTATGTAGGCTTTTTATTTGAGTTGAAGATTCTGTGTTTGGCGCATGTTTCAGTTATCAATAACAGAAAAAGAGGATCACAAAAATACTAAACAAGGGGCATTCCGAGAATTGAACTCGGGACCTCTCGCACCCTAAGCGAGAATCATACCACTAGACCAAATGCCCTTTGTTATTATTTTTTCAGACACTAATTAATCCAAGGATGCCATTCCGACGAACACTTTTCATGCCAAGTCACGCTTTATGAACAAGCAACGAAATCTCATCCATAAAACTGTGGCCTTCTTTAGTGGAATTAAGAGCAACAACAAACAACCAATAAACATATGTGTCGGTCACTGTTGAAAAACGATTTGTACAGAAACAAAGTATCGCCGACCGTTAGCAAAAATGCCCATGAGGCAGCAGCTTGAGGACCATCAATACAAATTGATTTGTTCTAGTGGTCAGATTAAGAGATTTCTACTCGCAGTTGCTCATGTACCCAACCTCTAAAACTATATAAACAAACCTTTTTGAAGAAACAATTATTAGTTTTTGGTGTAAAGTTGGATGAAGACAAATTTTAATTAAAATTGCAGACCCTGACAAGATCAAAAACTTTATTATTAACCACGTTTTAATTCAAAATCATCTACTGGCCCAAATATTTGTTACCATTTCTCATATCGATTTTTTTCAAAACAAATTTTAATTTTTTTCCAAACGACCGTGGATGGATATGCGCTAGCTATATATGTAGTAAAGTTGTAACTCAATAAGATCTAAAATATTATAGTTGATAATATTTTTCATAGCTTATTATTTAGAGTATCGAATAAGATAAAATATTGGAGAAGTGAAGTCAAAAGAATAGCATTCCTTGTTGTAGTTAAGATGCTACGCGCGCATGTATCTTGAGCTTGCGGCGCGCCACGAGTTGAGGCCTACTAAAATCTAAAATACCTTTTCTTTGCAACTAAAACTTCAAGTTGTTTGTAATTAATTGGTGCTGGTGGTCAACTTAAGATAGATGACCGCTGGCGGTCCAGAACCCGGTACGAAAATCACGATTTGTGATGGCAGTAGGTTGTTGGCAGGTGACGCAACTACCAGCACAAACCTGTTTTGACGCTAGAAAAAATAACATTTTCGTATCTGTCCGTATGTTAATACACATATGTTCAAGATTATTTATGTGAGCAATATTTGGGACCAATACGATGATGTCAAAATGCTAATGGGCATGGACGCCTATAGGTTCTCCATCTCTTGGTCAAGAATAGTTCCAAGTAAGTGAAAAAATATCCCTTTTCTGTACTGTGAATAAGTTAACAACAATAACGATAGACTCTACGATCAGAGTATGTTAGATTATATGCATGGCTAATAATTTGAACACATCTTACGTTTTTCAGAGGGCACGCTCAAAGGTGGCATAAACCATGAAGGCATCCAGTACTACAAAAACTTGATCAAATTGTTGAAAGAGAATGGTGAAAACATTATTATTTAACTATAAGAACTACTGGTTTATTTTCTTTTGTGCTCCCTCGATTAATAAGCTAGATGAGGAAAATAATGCACAAAAGTTTACATAACTCGTTACTTATGTTGCAACTTAGGCATAGAGCCATATGTAACAATTTGGCACTGGAACACCCCTCAAGCACTGGAAGACAAGTACGGCGGCTTCTTAGATCGGAAGATTGTGCAAGTATTCAAGTATTAGAGAAGGATCAAGGGCGAAAAATTAAAAGATTTTGTCTATACAGATCCCAAACAATGTTCTTTTGTCATTCAACGAAGAAGTGCCTGTTAACAAACATAATAACTATTTACTGTCCAACACCGTGTTTGCTACTTCGCAGAAAAGATTACACAGACTTCGCTCGGCTGTGTTTTGAGCATTTCGGCGACAAGGTGAAGCACTGGTTCACCTTCAACAAGCCACACACATTTTGTTGCTTTGCCTATGGAACGGGAGAGCACGCATGCCCCTGGACGGTGCTTACCAGGGCGCGACTGTGCCATCCCATCTGGGGACAACAACCTAGGATGGTTCCTGGAGCCAGTGGTTCGTGGTGACTATCCCTTCTCTATGAGATCGTTGGTGAGGGATCGGCTTCCGTACTTCACTGAAGACGAGCAGATGAAGCTAGCGGGTGCCTATAACATATTGGCGCTCAACTACTACACCTCCAGGTTCTCCAAACACATGGACGTGGAGCCGATGACTATTGAAGTTGCGCTGGATCGGATGACGGCAAAAGGCTAGATTACCTCCAGCGCCACATCGCAGCCATCAAAGAATCAATAAACTACCAATGCTGAAACCTATAGGACCTTTTATCTGCCTTGCAGTATCGTGCACGTATATGTACTCTAGTGGCGAGCTCCTGTAACCAGGTTCAGGTCCAAAACAATTAAGCTACAGGGCCTCCGTCCAAAGGACCTGGCATCATCCGTCTACACAATCTCAGAAAAAGAATGGAACCCTACATGAGGCATTAACTTGCAACACATGGATCAAGGATTTGGACCTCCTGCACCCGTCTTTCTCCGCACGGCTATTTGCGGAATTCGTGCAACTGTGGAAGAATGTTCAACAGGTGAATTTGAGGCCGCACGTCCAGGATGAAATCTCATGGAATTTTAACGAGTCTTATCGACAAGCTCAGCTTACTATGCGCAATTCACAGGGGCGATCAGCACAAACCTCAACGAAATCATCTGGTCGGCTTGGGCACCTCCAAAATGCAAATTCTTCAGTTGGCTAGCGGTTCAAGATAGAATCTGGACTGCGGAAAGACTATAAGCGAGAGGCTGGACGCATAACCCGGCTTGTGTTCTTTCTCGTAGGATTTCTGATACTGGAATGCAACTTTTCTCCAAGTGTAAGTTTACCGGACGTATTTGGGCTGATATTTCTACTTGGCTGGCGGAACCATTGCTGCATCCAACAAACTAGAAACAAACAGCCTCAGTTCATGAGTGGTGGTCGGCATTGGCCGAGACACAGGGAGTTCCGCGCAAAGGTTTGAAATCCCTAGTCATCCTTATATGCTGGGAAGTTTGGCTGGAGCGCAAACGCTCGTATTTTCAATCGTACAGAAGCGCTCTCTTTCGTGGTGACCATAAAAATCAGAGATGAGGCATCGTTGGACTAAACCAGCGCAATGCATCTAGCACGACTTATTGGTAGAGTGTGAGTCCACACACGTGTTTTAAATGCACTGTGATTTTCTTGTTTTACGCTAACATCTGTACGGTACTGAAGCCTCTTGGCTTTCCCTCTTCTTATTAATACAACGGGCAGCTCTCCTACCGATTATTTTTGAAAAAAAACAATTAAGCTATTATATGAACCAAATTTTGCGACCTAAAGCTAAGAGCCTCCAGGAAAAGCCTCTGAAGGTGCCTGAAACCTGCGTAAGCCCAAGCCTTGCCTTCCTCTAAGCTAGCAGGTTAGTGTTTTGGAAAATGCGATTGTTCCTTTCTTTCCATAGGAGCCAAACTACTAACACGACCAGAGTGTCGAAAGCTTTTCTGTCGTCCTCGTGCACTTGCTTTCTTGACCACATCCACCAATCAGTAAACTCCAAAGAGGGTGAGAACCTAGCTGCCAACCTGAGCTAATTCCATCTTCGAAGCAAGTTGGACCAAACCTCCCGGACAAAAACACAGCCAACCAGGACGTGCGAGATGGTTTCCGGGAGTTGCAAACATGCACCGCAAGAGTGACTCCTGCAAGTTAGGACGCTTCCTTCTTGCCGCAGTCCAACAACGGTCATGTAGAACAAGCCAAACAAAAAACTTGCAACGTCCGGGCGCTCTTGTCTTCCTAAGCAGCTTTGCTCCAGGAATTGGATGCTGACCAATGAAGAAAGCTCTATAGGCCGAGGCTGTGGTGAACCACAAGGATGGCTTCAAGCGCCACATAAAGAAGTCAGCCAAGTGGTTTAGAGACATCAACGGCGCCTCCAAGAGGGCTAGTAGCCATGGCAAGATCCTCGAGCCAGCTTCCATCTCCAACTGATTTGCACGCATGGCGTTGCTTGGCAAGAGCGAAGAATGAATGTGGTGTGTGTCCTTTAATTATTTGAAACAAAAGGTACCGTCAGCATGTCGAATAACAGCAAACGATTGGATATGGTACGGTGCATGTTCGTTCGTTCCCATGCATGCACAGTTAATTTGGTGTTGCATTTATGATGCAAAAATAAATGAATTGATTGGTGTGTTCATTTCACTATCTTGGTAAAGTTGGATGAACTATCTTTTTGTTTGATTCTTCCCCGAATCATCCATGCATCAATCTAGCTTTGTCAACATGATAGGCAAAAGAATAGTACAGCTATGGATCGAGCTGATGTTGCTGTCTTGGACTTGAGACACTACTCACAACGGAGATGAACCGAAATTTCGTGTCCGATCTATAAGAACGCGGATCTGAGCGAGCTGAAAAGCACAACGGGTGCTGGGAAGAGAGAGCATGCGACAGCAGGGAGCTGAAGTTAAATTAAAATTCAAGCGACCATGCACGTACTTTTGTGTTCAGTTTTGGACGCAAATTAAAGACAAGTGGCAGTGGCACCGCTTTATTTGTACATTATCCTTCCATACGCTTTTCCAAATCATAGTTTCGGTTATTATAGCATTGCATCGTCCATTGTAGTTACAGATTGAAACGTGTTATTAAAATTAAATGCCATCACAACGAACAAACAGGTTACCAGGAGCTGTTGGGCCGTTCAGTTCCTGTTCCCACCGCTTTCTTGCTTTGGGCCAGCTTCTCCTTCCAGCACAGAATTAAAAGAAGGAAGGGACGTCCGTTTTCCTAAGGCCCATCTCTTTGTGGATTTACTATGCATGCATGCGCGGATCGGAGCTTGCCTCACATCACCATCAGGGATGGAGGGACTAGCAGCAGAGCGAAATATATTCAATAAAAGTTGAAGCTGGTGATCTTGATGTACCAGCCACAGCTGTGTTAGTTCAACTTGCTGATGTGAGCCATTGCCGGCCGGTTTGCTCAAGTAATTGACTAGCTACACACACGCAAGGATGCAATTAATATATATTTTTGTCATTAGATGGGCCTAAGAAGTTGATAAAATAAACTAGAATGGCATTCTGCGTAAATAATTTGGGAGGAGAAATGAAGTAGAATGATATGCCATCGTAATTAATTAGTTGATAAAAATACGATTGGGTACCCATTTACATCCTTATTCACATGTGCTTCAGAGCGAGCGGGGCCGGAGAACATTCTAGCCGGTCTGAATTTAAATTTGGTGGGCACAATTCTAGGATCCGGTCGATTTTGGGCTCAGTTGTTACCAATAATAAGCAAGCTGCTAGTTCCTTGCATTGGCTAGTTCTGGTGAGATGGCACAAGTACTTGTCGCAGTGAAAATAGACACGGTGCCAACATACATATGTTTACGCGAACCACTGCACAACGAAGAAAAAGAAACCTTGGTAAAGACGAAGATATCTCTGCCTGCTCCAGCTTGTTCCTCTCTTTTCCCACTTAACTGGTTACACACACTTTAAGTGTAGTAGCACTAACAAACGAGCCTTACCATCATCCACATTATAAATTCATTTGGAACCGCTTTGATCCTGGGTCAAATTGAATTGCGATGGCATTGCTTTGTAGCTAGGTGCCTAGTGGCCCATCCTGACGTCCTCTACTTTCTACTCCATCCAGCCTTATCATCAAGGCTATGACTTTATTATGACCATGATCCATGGGTCTTCCAGTCCGTCAAATTTTAATCAGAAAGGTATTGAATTTTTGGCACCTGACGTCCTCATAATCTGAACACCATATTGTCACGCTTATAATTTTTCTTATTGGTGACTGAAGGAAGCGACAGGAAGGAAACAAGTTGTTGTTTCAATTATTAGGCGCATCGCTTTAATTCTCCTATTAAATTTGCACTAGATTCCTCATAATTACATTCTACTCCCTCCATCCTAAATTACAATTCCTTTTGGCTTTTCTAACATCTAGATAAACACCATATCTAAATACATAGCAAAGATTATGAATCTAAAAAAGTCAAAATGAATTGTAATTTGGGACGGAGGAATTAGTTGTCTTTCAATTTAGAATGCGTGGGTCATTTTGTTAGAGTAATTAGGCCATCCGCAGAGAGATTCTATATGACAAGAATAATGTGATAAATCATCAAATCTGATGATATGACAAGATAATTAGCTATGAAACGTGTGAACTAGTATTAATGGTGCCCCATCGCATGCATCGCAATTGCATGCTTTAGCTAGCCTATGAAAACGTAAAATAAAACTATGCATTGGAAACTGCAAAAATGAAATCACAATCAATTCAAATCTCTTTGGATGATGTGACACACTTGGAAATTGCAAAAATGAAACTCCCTATGGGTCACAACTTTCTATTTTCTGAATTTATTAAGCACGAATCTAGGATATGCCTTTTGTGGAGTCCTTATCTTTTTCAAAATGAACACGTGCTTCCACACGGATTGCTGCCAGGAACCAATCACCGAGAACATGTATGAAAAATATTTGCACGCAAGCTTTATTGATTCTTTTCAATTGATGACATGACTTTGGCAGCTGCAATTCTTTCTAACTTTGTAAAAAAAAAATAATTACATTGCACGCCACCCATATTATTTTCCCATAGAAAATTGTGATTTTTCTTATACTAGTCCATTTTCCTAAGAGGGCTACTAACTTGATAATAGAGATAAGCATTACAAATTCATGAATAAATTTAGGACACATAATAATTAGAAAATCTTGTCATCTCGCTCTCCCTAACTTGTTTATATTCTAACATTTTACTCATACACTATTTTACGCTATGTGATTTCTCGTCTGTTGCCTTTTCTTTGAAACATATTATATTTCCAGACTCTCACATACACTTTGCATGCATGTACACCCATCCATGTGAATGCACGCACAATCACTGTGGAAGAGTAACTCGCCTCTGACTAAAAGAAATACACAGCCACATTACCATGAGGTTTTGATCCTTGTTAGGCAAGAGATGCAACCATCTCCACTAACTATTCAAGTTATTACTTGGTTTTATGATATGTCGTTTGCTATTTGTATCCTTCCAAATTAAATGGTCCACCACTCAGCTGCTATGGTGGTTAGAGACTGTCGCTTTATCAAATTATGATAATTTTCCTCTGCACAGAAGCAGACAGCCGCTATGTACCCTTGCATTGGGTCCCATTGCCAATGACAATTTTTTTATGACGGGCGTGGTATTGTAGAGACGTTAGACTAGCGTGGTCTGCGAGTCTTATTAAATGGTTTCTCTTGGTCCCGTGACCCACGAGGCCCTCCTATTTAAGGTCACCTCCAGGGTCGTCACCTGACACACAGCTCTCGAGTCCAGTCTGAAGCCAACTGAGATCACTCGCTCCATACAGGTTTTGAGCAAGTCGAGTAGTTCTTCAACCAATGTAAGTACCACAAGTTCAAAATCTATACAACAGTTGTAATATGTAATCTATGCAACAGTAGGCCAGTGTGTGCGCGCGCGCGAAATTTGTGGGGGCAAATTAGGTACGCGAGCAGTATTTTGAAAATGAAGGAAAACCCCATATATACGTACCTAACTTATTTATTCATTTTCTTAATCTATGTACTTAACTGTGCCAGAGAATGCAATTCCTATATATAAGTTAGTTGTATTAGAGGAAATATGTATCATTAGCCAAATTAACGCCTTTCGTTTTATTTTATTTTTTGAAACACAGTACAACCACCCAAAAGAACCTATGCCTCATTCGCATCTACCATCTAACATGTTATGTTTGATTATTCCGGTCAGTGCCATCATCTAATTTTAATTATTGACTTGGGAAATCTATACCAGTGAAGTTACCAAAGACAAGCATAAGTCAAATTATAAAAAACAGAAGAGGATAGAAAGAAAAAAGGGCCCCGCGATGCCTTTCGAGTTTGGTAAACCGATGCTCGGTGATCGTGCATTGGAAGAGGCTGGAATTTGCGCACGTACACTCCATAAATGGTACTTGACAATGTGCTCAAAAGGGAGGAGCAAGGACCAGCTCTCTATGACGTTCACGGATGATGCACTTGTTCGTACTGGCGACGGGCCCAATAATAATGCGTTGAACGTCAAAGACCTGTTCGATCTTTTCAATTTTCGTCCCATGGACATCGCGCTGGTGAAGTTCTATGAACTGTAAGTGCACTTAATCAGGCTAATTAGCTGTTCACACACTACCGCTAAACATAATTTGTTTTTCTGGACTATGTGTTGCATTACAGATACCTGTGCCGGGCAAAACAAGTTTCTCCACCAAAAGATTTTGCTTTTCTTGACCCAGCTGGTGTGAGTACGGGCTCTCCAGATGACATAGTAGGCTACATATCAAACGCTCTAACAAAAATGAGGGGCAAGAAATACTTGATGATACCCTTTAACAAACGAGATCACTGGATTTTAATTGTTATTGTTCCTCTTTATAGCGTTGCCTTGTACCTTAATTCGTTGCCATCTCTTTGTATCCACGATGAAATAAGCCAGTTGATCAAGAGGTATATACAATCAATTTCAAGACTAGTTTGTGTCCAAGCTTCATGTTTTGCAGTGGTTATTTAGAGTAACTTTTTTGCAGGGCATACGACCAGTACCTAAAAAGAATTCATTGGGATACTTTTGGCATAGAATTCAAGCAGAGGTACAACGTTGAGGTATCCTTTAGCACCCTATGTTTGGTTTATCTTTCAATGCATTAAATGTCTAAACAAGGTTTGCAGATCTCTTTTTTCCCCCAAAATATGGTACATAAATCTATATATTATTTCAGTGCCATCAACAAGGTTCTACCGACCTTTGTGGTTTCTACGTTTGCCATCATATGCGGCTTATAATGGAGAAATTGGAGGGCAATCCTGAGGTTTGTCGATCTGTCTTGTACATGATTCCTCCTAAACATTGGAACAATTTTATATCTGGTCCTCAATCTTATCTTCATTATTGCGGCAGGATTTTAAACTTCCATCTCGTCAACTTACCAACCATGAACTCAGTTGTGTTCGAGAAGAGCTGTCTCTGTTCATCAACACTGAAGTGATTGATACACGCGGGCTGTACCATCCCCGTTCCCTCGACCTCGAGTGATTCACTTGCTGATGCTATCGACCACTATCCTAGTATGTTGCTAGCTACCTCCTAATACTACCGTTGCTTTGTGCTAGAGCCGTGAAACAGTATCCTTGGGTCTGTCAGTGTCAGCCGTGAAATCCAGCTTATTGTAATTCCATGTTTCCTTGTGTTCCAGAGCTAGGCTGTACTCTTTTTCCCTTTCATTAGGAAAGGTTTTTAATGAGGCAGTCAAAATATTAATTAATAAATAAAGCTCATTGTCTAGCCTGAATTTCGTGTCTGAGATCGTCTTCCCATACTTTTCCCAATTTATTCTGACTAGCAAAGTGCCCATGTGCTGCCAAAGTTAATACAATTGAACAACCTATAATTTGGATTACCAATTGTTGGTTTTCACTCGAGAAGGTGCCAATTTATAGATGAAAAGCTTATTATCTCTGATCCATAAAGCATGACCACCCATCATGAAGAGTAAATAAAACTTCTATGCCCAACGTAATGGTGTGCGTAAGAATTTGATGATTTCTGAAGATTTATTTTATCCCGGGATATCAACTAAATGGATTGCTACATCGAAAATCCTAATAATTATTTTGCAATAATTACATCCCGTGGCCGCACCATGCAGAGGCACAGCCCGAGCGGACAACACACTTGTGATGGACCTGTTGGGCCCATTTTCCAGCTAGGCTTATTTGGGCCCGAGTGTATTTGCGGTGGCTCCCCCAAAGACTTCAAAACGGGAAAGTTGGTCGAATTTTCTTCCAAAAAAGAAAAACTCATCAGATGAACTCTGACGTCTGAATTGCCAGTCATGCGGTCAGCATCTACTACTGATGCTGCTGAAGAGTTCTCTGTCCAAGCTTCAAGGGGGCCGGGTCAGAATTGTTGGTGCGATGATCTATTTTTTATCTCAGGAGTCAGGACCTAGTTGATCATGTTGTGTAACTTCCTGTTGGACCTGACCTTGAGCCACGCGATTCCTATCTTTGTTCAGGTGCTGCTTCTTTTTCAGATATGACGACTGAATCAGCAATCAGTTCATGCTGAGCACCCAGGGCCTTTTCAGGCCGGGCTTCGTGCCGCTCGTCTGGCCCGGCCCAGATGGCCAACTATAGGTGTGGGCTCCCTCAGCGCCTCCGCTGCTGCCTTGCCTGCGCGGTTGCCAGCTAGATGGCCGGCCGGACGAGTTCCCTACGCGCCGTACATGTGAGCAGAGCACCGCGCGTCGAGGGAATCAGGGCACCAGGATCTATGAGACCCGGGCCAGCATTATGGGCCGGGGTGGTGGCATAGGCATGGCCTGAATTTTTTTTAAAAAAGGGATAAAAAAACTAAAATTCGAAAAAGGGGTGGCCGTTGGGAAAATTTAGAGAAATGGGTGCCTCCCGCCCGCTGAACGGGCGGGACGCGTGGGGCCCGGGACATCCCGCCCACCCAGAGGGCGGGATGTCACCCGAGGACCTCTTCGCAAATAAATTATTTGCGAAGAGGTCCCTGGGAGGGCATCCCGCCCAACCAAAGGGCGGGATGCTGTGCTGATGGGCATCCCGCCCTTTGGTCGGGCGGGATGCCCCCCCACCGGCTATTTAAGCCCCCACCTGCCCCAAAAATGCCATTTTATCCAGCAAAAATCAGAAAAAAGAGAAAGAGAGGAGAGGAAGAGAGAAGAGGAAGCGGCGAAGCCCTGTCCACACGTCGATTTTGAGGTATATTCTCGTTCTAGCCATATAAGTACTTGAAAATAACTATAATTTAGGAAATATTTGTTAGAGTAGTTATGTTTTGAATAGTTTTAGTATTTTCATTTGTTTTTAGTATAATTTATAATCTGAATAGTTTAGAATCTGTAAAATATAATCTGAGAGTCGCTGAAATTTAGGATCATCGTTCGTTGTGTATTAATATGTAGTATAACTAGTTTATTAATGATTGACAGATATGTCTTCCGAGAAGGGTATTTTCAGTATATATTACGGAGAAGGAAATGTGATTTATGGGCCGAATGGGGTAGATTTAAGTGAATTCAACTGTGCGGTCAGAGGAATTACCAGACCGCACGAGAGGACATTTGAATCCCTATGCAACTGGTTAATGAGGGGACTAAGGATTAATCAGGAGACACACACTGTGAGTGTTCAATGCGTCATAAATCGTACCACTCACGCTTTGATCTGGGAGCTTATGCCACTTGCAAGCAACGAGGACTGGTTAACTTATCTGCAAAATGCAAGTCATTGGCAGTGGCCACTGGTACTCCTTGTCAGTGTGCACCAAAACCCTCCTTTGATAAACATTGAAGCTGGTCCGGGGGATGAAAATATTGATGAAGAAGTCGAGGAGGCAAACATTGAGGCAGGTGGCACCGCAGCACCTCAATGTGTGGCTGATGAGGGGGAGAACATACCCTTTATTGTTGAACAGCTGCAAGACGAAGAACGTGAATTGGATGAAGCAATGAATGCCGATTCGTCTGATGATGACAATGATGTGCCTCAAGATTGGGTAAGCAGCGACTTCAGTCATCTTGTCGTAGATGACGGATGTAGCTGGCCTTCGGATTGCAGGGAGAATGAAATTATCCAGGGTGCAAGGTACCACTCAATTGAAGAGGTGAAGGAGCTGTTAAGTGCTGGTCTCTCTCTCTTATGCGAGAGTTTAAGACAGTCGAGTGCAAATCTCGTAAGTACGATGTGGTATGTATGAAGGATGGCTGTCCATGGCGGGTGCATGCCTACAAGAGTAAATGAAAAGATTATTGGGAATGCTCCATTGTCACTCAGCACACTTGTCATTTGCCTGGGGTGCAGAAGAGCCATCGCAACCTCACGTCGCAATACATCGCAAATGAGATGTACGGGACGATAGTACAGAACTTGTCATATGAACCAAAGTCTATTATCAGGTACATTCAGGAAAAGTACAAGTATACCATCTCATACAGTAAGGCGTGGAGTGCAAAACAAAAGGTGTTGGAGATGAGGTTTGGTACGTTCGAGGCTGCATATGATAATGTTCCTCGAATGCTGGCCGTCCTATGTCAGAGAAATCCTGGAAGCTACTATGACCTGAAAACTCTAGACAGAGGAGAAGGTCCGCCCCACATATTGCAGCGGGTCTTTTTCAGCTTGGGTCCATGCATTAACGCATTCCATCACTGCCGGCCTATCCTGTGCATCGACGGGACCTTTCTCACAGGAAAGTATAGATTGCAAATGCTGACAGCTATTGGAGTGGATGGAAACAATCAATTGCTGCCTGTTGCTTTTGCTTTTGTTGAGAGTGAGAACACAGACAGTTGGTACTGGTTTCTGGAACGGATTAAGCTTGCAGTCGTTCGGGATAGGGAAGATGTCTGCCTGATTCATGATCGTCACGCCGGCATACTGAGGGCAATTCTAGATTTGCAGCAGGGGTGTGTGGAGACCGGAGAGCCACCCAAGTGGCATGATGTTCGCAGTAGGTGGTGCATGAGACATATCGGTGCAAACTTTTTCAGGCAATTCAAGAACAAGCAGCTTATGGATATGTTCAAGAGGCTATGCAAGGAAACGAATCAGCAAAAATTTAACAAGCAGTGGCAGAAACTTGATGAACTGACCGGGAAGAAAAGAGCCGAGGACGCATCAAAAAATATAACTGCACAGGATGAAGCAGAGGCTTTGTGCTCTTTGCCAACAGATACTGCACATACTCGCAGAAGGTCTGGGTCAGCGGTGAAAAAATTTTCTGAATGGATTGAGAATGAACCTAAGGAGAAGTGGGCGTTACTTTATGATACCGATGGTGCAAGATACAGTATAATGACCACCAACTTCGCCGAAGTTTACAATTGGGTGCTGCGAGGTGTTCGTGGGCTTCCACTGGTTGCAATTGTTGAATTCATTGTCCGCGGGTGTACCGATTACTTTCGGGAGCGGTTCAATAAAAATCAGGTATTCATGCGAGATCCAGACAGAAATTTTGGATTCAAGGTAACAGAATACATGACTAAGAAGGCAGAAAGCGCCCGGCTACACCATGTACGGCAATGTGGAACACAGGAGCTCAAGTTTGAGGTATCTCCTAAAGATAGGGCGCGACATGGCATGAGACGTCAAACTCCTGTAAAGGAGTGCATTCTCAAGTTCGATGGAACTTGTTGTTGCTCATGCATGAGGCCCAAGTTGCTGCACTTACCTTGTTCTCATGTAATGGCTGCTTGTGCAGATATTGGACATCCTGTCGATATATATGTTTCACATTACTTCAAAAAGGAGACAATTGCTAGCACCTGGCAGTATGAGATCTATGGGTTCCGTTTGGTTGGATCGTTCACTGAGACAGCGAATCCTGTTATCTATATTCCAGACCCAAGATCATCACGGGTTAAGAGAGGACGCCGTCAGTCACGGCGTATTCGTAATGATATGGATGAGTCAGAGCTCCGTCCGAGGATACAACGCTGCAGTGCATGTAATCAGATTGGACACACGTATAAACGTTGTCCAACCAATGATGCTGGCCCCAGTTGTGCTGAAGCTGGCCCTACAGGTGATGCTACAGATGGAAGACCTCCGGTTGCATCAAGAAGTGGGAGACGTCGCCGATCGAGTGCTAGTACGTCATCAGGCATCATTTAGTTGTAATTTTATTTAAACGTTGTTTGCTCATATGTAATATTTGCTGCGTTGAGATTCTATCAGACCTAGATATGTATTTGTAATATTTGCCGCATTGACTGAAGACACAATATTTGGATTCATGTATTTGTAATATTTGTAATGTTCATTATCATATTATTTTATTTTAAATGGCTTCATGTATTGTACTATCGTAATATTTAGATTCTACGTTGCAAACGTTATCGTTTAACTATCTTCGTACGAGTTTTAGATACCGTAATCTTCTTTGGAAAATTGAATTAAAATTTTATGTGCATACATAAGAGTATGGCGAATGAATCTTATATTTGAAAAAATTCTGAATTTCAAATAGTTTCTGAAACAAATAATCTAAGAAAAAATATAACAAAAATGGACCAGGAGCATAAGATTATAGGTTTTAGAACTTTATAGGTTTTAGAACTTTGACTATATATTAGATATTAAATAATATCACATTAGAGAATAACAATAGATTTTAATTAGAAAAGGGTTATAATTAGGTTTAGTTAACATTTCAAATTTGAAAAATTCAAGACAAAAGAAGTTAAATTTACATCAAATTTGAGTTTGAAACTTTGCACAAAGGTACCTAGAGTTTATAGAATAGTCATACCAAACTTCATAAACAACAAAGCATGAAATCCTAAAGTTATGCATAAACTTTTCTTAATCTTAGTTTTAAAATAGGAGTAAAAGTATTTTGTTTTAAACTAAACTCCATTAACAAAAGTTATAGAGTTTGAAATCTACTTTCTAACAAAACTAGTTTTGCTATTTTTGGATTTTTCTGTGAATTGTTACGAATTTTGGAAGCCAGAAAACACATACACATGAAATAACAATGCACCAGGAGGCATCCCGCCCAGTGGCCGGGCGGGAGGCCTCCTTCAGGGACCACTTCGCGAATGAAAAAAGTTTTCTTATTCGCGAAGAGGTCCCTGGAAATTTTTTTTGAGCATCCCGCCCTATGGTTGGGCGGGATGCTCCTTTCCGCCCTCCCAGCGGGCGGGAGGCACCCATTTCCCTAAATTTCTCCAACTGGCACCCCTTTTTCGAATTTTGTTTTTTTTTATCCCTTTTTAAAAAAAACTCGGCATGGCCTGCTCCATCGTGCCGGGCCGTCCCGGGCACGAATGCCATGGTGCCAGGCTTTTTTCAGGCCGGGCTTCGTCCCGCGAATGTGTGGGCTCCCTTAGCGCCTCCGCTGCTGCCTTGCCTGCGCGGTTGCTAGCTAGATGGCCGGCCGGACGAGTTCCCTACGTGCCATACATGTTCGCGGCATTGACGCCTCCAGGTGAGCAGAGCACCGCGCGTCGAGGGAATTAGTCGCCGGCCAGGGCCAGCACATCGGCGACCTTCCCGAGTCCTGAGCTGCTGGCTGGGGTTCCCTAGCCGATCGAGCGGACGACGTGCGCCAAGCTAACACGAGCGGGCGCGGAGCAGTGGGTGCCGGGATGCCGATCCTTCTCAATCGTGACGTCTGAATCACGGGTTCACAACTATGGAGCTGCTGCTCTCGGTGAAGCACGGACAAAACAAATAAGGATATGGAGGCGAGTAATCAGAAAGCCTAACCAGTGGGCCATAATAAAGTAAAATGATGTGTTGGAATCTGTGAAGAGTTGTATGTATGATCTCTATTGTTCGTGTATACTAGATGATATGGCTTGTCAAAGCTTACTGGACTTGCGTAGAGGGCTGCTGCCGCACGTCCTCGATCTGCAACAATCCCAAATTTCTCTTTTTTTTTTGGATTTTTTTCCTCTCGGTAGTTTACCATCCCTACAAAGTTCTAACTTTAACAAATTTTACATATAACTTCTCGTGACAACTTCTCAAGAGGACATTTTCAGAGTAATACGCATTGGCATAACTTTTTAGTACAGCTTCTAAAGTAGAAAACTTTTCTGGTGATCTCTTCGAACAAAGTTGTCCAAAGAATTTTAAATACAACTTTTACAAAAACAAGATTTCTAGAAAATCTTTTGAAGCATATATAATTTATATACACCTCGATATAACGCTTCATGAAGATCTCACAACTTATTATATAAACAAGTTTTTGAGAAAACTTACCAAAGCACAAATTATATCAGCATGTTTTCTCGATGCTTCTTCGAATTAGTTTTCCTAGTGACTTATTCTAAAAAAACCAGGAAAATAAAACTGAAGGGAAAAAAATGAATGAAAGAGCGGAGCAGGGCCCCTACGCAATAACCAAAACCAAACACGAATTCTGACTTATCTTGCAATTTCGTGCCCATGCGCAAACTCGTACCTTGTCATAGCTTTAACTTGCCCTTTTCTTTCACATGCGTTCTCAGAGTACACACTAGGTACACACATGAATGGACCGGCCATCGAAAAACTAACTTTAACTAGTTTAAGACCTTGCCTTGACCCCTTTCGTGGCCCAGCCAGGTCCATCTATAATCCACTCACTAAGCCAGCC
Source organism: Panicum hallii (assembly GCF_002211085.1). NCBI lineage: Eukaryota > Viridiplantae > Streptophyta > Magnoliopsida > Poales > Poaceae > Panicum > Panicum hallii. The sequence continues at coordinate 44,064,069 of NC_038049.1, read as the reverse complement.
TCTTCTATTGTTTACTTATATCGATTCTCCCCTATTATTCCTAAAGTTTTAAATAGCCGGCTGTAGCTACAGCTAAACCTAGCTATAATTGCTAGGAATAGCAGCCGCTATGGCATTTAACCCGCTAAAGACCGGCTATAGCCCACTAAACGTTATAATGGCAGCCCTGCCGCTGAAAGCCTTAACCAGTAATTTCAAACCATGATTATTCCTGGTCGATCAGCTCCTGACCACTTGCTTTCGCCTCTTCTGTTGTTTACTTATATAAATCAACTTTTTGCCTACGCGAACTGCACTCAAGATCAGGAAACCGCGGATCTGCCTGCTCCAACTCGTTTCTTCATCACTTTGTTTTTTTCTCGCTGGATGCATGCATCATCCTCAACCTCTTTTCTTTTGTCTTGCAGCTTCGTGCGCACCAGTTTGTTCTTCTTTCCCCAGTTTCTTAAGGTACACGACGTGCGTTCAAATGCACTTAAAGCTAGCTAGTAGCACTTGGGAACGAGCCTTATCATCCAGGTTATAAATTTTTTTTTATGACCACACCTTTTCACACTTGGGTCCATGGATCGTGCAGTCCGTCAAATTTAATATGAAAGGCATTGCATTATTAGCTGGCGAATAGTCGCCCCTAGAGCCTGACGTCCTCTCCGGCCTCTCTGGTCTACTCCAATTTATTTGCCGCGCAATTTGGTTGGTCACGAAGGAAGCTAATAAAAGAGCTAGCGAATTAGAGAAGAGATGAAAGGTGTGGAAAGGTGGATCGGAAGAAGATAACTCCTCATATAAAAAAATGAATGATTTTCTTTCCTGTGTATTCTTGAGGCCCGTTAATTGCCAACGACAGTTTAGCTAGACAACTATGTATCCTGGTCTCTAAATATAAAAATGTCTCTTTATTTGGTCCGCCAACCCACATCAGGCCCTCCTATTTAAGGTTGCTGGTGCTGTCTTGCTAAGAACCGTACCAGCTCTCCAGTCCAAAGGGTGTGTGGTGTTTTCCTGTCTCTCTACAGAATTTGTCATCACTCTACTAGACCAAGCAAGCTGAGTCATTCTTCAGTCGATGTAAGTACCAGATATCATATCGTATTTAGTTAATTGCTTCCATAAATCTGTGCCAAAACTGTAGCATTATTCAAATATCATAATTATACTGTTCACAGATAGGAATACAAGTGGCAAATTAAGAGAGTTATTGGAGGAAAATTGGATAGTAGACACAGTTATACGTCGGTTCTATATTTTTCTACTCACTCTTGTCTTATTTTTCCATCTTAGTCTACCGTACCTCTCAAGATCCATTCACATCAACGATCAAATTATTAAGTGCATACATTAGGGCCGGTGAGAAGCAAGACAACTAACGGTTGTTCTAGTCCGGTGAAGCCACCCAAGGACAAGTCAACAAAAGCAGATGGCAGTATACAAATACAAGTATAGGCAGCCGATGCTCGTGGGGCAAAATTTGAATGATGCTGAAGGTTATGTTCTTAAACTCCACAAATGGTACTTGGACGAGTCAAAACGGAAAGAGGAGAACGAGTTCAATGTCACCTTCTATTACAGGAGGAAAACTGGTCAATCTAATCTCCACTCCACAACTACTGTTAAGGACAATAAGCTCCGTTTCGTCGTCAATTATTGGGATAAATTGTTCTATTCTCAAGATGGCCTCACATCCATTACAGTGGTGCCCGATGAAATGTCTCGTCTTTTCAACTTTGGTGAAATGGGTTTCAACCTGCTAAGGAGTTATGAACTGTAAGTGCATTCTGTATCATACCTTTCACACATCATTATTGGTACTGCTAAACATAACTTGTGACTCGATCTGTGTTGCATTATAGGTTCTTGATTAATGAATGCGAGAATTCTGGAAAAAATCATGTTGCTTTTCTGGAGCCATTTTTTATTATGGATGGTAAGAAGAATGAGTTAAAATCTATTCCTGATGAAGATGCTGAAGGCTACATAACAGCGGCTATACGAAAATTCAAGGACAATAAGGCCTTCATCATGATACCCTTTTACGAACGTGCACACTGGATTTTGATAGTTATTGTACCTGAATATCGATTCGTCTGGTACCTTAATTCGAAAAGAGACTTTAATACCTCTGCAACAATGTTTGATCTGATCGCGAGGTACATTCATTCTAAGACTGTTTTGTGTAAAAAGTTTCATCTTTTGCACTTGCTTAGACTATGTTTTGGCAACCATGTAGAGCGTATAAGAATGTGGCTGGTATAAAACTGACTCGCATAAACAAAAAGGTATCCCCTAGCACCCTACATTGTTACTGTTTGCCTCTCAGTACATACATTGACTGTCTCCCTAACAAAATTATTTGACTCTATTGTCTCAGTGCCATCTACAGACTGGAAATGAAGAATGTGGCTTTTATGTTTGCTATCATATGTGGTTGCTTTCGGAGCTTCAGGTATATATGCTGTCTATCTGGCACACGGTTCGTTCCTTGAAAAGAAAAAAAGTAAACATGTTTATATGTGCTCTTGACTCTGAATATTCGTTGCGGCAGGAGGCCATTATCGATGATGTTCCGCTTACAAAGGACCGAATGGATACAGTGCGAGCTGGAATCTGTCAAATGATCTATGATGCAGCGAACGTGAAAGCCAAGAAGTGATTGCTACTCTTGTTCATGCTGGTGACTGCCTGTAGTGTGTCTGTGTGGTACGTTACACCAGCAGTTAACAGTACTACAAGCCGGTTTTGGGGTAGTGGCTATTTGTTCATCACAGTTAACTTACATCTCTAGTTATATTATATGTTTGCGTTGTGTGTGGGTTGCCAATATATAATGTATTGTAAGTTTGCTATTAATATATGAAAAAAAATTTAAAAGATCATCATCACTGTCACGATCCAGGCTTCAATTTGGTGGCAACAAGTACAACAATCATGACGATTTTATATGTATCACGTACTATAACTCGTCACTGCATATGCATCGGTTAGCTCAGCTCTAAAATGTCATTCAAACTTATTCCATCTTTTCAGCTGCTCAACATTTTGGTGCCAGGCAACAAAAACCATCAAAGGTTAATAATTAATAATAAAGTGCTCCTAGTGGCTAATGTTAAGCGGTCATGTGCCGACACTGACCAGGCATTCACGGTGCGCGCGCCGGCCTCAATGAGCCAGGCCTCCCCGATCGTTCCCAGCGCCGCCGGCGTCAGGGACCGGGACGGCAAGGCACCTTTCTGGCCGCGCGCGGTCCTTCCGTCGGCAGCACGAGAGCCCATGATCGACGGCGCCGGACATGCCAGAGAAACGGAGCGGCCGGGCGAGTTCACTTCGTGCTCGCGGCATCGACGCCTCCAGGTGAGCACCGTACCGTCGAGGGAATTAGTCGCCGGCCAGCAGGGCCAGCGCGTCGGCGACCTTCCCGACTCCTGATGATGAGCTGCCGGCCGGGGTCCCCTAGCCGCCGATCGAGCGGACGACGTGCGCCTGGGATGGGCTGTGGCGGCGGTCCGGCACACGCCGGGACGCGCCTGGCTCTCCGCCCCGTCGTCCGTCGTCTCCCTTCCCTTGCCTCCACCTCTGGCGGCCTGCCTGCCGCTTCGCAGGTCACCACCCGAGCGGCCAGCGTATTGCTGCGCGAGAGGCGAGACCCGTACCGGACCACCAACCCGGCCGGCACGCCAGCTCGCCCCCGTCGTACTGACGTTCGTGGAGGCGCGGGCGCCGTCGCGAACACGCTGTCCAGGCGTAGGGGTATCGAGCACGCGCCGCGTCACCCGCCCGCCCCGGCCGATGAGTGATCGATGATGACGGTGGCGCATCAGAGAACCACCGCCCAGCAGAGGATCGTTTAGCCATGCCTCTACCGCAACAACAAAAGAAAAAAAAGCCTTGCACTTGCTCGCCGCCGCTGGAGGCGCTGCCGGCCAGGAGATTTGAAAATGGAAACCGCCAGGATGCCTTTTGGGGGGAGGAAGCCTAGGCGCACGGCCTGCTGGGCTGACGGGTCGCGCTACCGAATTTTTTTTAAAAATGGGTTAAAAAGAAATTAAAATTTGAAAAAGGGGTGCCGGTTTGGAATATTTCGAAAAATGGGGGCCTCCCGCCCAATGAATGGGCGGGATGTGGGTTGCCGCCTACCCAACGGGCGGGGGGCCGGCGTGGGGAGGAAAACCCTCTTCGCAGGGGCCTCTTCGCGAAAGTAGCCAGCATCCCGCCGTTCCAACGGGCGGGGGGTCTTCCGAGGGACCTCCCGCCCGCCCAACGGGCGGGACGTTCTGGGCGTCCAGCCGTTCCAACGGGCGGGAGGTCGCCCGACGTTCTAGCGAGGGGCATCCCGCCCGTTCTGGGCGTCCAGCCGTTCCAACGGGCGGGAGGTCGCCCGGCGGGCGGGACGTTCTGGCGAGGGGCATCCCGCCCTCCCAACGGGCGGGAGGTCGCCGGGAGGGGCAACCCGCCCTTCCAACGGGCGGGATGTCTCCCCACCACCTATTTAAGCCTCCCCCACCCCCTAATTCTCATAAAATTCCTCAAAAATCAACAAAAAAGAAAAGGAGGAGAGGAGAGGAGAGGAGAGGAGAGGAGGAGAGAGGAGAGGAAGCGGCAAAGCCCTGTCCACACGTCGGTTTGGAGGTATTATAATCGTATAATTATTAATTATTTTTTACGAATATTTGTTAGAGTAGTTATACGTAGAATTCAGTATTTTCAATATCTTTTAGAAATATTTCTTAGGATAGTTCTGTTATAAATAGTTTTTAGTATTTTCAATTATTTTTAGATATATTTCTTAGGGTAGTTATATTTTGAATAGTTTTTATAATTGCAGTAGTTTTTAGATATATTTCTTAGAGTAGTTATATTTTGAATAGTTTTTATAATTGCAGTAGTTTTTAGATATATTTCTTAGGGTAGTTATATTTCGAATAGATTTCAGTATTTTGAATAGTTTTTATTTTGAATAGTTTTTAGAAATATTTCGTAGGGTAGTTCTGTTATAGTTTTTAGTATCTTCAATTATTTTTAGATATATTTCTTAGGGTAGTTATATTTTGAATAGTTTTTATAATTGCAGTAGTTTTTAGATATATTTCTTAGGGTAGTTATATTTCGAATAGGTTTCAGTATTTTGAATAGTTTTTAGAAATATTTCGTAGTGTAGTTCTGTTATAAATAGTTTTTAGTATCTTCAATTGTTTTTAGATATATTTTTTAGGGTAGTTATATTTCGAATAGGTTTCAGTATTTTGAATAGCTTTTACAAATATTTGTTAGGTTAGTTCTATTATAAATAGTTTATAGTATTTTCAATTGTTTGTAGGAATATGTCTTATGGTACTTATATTTTTCATGTAGATATGGTGCAGACACCAGAGCTTCTTGACGCGCACATCGACGAACAGCACAGGTCGTACCTGGCTGCGGTGGAGGGGCAGGAGCTTCACGAGTTGCGCCCTCGTGTAGCAAAGGAGTTGTTGCACCTGGACGACCGTTGGCTTGACAGGTGATACTTTATATTTTTTTACGAAACTAACGTATAGCGTGTAAGATAATTGTAACCACAATGCAAAATATACAGGTTACGTGAGGCTGGTTTGCTGCCACTCGCACGTATGCTTCAGGCCGGCGACGGCCAAGACGGTGGCGCGAAGAAGCGGATGCAGCTGGACCGCTCTCTACTTGCAGCGTTGGCGGACAGGTGGCGTCCGGAGACGCATACGTTCCACTTGCCGTGCGGGGAGATGGCCCCCACGTTGCAGGACGTGTCGTACCTGCTCGGGCTTCCCATTGAGGGTGAAGCTGTTGGTCCGGTTGCCGTGCCACCTTTCTGGAGGGCGGAGCTGCAGGAGCGGTTTGCTCCAGCGAACCCGCCACTTGTTGTGAACGTACCTGATTTGCCCGGCCCCGCCAAGAGTTGGGTAATACAATTTAGGGTACGTCCAGTTATTTTTTATTTAATTTAATTGAATCATATGTGAGTATCTCTAAGTTTTGAACAAATGTATTACAGGCTCAGGATCTGCATCCTCTGGCTGGGCAGTACGAGGTGTCACGATACCTGGAGGCGTATCTGTTATGGTTGTTCGGCTGGACTCTTTTCTGCAACTCTACCGGCAATTACGTGGACAAGGTGCTCATGCAATACGCGCGCGCGATTGCGGATGCGGTGCCGGGCCAGGTACCTGGGTGGAGCTGGGGATCGGCAGTGCTTGCTGCGACGTACCGAGGTCTTTGCCAGGCCTGTTTGAAGACGGAGAGGACTGCCGTCATCACAGGCTGCCCACTTCTGCTGCAGCTATGGTCGTACGAGCGATTCGCCATAGCACGTCCCCTAATCAGCGAGGAGCCTTATCCACCCGAGATGTACGGGATGTGGGACGAGGATAGCCCCACGATGGGTTCGCTTTGGACCGATCGACGGGTAAGTTCTTTTAAGCTCTTTAATTTACTGTTGTACGTTTCGGTACCGATGCAGTTGTGTAATTTTTTCAGATGAGCTGGGCACATCGGCAGGTCCGAAAAGCATACCCTCAGTTCGTGTCCGAATTTGATCGGATGCGGCCATAGGATGTCATCTGGACACCGTACACCGCTGCGGCTATCCAGACACGTGCGCCGCATGGGTTGTCTTCCCTCTGCACGCGTGACGAGGAGTACTGGCTGACAAAGGCGAACCTAGTGTTCGATATTCTCGTCGAGCCGTACTGCGTCGAGCGTGTGATGAGGCAGTTCGGGCGACGACAGCAGTTTAATCTCCTACCTCGAGCGTTCCAGGCCGTGCCGCGCAACGTACACGAGTAAGTTTGTGATAACTCATTTTGTATTACTTATATATTCGTTATCATAAAGCAATGTTGAATTTCAAATGTTCGCAACAGATATTCGCGCAGGGGATATCATGCCAACGAGGTCAACTGGGTCGTCAAGATGCAGGAGTACGTGCAAGGGTGGCTTCACGCACGTGACGATGTGTTGGACGAGGGGCACCCACACACGGACGCGTCATACGGCGCATACCTCCGCTGGTACCTCCTTCGCACGCGTCCGTACGTCACTCTTTCACGTATTCATGACGCGGAGGATCAGCACCAGCCGACCATTTCGGACACGTATCCCTCGTACCGTGATCAGGACCAGCGTGGCGCGGTACGTGTTTCGCAACTTGAATTATTAAATCTTTTTTCTAAAAGATCGATACCAATAGTAATCTGCATCCCATTACGTATGCAGATCGATCTGATCAACTTCGCGGAGGTCGAAGCTACATCTCAGATCACGTTGATTGAACGTGGAGTGCGTGTACCGGAGGCACAGTACAAGGACAGCTTCCGTAAGATTCAAGACAGCTTGTCGCGAGCGTTACGTGCACTGACGTGTCGCGGCAGAGACGACGTGGGGACCTCCAGTTCATCTCATGCGTCCGCCCACGTGTACACAGCTGGCCCGTCGACCTCTGCAGCACCGCACGCAGCGTCCAGCGGTACTGACGCTAGTTCAAGCTGTAAGTCCTTCATAATTGCCATTTCGATCACCTTTGATTTACACGACTAATTTCGTTTCTTTTTGTAGTCATGCACTCGACGGCAATGGGACCTCCTCCTGCAAGAATGAAGCCTCAGACGTTTGGCGCCTATGCTCCAGGAACGTCTCTCCCGTCAGGCTCGAGGCCAGCTGCACCGTACTCTCATGGCTATGCTCAGCATGCATGGTCGACGGGAGCTCCTGCATACGGTGGTCCATTCGGTACGCCAGACTGGGACGACTGGGAGGGCGGCTCCGCCACTTGGTCGGAGCTGGTGGGCGGCGGCGCCGGCCCTGACATCATTGGTCCATCCCAGATGTATGACGCTCCAGCTGCACAGTCCCAGGATGACCCGTTCACGCCAGCACCTCCTCCGCCTCGTCCTCACCGTGCTCCAGATGCATTTACGTACTCGGAGGACCACATACGCCGACGGCCTAGGACTAGGGGGGGAAGGGCCAAGAGAGCGCGAGGTCCGGGACATGCGGAGTAGATACTCCTGATTTGGTGAACTTGAACTGTTTTTGTATGATACTATTTTCTTTTTAATCGGTTGATCTATCGTACTGTCGTAATATTCGGATTCTACGTTGCAAAACGTTATCGTTTAACCATCTTCATACGAATTTTAGATAGAGCAATCTTCTTCGTAAAATTAAATTAAAATTTTATATTTATACAAAAGAGTATGGCGAATCAATATTGCATTTGAAAACAGTGTGAATTTCAAATACATTGTAAATCATACATTCCAAAGGAAAATATCAAAAAAAAAAAGGCTCTCAAGATCCTGCCCACTGGCCGGGCGGGATGCTTCCCGCCCTCTGGCCGGGCGGGATGCTTCCTCAGGGACCCCTTCACGAATAAGAAAGTTTCTTATTCACGAAGGGGCCCTCGGGAGGGGCCTGCAAAAAACTTTTGGAGCATCCCGCCCTCTGGTTGGGCGGGATGTCCCCGGCCCCACGCCTCCCGCCCGGTGATCGGGCGGGAGGCACCCATTTTTCAAATTTTTCCCAACTGCAACCCCTTTTCCGAATTTTAATTTTTTTAAACCTTTTTTTAAAAAAAACTCTCGCGCTACCCGTCGTTATCTAGATTGACGGCCTGCCTGGGTGCAAGAGAGAGGGAAAAATGTCGTCTACATGGGCCTCTTGTACCTAACCAAGGCCCGCCCAGCCCCAAGCAATTGGCTGAGATTCTTCTTCCTCCTTGCTCTACTGCTGCTTCTCCCGGATCTTATGTATCTACCAACTGCTAACTACATCCAGGCTCGACTCGTTCAGTACAGTATCTTCTTTCGTGGGCACTGATGGGAGCGACGCCAGCGGCTCTGAGAAACAAAGGCCATGACGACATTTATGCATGCAGGTTACATACTGCTACACGTATATGTAACAACAATAGGGAACTAGCACATTGTCACGTACATTCCATGGAGATCATCCTTACAAACATGACAGAACAACATGCCCCAGCCACAGAGAAGCAGCTGAGCTCAGAAGGCACCCGGCCACAGCCCCTCGAGTGCATCTGATCTTTTCTAAGAGTATAGATTCTTGGCAACATCTGATTGATATTAGATGTTTATTTGTCCAGTGAAAAGAAGCCTCCCAGATGCAAGTCAACAAGGAGCGTAAATAAAAACAATTATACATGGACATCACCGTAAACCCAGAAAAAATTCTGGGTGGAAGATGGTATCACTACTTTAACACATTGCATCAATATGTACAGCTCACATAAACCCACACAAAGCCCTCCATTCACCCTGATCTTGCATTCAGTTCAGTGCAGAACAATAAGCAGCCAAAGGAACAGCCAACAAGCATAGATCACAAATCGCTTTATTAAATTGAACCTTACAATACCATAGAACATCTGAGGCACTACATCACTCTACTTTCCAAAATTAACAGAGACTTCATACAAGTTAAATTGCACCTCACAACTTTCCTGCTGCTGAGTCAGCTCTGTACATAATTAACAAGCAGTGTAACTAAAAACAATTATATATGGACATCACTGTAAACCCAGCAAAAATTCTGGGTGGAAGACATGGTATCACTACTTAACACCTTATTAACAAAATGCATTGGCATCAATATGTACAGCTCACATAAACCCCCCACAAAGCCCTCCATTAACCCTGATCTTACATTTAGCTCAGCGCAGAACTATAAGCAACCAAAGGAACAGCCAACAACCATAGATCACATATCGCTTTATTAAATTAAACCTTGCAACACCATAGGACATTTGAGGCGCTACATCATTCTACTTCCAAAATAAACAGAGAGTTTCTACAAGTCCCTAACAACTTCCCCCCTATGGAGTCAGTCAGCTCCGTACATAAGGAATGAACAGAAGGAATGAGGCAGGTATAGACACGACCCATGGTGTAAGGTCTATCGCTCCGCGATGCCTGGAGGTTAAAGAATGAAACAATAGTTAGAGCATAACGATGTATAACGATGCCTGGATCTATTTTCTCATAATCCTAATCCTAACCCTAGACCTAACACCATGTGCAGCAGCTGCAGAAGAGCAAGAACATTGACAATTTCAGTGGAATCGAAGTCTAGTAAACGCCAAAGGCCAACAAAATTAATAAACTTTCTGAAGATAAGACAGCAGGTGGTTGATTAACATAGCCGACCGGTAACGTAGATCAACAGGCCGCACGAGTAGACCTACTATTCCTGGCCCCAATCGAGGGTCAGCTCGCCACTTCGCGCACCTTGACATGCCCTAACCAGTCGAGACCCCAGAGGGGACTGATTACCTCGGTGGGCACGGAGCTGCTGAGGAGGCGCGTGCTTAGGCTCAGGTCCTCGACGATGGCACCCCGGCTGCTCCAGGGGCTGCCGGAGGCGGAGCAGGCGGGCGACGGATCGGAGAATCGCCGCCGACGCCATGACCGGAGGAGACGAATCGATCGAGGTGGAGAAGGGGAACCGCAGCCCAGGTGCAACTGACCCGTGGGTATAAATCAGCCAGCCCAGCGGGCCGGCCTTGTGCGCCTGTAGGGGCCTAAATATATTGGGCTTTTACTGGGTCGTGGACCGAGCCAAGCCAGCGAGTCAGTTTGCCTGCGGACATGCCAAGCTCGAATTGGACAACGTGGAATGGTGGGTTGATCTTTTTGAAATATTAAACACATCCGCTCCCCCCCCCCCTTCAAAATTAGGTAAGGATGGTACTTCTCATAATTACTGCAACGAAAACAATATCATACAGGAATAATATATCTTATTTAAAAATATATAGAAATAAAGTATTAAAATATATAGAAATAAAGTATTGTATTTTGGAGCCTGCTCCACAGAACAATATTGGAGCAATACTGGTATTGTATTTTAGAGATCAAGACATCTCTGATCCCTCCTATATCGGACTTCGATGTGATGTACGCAGGCAGTGCACGCAGTGACCGCGCCGCTCGAGATTGCCGCTACCACTTTCGCCTTCTAAGATCGGCGCCCGCTGTTGCGATGCCACCATCGAAGAATCAAGAACATCATGGTAGCAAACTTGAAGCAATTATTGATACTCGATGGCCAAGCCAAAAGCACCAGCTTGGGGGCTTGGGGCATCAACATTCAGACCAGATCAACAGATTGCACAGGACGAAACCTGTGACTTTTGGGTGACTTCAAAAGAGTAAGCTGCAAAGTGCAAACTGCTTCCAATAAAAGTAGGTCAAACTTTCTTTTTCTTTGAAACAAAACAGTAACTAGCAAACTTATAAACAAAAATAAGTGTTGTTTAGCTAGAATTCCGGGACTCTATTGATACATGAACGGCAGAACTACAAGTTCTTCAACAAAATGGACATCCTTTGGGTGCAACTTGTTTGGGAAAAACATTATAGAAATGGCAAGCTGCCAAATCATGTCAAAAAGGGCTTCTGTTAAGCCTTCAAAGGAATTGCGAAGGTAGACCTGAAAAGTGGTTGTTCTTCTTCTGGTCTGACATGTGGAACGATCACATCCCTAGTTTAACTTACCCTGAGTTGTTCTCCTTCTCCAAGAATAAGGCCATCACATTTCAAAAAGCTCCTTCTCCAAGAATAAGGCCATCATATTTCAAAAGGTAGCCTCTTCAGTTCCTTTACATCAACTATTTCATTTGCCGCCGTCTGAAATAGCCTTTGCTCATCTCTTAAGCCTGGAACAAGTCATTCAAGGTGTGGCTTTAACACATGAGCCTGAAAGTAGGACCTACATTTGGAGCAGTAACTTTTACTCTTCAACAGGGCTTATAAGCAAAGGGCCGCGGGGCGGAGGGGCGCGGGGCGGAGGGCGCGGCGGGCAAAGGGCCGCGGGCGGAGGCGATGGGGCGGAGGAGGGCGGGGCGGAGGGCTGAGGGCGGCGGGGCGGAGGAGGAGGGGCGGAGGGCGGCGGGGCACGGGGGGCAGGGGCGCGCGGGGCGGCGGGGCGCGTGGGGCAGGGGCGGCGGAGGGGCGCGGAGGAGGGGCGCGAGGCGGTGTGCGGAGGAGCGGCGGCGGGGCGGAGGAGGGGCGGAGGAGGGGCGCGCTGCGCGGCGCTGCGGGGCGCGAGGCAGGGGCGGCGGGGCGCGCGGGGCAGGGGCGGCGGGGCGCGGGGCAGGGGCGGAGGAGGAGGGGGCGGCGTGAGGAAAGGGTAGTTGGAAGATAGTATAGAAAATTGAGATTGTGGGGTACAGAGGATGGAAATAGAGGATGTTGTTGGAGTTAAATTTGGTATAGAGAATGAATTTGATATGGAGGATGGATATAGAGGATAAAATTTGGAGAATACCGCTGGAGATAGCCTTATAAGCAACTCACAGGTCATAGTCAAGTCCATCCAGCATTCAAGTGGCTCTGGAATTCTAGTTACCAAAATAAGCACAAGGTCTTTTGTTGGCTCTTACTAAAAGACAGATTGAGCACAAGGAATGTCCTAAGAAGAAAATCAATGATATTGGACACTATGCAAGAAACAAACAAAGAAGACACACTCATAGGTCTCCTTTGATATATAGGAGACGCAAGTTGACAAACCACGTCTCCTATGAGTGCGCTCCCAGCACCAAAGGATGACCCGCTCTCCTACGTGCCCACATAGGAGACGTGGATGGATAACCCGCGTCTTTTATAATGGGGCGGCGGTTATAGGAGACGCGGTGAACAAAACGCGTCTCCAATCAATTCTCTCGGTCCCGATAAATTTACAAAGTTCAGTTAACCGTGACACTCTCGCATCCACCATCCTCCATCTCCGGTATCTCCACCCTGCTGTCCATATGACTCTACCTCGCCTCTCCCCCTCGTCGGCGGCGACTTCACCTCCCTCCTCCCTGCCGTCCCTGCATCACCCACCTCACATCTCGCTCCTCCCATTCTTAATTCCTTCCACTCAACCCCATGTCCCCACCTCACCCTAAGCAGGGGAAGCGTCACGAGCCCTACCCCTACTCCTAGCCATACGTCCTCCAAGTTGTCGACGCCCGGGCTCTCCTCATCGTCCTCGGTACAGGGCGACAAGAGTGGGGACACGTTGCCGTAGCGCCGCCCCGCATGCCGGCTTCTCCGAATCGTGCCAAGTGAGCACCTCCTCTCCTTCCGCATCGTGGATTTGCAGATCCAGGTGCTGCAGGACCCGGACCCTCTCCCACGTCGTGGATACAGGCGGTGTGAGGTGCTCCTCCTCCCTCTCTTAATCAAGCTGCACGACAAGCCTAGGGCAGCGTTCCATCTCAACTCTCCCCTCCGGCCCTCCCACGAGGCAAGGATGGAGGCTGCCGTCTTCAGATGCAGCGCTCCTTTTTAGCTTGAAGAATGTGTGCGCATGTCCTTGGAGATGCGATACCCTTCTTCAGATCAAAATACCCACTCCCCCTTTTTATCTCAAGTAACCAAATCCGCCCTCTCACCACTCAACCGACAAAATTTACTGATGGGGCAAAGAGCAGAACAAAATCCATTATTGTGTCAACTACAAGTTGCTAGCTTAATTTCTGTGTCAACTACTCAATTTTTGATAGGTCCCTTTAGAATTGTTCTGTTCTATTTGAATTGTTCTTGAGGTAATCAGAACTTTCTTATACTTGCAAATATTAAAGTGGTAGTCATTGGTTCTCTTCCCCTTATGTTGCTCATATCTCGATCTCTCCAGGATAATTGAAACTCTTTATTTTAACTGAAAACATCTTGATTTGGTAAAACGATTGTACTAGTTACTTGACCTGTCTAGCAATATTTCTGTGCTTATCCTTTGTACATTGGAGCTCATTCCTTGTAGTTAAATATGACCATATATAAAATACCTATTTGCAAGCTTGAAGCACCTTTTTAATGGGTAGAAGCTACTCCCTCCTTCAGCGAGGTAAATCTCTCCCCCCCCTCTGCCTCTCCCTCCCCCTCTCCCTCTGCCTCTGCCTCTCCCTCTCTCTCCTTTGCAGGGAAATATCACTCACTATTTTTTCCTCTATTTGATTTAGATCCGGATCTATGTTTTGGGCCATGTGAGCTGCTGGCCTCGCTGTCTATCCATTTCACCCTATGCGGCACACTCTTTCACATATAAGTGCTCTAACCTCAAGTGCCAAATTCCTCTGATTCTACATCACAACTGTTTCTTGGGGTCCGTTGATGATAGTTCACTGAAATTGGGACTCATATACTTGAAAATTGGCATGTAAGGCAACTATTCTAGCTAGCTGCGTACTTTTTGGAGCTCAGAAATATGTTTGCTACTCCCTCCGGTGGAGTAAAACATGACGTTTTGGGCATCATTGTGCTTAGCAAGGACTAAGTAATGGGAGGTATATTTTCCAATTTTGCCCATAATAAATACCATCTAATGCCATTACTCACCAGCAATACTTGACGTCTTGAGTGACTAGTGGCGTTGGCGCTGCTTCCTAAACTTGTGCACGCGAGTTCGATGCCTGGCCTGGGTAGGATTATTTTTACCTGAGTACGTACATGCGCAGCCTCCCCGTTTTGCATGGCGCTGTGGATGTGGATTAGCTTACGCGCGCATAATTTTTTTGCTGAGCATGCGCGCGCCTGGCCAGTTTTGCATGGCGTGGTGCGGGTGTTTTTTTTTTTGCCTGAGTATACACGCGCGTATACGGATATTAGCTTATGCGCGCCTTTTTTTTCAATCCCCCGGCGAAGATTTGCTAAAGCGCACCTTGGGCAGCCGCCTCGTCTTCTCGGTTGCTGGTTATTTAACCGTCACTTATCACTCACTGAGCACCAAACATACTCACTTAGCATCTTGCGACGCTGGTTGAAGGTATATGGAGTGAAGCAAAATACTCCTGCTGAAAGTAGCAATTGACTTAAATCTTGAGCCACCGGTTGAAGGTATAGGTACGTGCTACAGTATATTGGTTCTTCTTCACTTTCTAATGCATCTTTTAAAACTTGTTGCATGACGCGGTTACATACATTCTGTCTTGCTTGAACGCATTGCATGCCATGGTTTCTAGTGCACTTTCTAATCATTTCTGTAATAGGTTTGAACTTGAACCAAGATCCACACGTAGAAGATATTGTTCACTTGTTTGACTTGAACCAAGAGCCGCATGTAGAAGATGTTGCTCACTTGCTTGACTTGAATGTGGAGCTGCCATTAGTAGATGATGATGTGATAGTGTAACGCCCTGAAAATTTCTAAATTTAAACTACGCGTCAGAGTGTTCCAACCAAAAACTTATCCGTCGTAAAACCCCGTTTTCCCGCCACACTGACAGCCGACGCGAGCCTGACTGCCGTCCCATCCTGCATCGCTCACGCGCGACCGTTTTTTTTTCCGCGATCAGCGCCGGCGCGATTCTTTTCGTTTCGCGTAGCGCGCGATCGCCGCACGCGCGTGGCCGACCAGCCGCGGTCGCCGCCGCGAATTACGCCGCGCGGTCGCCGCCGCGAATGCCGCCGGCGCGCGATAAATTTTTCCTTTTTCTTTTTCACATCATTTCTTTCCTCTTTTCTTTTCCTTTTTCCTTTTCTTTTTCCCCTCTCTTTTCCTACCCTTCCCTTTTCTTTTCTTTTCCCTTTTTCTTCCTTCCCTCCCTTTTCTTTTCTCCTTCCTTCCTTCCTGCTTCCCCTCCTTTCCCTGCTCCGAGCTCCCGAGCCGCGCCGCCCTGCCTCGCCCCGGCCGCGCCACGACGCGCGCACGCGCCGCGCGTGGCCGCGCGCCGCGCCGCGCCGTCCTCCGCTGCCGCGCCGTCCTCCACTGCCGCGCCCCGCGACGTCGCGCCGCGCGCCGCGCCGCGCGCGCACGCGCGCGCTCGGTCCCGCGACGCCGCGCCGCCCGGCCTCTGGCCCCAGCCACGTCGCCCCGGCCGTGCACGCCGCGTCGTGACCCCGGGCGCCATTAATGGCCGTCCCGGAGCCGCTCCGCCGGCCACCGTCCGCCCGCTCGCTCGGCCGCCTATAAATAGGCCCCGTGCAACCGCCACCTCCCCCACAACCTCGACCACCGCCCCTGCCCTTTCCCCCAGGCCGCTCTCGCCGCCCCACCTGTGCCGCACCGCCCGCCGCCGCCCGCCCCGCCGGCCGGCCGCCTCGCGCCGCCCCCGCCCGAGGTGAGGCTAGGAATGGGCTTCCCTCCTTCCCCTCTCCCTTTTCCCCCAAGCCCTAGCCGCGATTAGGCCCTAGGCCGCCGGATTAGGCCGGCGCCGAGCTCCCCATCCCCTTCTCTGTTCTGAGGAGGGGGAAGGAAGGAGAAGGGGCTTTTTGCCCAAAAGCCCCCCCCCCTTCCCTGTTGTTCCAAGAAGACCCCCCCCTCTCTCTCTAACACCCCTATTCACTCCTTTTTACAAAAGAAACCCCGCTCTTTTTATTATTTCAAACCGAACCCTTCGTCACGTAAACCTAGATACACCCGACACCCTTTAGCATGCCCTGAATGTTTTTAGGGTTCGCAAATAGGTCCCTACCCTTTTCATATAATCTCGAATAAGCCCCTGAACCCCGTTTAACCCATGAAACCATCTTTAACTCGTCATTTTATGTGCGAAATGATCTCCGATCGACCCGAAACTTTACCACGCCCTTTCTAGTATAGTTCTAGCCATGCCATTAAGAAACCACCCAAAAATATTACCCCTACCTCCGTAACTAAATTATTTCCGATTCAAGCTCAACGATAAAAGCTTTTAGTTCTTGTGCTTGATCGTGTGTCTGTTTGTTTGCGTCGTAGGACACGGAGTGAACGAGGAAGGTCCCGACTGTGACCAAGCGAACGAGGACCAGTACTACGACCCCGAACCCGAGGGACAGTGCTTCGATCAGGACCTCCCGCAAGGGTTTGATGATGGCAAGTTCAATTCCGCCCTTTGATGCATGTTTCTGTCCTAGTTTTTATAAACACAACCCAGTGGCCTGTTTTATAAATTGCATGGTTTTGCGTGTTGAAAACATGGTAGGATAGCCACCCCTGTTTGGGATATCCATACTTGACCTCCTGATTTTATAAAGAAAACGTGTGTGTGTGGGAAGGGATAAAATATGGTTTTGAAAGACGCGCCAGACGGGGTGGATGGCATTTCTGTGTGAATTGCCGTCGGTGTGCTCGTACCTGTGTGGTAGGGCAAGGAAGGGAGATATCCATCCTGTCACCCCTAAGGACCGAGTTGATGTGACATCTCACCTAGCTTCTTGTCGTGCGAACCACTTGACCGTTGTATGGGCAACGGCTTAGCCTAACCCCACTAGTTAGCCTGATAGCCATCAGGAGAGCTGGGAGCAACGGGTGATCAAGGAGACGGGATAAGCTCTGTGTGACTTATGCCCCGGTTAAACCTCGGAGATAGGTCGAATGACCCCTTGATGGATCCCGTGGTGGCTAGTTAGGCCTAGCTAAGGTGGGTAATGGCTTTGTTGGGATCTGCACCGGCACTAAGGTGTTCGTGCTGTGGTACCCACCCGTGGGTAAAGTTGCACACCTCTGCAGAGTTAAAATCTATTCGAATAGCTGTGCCCACGGTATTGGGCAAGTTACGGTGTGGTCACATAACTAGTGTTCTCTCTCTGGGAATGGTTGGTCTGGTGTGAGTGGTTTGGAAAGTGTCCGGCAGTTGTGCCTTGAGCTACGGCGGACGGGGAGTCCGGTAGCGGTTTAAAACTTGGATCCTGCATGGATCAACATCATATGCTCTTTGGTACTTGAAAACTTGTTTTGAAAATGTTTTAAACGAACCCTTGCATGCAACCGAGTTTTCCGCAAATAAACCCTAACATCATCCTTGGATTATCCTGTGCATTTAATACTGTTATACCCCCCCTCCGTGGGTGAGATTGGACTTGCTGAGTACATTTGTACTCACCCCATTCTTACTTTTACAGTGGAAGACCCAGACTACGTCCCCGAAGACAACGAGTAGGGTTTCGTCCTGCACCCAGTCTTGCCTGTGGTTAGGGCCACCGTTGGAGTTCCGCATGGCGCAAGACTCTGATGATCCTCTTTTCGTAGTTAGTGTAGCAGTGTGGGTTCTAGTTGTAATCCTTGCGATAGTGGCGCTTCACTGCCCACTACCGCGTAGAGTTGTACGGTGATGTACCATCTGATGTAATAAAAGTGTTATCAGCCTCCTGGGACTGATAAAGCAACACTTTTAAGTCTTCCCTGATGGGGGGACGCTTCAGGTGGTATCAGAGCCGTAAGCTGGCCGTAGGACGTGACCCTAGGAGCAAAACCCCTTTTCAAGCCCTAGGACTTGTTCTGACTTAGATAATTTTCTACACAAACACTCACCACTGGTTTCTACCCTGTTCCAGATGGCTGACAACGGATGGGTCAACGGAATCTGCCACGCAGAGCCTGGCCTTCCTAAGTTATTGTTGCTCAGCCTGGAACGCGTTGGGGTTATGGAGCCACCAGAGTATGCCTACCGAGAATACATCTCCGGAGGCACCCTTCGGTGCGACATGATGGTTTTTGTGGAGAGAAGCACCCGCTACCCTGATATGGACCCTTGGTTCATCTCCACAACTGGCTTCCGTTTCCCCGACACCT
Organism: Panicum hallii; assembly: GCF_002211085.1. Taxonomy (NCBI): domain Eukaryota; kingdom Viridiplantae; phylum Streptophyta; class Magnoliopsida; order Poales; family Poaceae; genus Panicum; species Panicum hallii. The sequence continues at coordinate 44,045,565 of NC_038049.1, read as the reverse complement.
ACTGAAAGGCCGCCCGTAAAGCCCTGCGACGACTGCGTGTGCTCTACAGGCACCACCTTCAGCGGACTCCTATGGGATTTTTCCCACCCGCTGAAGGAAGAGGACGCACTTGGATTGCCCGTATGAGAGGACTTGGACGAGAAGAAGAAGACCTAGAAGATACGGTCTCCCACCTATCCATCTACCTTACTGGCTTGGATGCACTCTACCGCGAGCAGGCGGCACAACTGAAGAAGCTAATCCATGGGATTGAAAAGATAACCCAGGAGCTGGAGGAGCAACGGACTAGAGCCGCAAACGCCGAGTATTCCTTAGCCGCCCTCCAAGCCCAAATGCAAGAATACGAGAACCGCAACGGAATAGGTGGATGGATAGAGGAAGAAGAAGAAGAAGAACCCATGGAAACCCATTGGGATAAGGGTACTCAGACCGAAGATGAGATGGATCGGTTCCTTCCAATAAAGAAACGCCATATCAGGACCGAGGAGGAATCCCCATGATAGGATTAGCACCCCGAACTAGAACCCTACCCTAATAACCACGTATCCATGAAAACTGTACCACCCTTGTTGTAATAATAAATATCATCTACTCCCTTTTGCACCTGTACCAGATTGTTTACCCTGTTACTGTTTCAGATGGCTGAGGAAGGATGGACCCAGGGCGATTGCCAAGCTGCACCTGGTTTTCCCGGCCTTTTAATCAACACCTTGGAGGACCTTGGCGTTACGGAGCGTCCAAGGTACTACAGCCGAGAGTACGAGCACCATGGTACCCTCCGCTGCAGGGTGATCCTGGTCATCGCCAGGAGCAACCGTCACCCCGACATCCAGCCATGGCGAGTGACTGCCACAGGGTTTAGACACCAGGACACCTACCCCTTGGCCATCAGAAAAGCACTCCGTTATTTGTGCCGAATTTTTGAAGAACACCTCGCCCCCACACCAGCAAAGTTCTTTCCGCCGGCCATCAGAACCCCAGTCTGGTAAGCACGCATGAGAAACCTGGAACGACGTCGCCACGAAGAAGGCCCCCTGTACCAAGTGGCCACTTACCTAGCTGCCCTGGACCAACTCTTTGACGAGCAAGCCAACCTTCTGAGGGAGCAGACCCATCGAGCCGAGCAAGCAGAGCTCGCAGTGAGATTACAGCAGATCCGAGCCGCCCACGCCGAGGCAAGAGCCGCAGCCGCGGTCAGTAGCGAAGCAGTCGCCCAAGAGAGCCTCAGGCAAGCCCGAGACCGGCGTATACAAGATTGGACCCGAAGTGGAACACCGGTCCCGGCAGTTGGAGAGGACCATGTTTTACTCGGGACGCCCATCATAGGATGGGGGACACTCTTCAGAAACACACAAGCCCCACCCGAGAACCCTGAAAGTTCCGCTGCCGCTGCCGAAGGGGATGCTACAGCGCAACCTTTGATCAATGGAAATCCAGAGGACGGCGAGCAAGGATCACTCACGCTTCCCGCCCCAGAAGAAGGCACGCCCCGCGAGTAGAATGACCAACGCCACCCTAGCGATGTACACCCCAGCCCCTTTTGGCTTAAGTCGTGCCCTTAGGCATGACCTTGGACGAGTAGTACGAGACCTGGTCTTACCCTCAAGCTGTACCCCCTTGCAGTAATACGGTTGTTTGTGTTCTTGCTTATGATATTGTGTGCTTTTTATTGTGTGCTGCTTGTTATATAGCTACTGGCAGGAGGTAGATTCTGCCTTATATACGAATTAAACAACTTAAACATCACCTAATCGTAACCCCACTCTACCCGATCAACAGATGGTTCCCCGGAGCATCACGAGGGCCTCCCGTAGCCGAAACCCCGCAGCCGCTGGTGCTGGAGCACAGCCTGCTGGACAAAATCCTCCTCAGGCAGAACAAGAAGTAAGCTAGAACCGAGGAGAAAATCAAGGAGGAGAGCAACTGCAACCACCCCCACCCCTTGGAGACCTGGCACAGATAATCCATAACCAGACCCTCATACTGGAAACACTGGCCAACGCCCTCGTTAACCGGCAGCCACGAGGGCAGAACATGAATGACAAGCTGACAGCTTTTCTGAGGACTAAGCCGCCCACCTTTGCTGGATCCTGCAACCCTTTGGATGTAGACGACTGGTTGCGAGTAATTCAGAGGAAACTCGAACCATTTGAATGCCAGGACCGAGACAAAGTCCTTCTGGCAGCCCACCAACTCACCGGAACAGCATTATCCTGGTGGGAAAATTATTGTGCCACAGCCGAGGATGCCTCTACCATCACCTGGGAGGAATTCGTGAGGGAATTCCGCCGTTATCACATCCCTTCGGCCACCATGAAGTGGAAGGCGGATGAATTCCGTGCACTGCAGCAAGGAAGCATGACAGTGGAAGAATACACCCACCGGTTCATAGAGTTGGCCCGATATGCACCGGAGGAAGTGAACGACGATGACAAGAAACAAGATATGTTAAAGAAGGGGTTAAGCCCAGAACTCCGGACCCTGCTCACCCCTCAGATCTATCCCGACTTCAACACCCTGATGAACAAGGCTATCCTTACGGAGAGGGCCAAAACCGAAGAAAGGAAGGATAATAAACGCAAATTCCTGGAAAGTAAGGCCCGCCAACAGGACCGTTTCCAAAAGCCAAGAAACTCCAGCTATACTGCGCCAAGATCTCAGGCCCCAATGCAGTATAGGACTCAGTCTCAAGTGACAGGATCACAGGCCCCGCTTAGGAGCCAGAACACCACAAGGACCCCGCAGAGCAATGCAAGCCAGGTCGCCCCCGACAACAACAATGTTAGGGCCTGTTTCAACTGCCGTGAGATAGGGCATTACATTGCCAATTGCCCTTATGCCAAGAACAAGCCGGCTACGTCAGCCTTCTCCAACACAGTGAATGGACCTAGACCAGCTCTGACCGGTGCCAACCGAGTGCCTATCCGCAACAACGACAACAGCCAGCAGACGAAGCAGCCCCAGCAATCAATTGGACGAGCCCGCGTCAATCACATCGATGCGCAGGAGGCTCAAGAAGCTCAGGGCGTAGTGCTCGGTGAGTATCTAGTCAACTCAACTCTGGCAACAGTACTATTTGATTCTGGAGCATCGCACTCGTTCATATCCTCAAGCTTTGTGGAAAAACACAAAATACCTACAGTGCTACTAAAAACATCCCTATTAACCCGGACGCCTGGAGGCGACATCAATTGTCAATTAGGCTGTCCACGGGTAAGGATCAATTTAAGTGGGGTAGAATTTCTAGCAGATTTGGTAGTACTTAAGTCTGGGGGAATAGACGTGATCCTTGGAATGGACTGGTTAAGCCGACACAATGGTCTCATAGGCTGTACCGACAAAGTGGTACACCTAACAAACCCCGAAGGAGTACAAGTGATCTGCCATACCCGGGATAGTAAGTTTGACCCAATGGTGTTTAGCATGGAAGCCAAGCCCTTAGAAGGAGTCCCGGTAGTGGGCGAATACCCGGATGTATTCCCCGAAGAGCTTCCCGGTATGCCGTCGGATAGGGAAATAGAGTTCGTCATAGACCTTATCCTCGGAACATCCCCTATAGCCAAGAGACCCTATAGGATGGCGGCCTCTGAGTTAACAGAATTAAAGAAGCAACTAGAAGAACTGCAACGAATTGGCTTCATTAGACCAAGCTCATCGCCATGGGGAGCCCCAGTTCTGTTTGTCAAGAAGAAAGATGGAAGTATGAGGTTGTGTGTAGATTACCGAGCACTGAACGAGGTTACCATTAAGAATAAGTACCCCCTCCCCAGGATTGATGACCTTTTCGATCAGCTAAAAGGAGCCAAGTACTTTTCCAAGATCGATCTAAGGTCAGGATATTTTCAGCTCAAGATTAGGGAAAGTGACATCCCTAAGACTGCTTTTGTCACCCGCTACGGGCAGTTTGAGTTCACTGTAATGTCCTTCGGACCAACCAATGCCCCTGCCTATTTTATGAACCTCATGAACAAAGTATTTATGGACGAGCTGGATAAGTTTGTCGTAGTCTTTATCGACGACATACTTATCTACTCCAAGAGTATTCAGGAACATGAGCAACATCTGCGGGTAGTATTGGAAAAGCTGAGAACACATAGGTTATATGCCAAGTTCAGCAAGTGCGAATTCTGGCTGGAGAGAGTAGCTTTCCTTGGTCACATTCTGACCGCGGAAGGTGTAGCAGTGGACCCAGAAAAGGTCGAAGCAGTTTCCAACTGGCAGCGACCGACTAATGTTAGTGAAATCAGAAGTTTTCTTGGATTAGCTGGGTACTATCGGAGATTTATTGAGGGATTCTCCAGGATAGCCCGACCCATGATGGAACTTCTTAAGAAGGAGAAGAAGTTCGCCTGGACAGAAAGTTGTGAAAGAAGTTTTCAAGAGTTGAAACAAAAGTTGACAACCGCCCCAGTGCTGACCCTACCGGACATTCATCGGGATTTTGTTATTTACTGTGACGCATCCCGACAAGGATTAGGGTGTGTGCTGATGCAAGATGGGAAAGTCGTTGCATACGCTTCCCGCCAACTCAGGACTCATGAGCAGAATTATCCGACCCATGATTTGGAACTTGCAGCCGTAGTGCATGCCCTTAAGATTTGGAGACATTATTTGATCGGAAATAAGTGTGAGATTTACACCGACCATAAGAGTTTGAAATATATCTTCACCCAACCGGATTTGAACTTAAGGCAGAGGAGATGGTTGGAGTTGGTTAAGGACTACAATTTAGAGATCCATTACCACCCCGGAAAGGCGAATGTGGTAGCCGACGCCTTAAGCCGGAAACCCTATGGACCCAAAGATGACCACCTGCGCGAGGAAATGGCACGATTAAATGTGCACATTATTCCTCGAGGTTCCAGCCAAGTGCTAAATGTCCAATCGACACTAGAGGATAGAATTAGAGAGGCCCAAAGCGCGGATCAGGAATTAGTAAAAATCTGCAAACAAACTGGGGAAAATAAAGCACCGGGTTTCCGAGTGGATGACAAAGGAACATTATGGTATGAGGATAGAATTTGTGTACCCCAGGATGGAGACTTCCGGCAGATAATCATGGACGAAGCCCACAACTCGGCCTACTCCATCCACCCAGGATCCACCAAAATGTATATGGACATAAAGCAAAAATATTGGTGGAATGGAATGACAGCGGATATTGCACGATTCGTGGCTCATTGTGATACCTGCCAAAGGATCAAGGCCGAACATCAAAAGCCGGCAGGATTATTGCAACCCTTGCCTATCCCGGTCTGGAAATGGGATGAGATAGGGATGGACTTTGTAGTGGGTCTACCCAGAACACAGAAGGGACACGATTCCATATGGGTAGTAGTGGACCGACTCACTAAATCGGCTCATTTCATACCCGTACGAACCACTTATGGTGGAGAAAAGCTGGCAAAGCTATATGTGGAAAACATAGTAAAGTTACATGGAGTGCCTAGCAGAATTGTCTCAGATAGAGGGACCCAATTTACATCTAGGTTTTGGAAAAGCCTGCATAAAGTCATGGGCACTAAGTTAGATTTTAGCTCCGCATACCACCCACAGACGGATGGTCAAACCGAAAGGATAAACCAGGTCATGGAGGATATGCTGAGAGCATGCGTCCTGACCTATGGAAATGATTGGGAGCAGAGCCTACCTTATGCAGAGTTCTCATACAACAATAGCTACCAAGCCAGCCTGGGCATGTCGCCATTCGAAGCCCTCTATGGAAGGAAGTGCAAAACTCTCCTGATGTGGTCAGAAGTTGGAGAACGTGCCCTAGTAGGACCCGCACTTATAAAAGAAGCAGAAGAGAAAGTAGCGGAGATCCGCGAGAAATTGAAAGCAGCCCAGTCGCGACAAAAGAGCTACGCAGACAAGAAGAGGCGGGAAATAAGTTTCAACCCAGGGGATTTTGTTTATCTCAAGGTCTCACCCATTCGAGGAACGCGGAGATTTCAGGTACAGGGAAAATTGGCCCCTCGGTACATTGGACCGTATCGAGTTCTGAAGAAAGTCGGAGCAGTGGCATACCGACTGGAATTACCAGAAGAAATGTCGGATATACACCCAGTGTTTCATGTCTCGCAATTAAGAAGGTGTTTGAGAGTACCCGAGGGAGAACATGTGCCGGCAGAAACAATAGATCTACAGCCGGATCTGCGATACCAGGAAGTGCCGGTTAAAATTCTGGACACTGTCACTAGAAGGACAAGAAACTCCGAGGTACGGATATGCAGGGTTCAATGGAGCAGACACGGAGTAGAGGAAGCAATCTGGGAACGCGAGGAGGCTCTAAAGAAGGAGTTTCCCCATCTGTTTAGGAGCCAGTCGAATCTCGAGGACGAGATTCATTTAAGTGGGGTAGGTTTGTAACGCCCTGAAAATTTCTAAATTTAAACTACGCGTCAGAGTGTTCCAACCAAAAACTTATCCGTCGTAAAACCCCGTTTTCCCGCCACACTGACAGCCGACGCGAGCCTGACCGCCGTCCCATCCTGCATCGCTCACGCGCGACCGTTTTTTTTTTCCGCGATCAGCGCCGGCGCGATTCTTTTCGTTTCGCGTAGCGCGCGATCGCCGCACGCGCGTGGCCGACCAGCCGCGGTCGCCGCCGCGAATTACGCCGCGCGGTCGCCGCCGCGAATGCCGCCGGCGCGGGATAGATTTTTCCTTTTTCTTTTTCACATCATTTCTTTCCTCTTTTCTTTTCCTTTTTCCTTTTCTTTTTCCCCTCTCTTTTCCTACCCTTCCCTTTTCTTTTCTTTTCTTTTCCCTTTTTCTTCCTTCCCTCCCTTTTCTTTTCTCCTTCCTTCCTTCCTGCTTTCCCCTCCTTTCCCTGCTCCGAGCTCCCGAGCCGCGCCGCCCTGCCTCGCCCCGGCCGCGCCACGACGCGCGCACGCGCCGCGCGTGGCCGTCCTCCGCTGCCGCGCCGTCCTCCGCTGCCGCACCCCGCGACGTCGCGCCGCGCGCCGCGCCGCGCGCGCACGCGCGCGCTCGGTCCCGCGACGCCGCGCCGCCCGGCCTCTGGCCCCAGCCACGTCGCCCCGGCCGTGCACGCCGCCGTACGCGCGCGCACCGCCGAACCGTGCACGCGCACGCATCCAGCCCACGCGCACGCGCCCGGCCGTACCGCGGCACGCACGCGCCGCACGGCTCGCCGTTCCGCCACCACTGGCACCCCACCTCGCCACCCGCGCCGCCCCTGTGCCGCACAGCGCCGGCCCCTCCTCCCCACGTGCTCGACGACGTCCTCGGCGCCTGCACCCTACTGCACGCCGCGTCGTGACCCCGGGCGCCATTAATGGCCGTCCCGGAGCCGCTCCGCCGGCCACCGTCCACCTGCCCGCTCGGCCGCCTATAAATAGGCCCCGTGCAACCGCCACCTCCCCCACAACCTCGACCACCGCCCCTGCCATTTCCCCCAGGCCGCTCTCGCCGCCCCACCTGTGCCGCACCGCCTGCCGCCGCCCGCCCCGCCGGCCGGCCGCCTCGCGCCGCCCCCGCCCGAGGTGAGGCTAGGAATGGGCTTCCCTCCTTCCCCTCTCCCTTTTCCCCCAAGCCCTAGCCGCGATTAGGCCCTAGGCCGCCGGATTAGGCCGGCGCCGAGCTCCCCATCCCCTCCTCTGTTCTGAGCAGGGGGAAGGAAGGAGAAGGGGCTTTTTGCCCAAAAGCCCCCCCCCCTCCCTGTTGTTCCAAGAAGACCCCCCCCTCTCTCTCTAACACCCCTATTCACTCCTTTTTACAAAAGAAACCCCGCTCTTTTTATTATTTCAAACCGAACCCTTCATCACGTAAACCTAGATACACCCGACACCCTTTAGCATGCCCTGAATGTTTTTAGGGGTCGCAAATAGGTCCCTACCCTTTTCGTATAATCTCGAATAAGCCCCTGAACCCCGTTTAACCCATGAAACCATCTTTAACTCGTCATTTTATGTGCGAAACGATCTCCGATCGACCCGAAACTTTACCACGCCCTTTCTAGTATAGTTCTAGCCATGCCATTAAGAAACCACCCAAAAATATTACCCCTACCTCCGTAACTAAATTATTTCCGATTCAAGCTCAACGATAAAAGCTTTTAGTTCTTGTGCTTGATCGTGTGTCTGTTTGTTTGCGTCGTAGGACACGGAGTGAACGAGGAAGGTCCCAACTGTGACCAAGCGAACGAGGACCAGTAGTGCGACCCCGAACCCGAGGGACAGTGCTTCGATCAGGACCTCCCGCAAGGGTTTGATGATGGCAAGTTCAATTCCGCCCTTTGATGCATGTTTCTGTCCTAGTTTTTATAAACACAACCCAGTGGCCTGTTTTATAAATTGCATGGTTTTGCGTGTTGAAAACATGGTAGGATAGCCACCCCTGTTTGGGATATCCATACTTGACCTCCTGATTTTATAAAGAAAACGTGTGTGTGGGGGAAGGGATAAAATGTGGTTTTGAAAGACGCACCAGACGGGGTGGATGGCATTTCTGTGTGAATTGCCGTCGGTGTGCTCGTACCTGTGTGGTAGGGCAAGGAAGGGAGATATCCATCCTATCACCCCTAAGGACCGAGTTGATGTGACATCTCACCTAGCTTCTTGTCGTGCGAACCACTTGACCGTTGTATGGGCAACGGCTTAGCCTAACCCCACTAGTTAGCCTGATAGCCATCAGGAGAGCTGGGAGCAACGGGTGATCAAGGAGACGGGATAAGCTCTGTGTGACTTATGCCCCGGTTAAACCTCGGAGATAGGTCGAATGACCCCTTGATGGATCCCGTGGTGGCTAGTTAGGCCTAGCTAAGGTGGGTAATGGCTTTGTTGGGATCTGCACCGGCACTAAGGTGTTCGTGCTGTGGTACCCCACCTGTGGGTAAAGTTGCACACCTCTGCAGAGTTAAAATCTATTCGAATAGCCGTGCCCACGGTATTGGGCAAGTTACGGTGTGGTCACATAACTAGTGTTCTCGCTCTGGGAATGGTTGGTCTGGTGTGAGTGGTTTGGAAAGTGTCCGGCAGTTGTGCCGTGAGCTACGGCGGACGGGGAGTCCGGTAGCGGTTTAAAACTTGGATCCTGCGTGGATCAACATCATATGCTCTTTGGTACTTGAAAGCTTGTTTTGAAAATGTTTTAAACGAACCCTTGCATGCAACCGAGTTTTCCGCAAATAAACCCTAACATCATCCTTGGATTATCCTGTGCATTTAATACTGTTATACCCCCCCTCCGTGGGTGAGATTGGACTTGCTGAGTACGTTTGTACTCACCCCATTCTTACTTTTACAGTGGAAGACCCAGACTACGTCCCCGAAGACAACGAGTAGGGTTTCGTCCTGCACCCAGTCTTGCCTGTGGTTAGGGCCACCGTTGGAATTCCACATGGCGCAAGACTCTGATGATCCTCTTTTCGTAGTTAGTGTAGCAGTGTGGGTTCTAGTTGTAATCCTTGCGATAGTGGCGCTTCACTGCCCACTACCGCGTAGAGTTGTACAGTGATGTACCATCTGATGTAATAAAAGTGTTATCAGCCTTCTGGGACTGATAAAGCAACACTTTTAAGTCTTCCCTGATGGGGGGACGCTTCAGATAGACTTGACTGGTTTCACATTTCAGGCATTTCATGAATATCCTCCACACATGGCAAATAGAATTTATCTCACACTTCAACAAGTTTGGAAAGAAGCAATGAAAGTTCATGGCTGCAACAAATTTAAGATTCCTCATATGAAGAAGGAAATGATAGAAAGACAAGAGACTCTTCCATTACAAATCGATTGTGAAACAACATTAGTACTAGAAGCAATAACTAAGCTTGCGGCATGGAACATTTAGAATTTTAGATATAAATTTTGTTTCACCGAATGTAACATGTAGGCATGGACTTTGGGTTCAAGAGTTCACCATTGAACTTATTTGTTCGGTCCACCTTCTTGTTCTTTCTTCACAGCGTCTCCATTCTTCATCTTCTCCTCTTCCTTGACCTGCTCTTCTACCTTGGCCGGACCAAGCACTTCGTCTTCATCATCAGAGGGAGTATGCAGCCTGATGCCTCGTTCACGCCGGACAGAGCGGACGTAGGGGTGCTGCCGGACGGGACGACGAACAGGACGGTGCATGCTGAGGTCCGCGAGCAGCACGAGCCGCACGCGCTGCCGGAGTTCGCCATTTGTACGTCGGGTCCGACTCAGAGCTTAAGCCTGACGACCTGCTCCCTGGCGCTGGATCCATGCGCACGGTGAGGTAGAGGCGTGGCTCTGCGTCGAGCTTAGTTGGCGCGGCGTCGGACTCAGCTGCGCACGCCGTGGAGTGGAGGCGGGGTTCAGCTAGGCGGTCACGAGGCAGAGCTTGGCATGAGTAGAGGCGTGGTGTTATGCAGGGCTGGGTGTTAAAGCATGCATGCATGCAGCTCTCGGGAAACAAAGCGACTAAACGCTTCGGGGCCGGGTGTCATTTTCGAGCGCGTGAGCTGGCAAGGGCAAATTTGACCAAAAGATGCTTCGGGTACCAAAACGACATGTTTTTCTCCACTTTCCTTTAAACCTCAGAACGCCATGTTTTACTCCACCGGAGGGAGTACTACGTACTATGCAAATAGCCAAACACAATATCTATCACACCTGCTCTTTATCAGTAGCATTAAGAGTGGGATTTAGGAACATTAGCAGTAGCATAAAGTAGAAGTAGCAGACTATAAACTAGTGGTAGCTAGCATCATATTGTATAAATTAGCTATTGTTCTGAACATGAGTATCTAGTGGTATTGTTCTGGATACGGATATAGCACGCACTGAAAGTGCAGCTAGCGATGTGCTCCTCTTTAGAGGTGCGCAGTAGAAGCTAGGCTAAGTTCTTGTGAAATTATGTACTTCTACATTCAAGATCTTGTGAAGTTTATTAAGAAGTGAACGAAGAGTTTTGGATTGTTGGAATTGTAATAATTGGCTTATTAGGCTATGAATGGAGAAACTGATTGCGTTGATCTACATATGCCCGGTGGTAGACTTCCTTTATGGCTCCATACATGGTTGTTTTGGATAGTGACATGGAGGCTTTGCAGTTTTGTTTAGAACAGGGACATAGACATGGTGATTTTGGTTCAGGAAAAGACACAAAGGAAAGAATTCAGTGATGGTCTCAAAGTAAGTTGCTTTAGTTCAGTTCCAAGTAGCACTTTAGAATTGGCTACGTTCTTCATGCTCAGTTTTCCGATGCAACCTTTATTTTTCCAACTATTTCTGATATGCATTTCTTTGCAATTATGATAGCACTTCAGAATTTGCAGGTTCTTATAGGTCAAAGCAGTTGGAGAGGAAATGGGAATAGAATTTCTTGGGCTTTCAGCTAAAATGGGCATCGAGTGATATATTGTCTTATTTTCGTTTCTGCACAAGATAATAGTGGATTTGTATGAGTTCAATAGATTAGGACTGCATTTGTCATGTATACAGTGGATAAAGCATGTGAATTTGTGATGTAAAGAATGGATAAAATATGTGTATATATGATGTACATAAGGTTATTTGTGATGTAAAGAATGGATAAAATATGTGTATATATGATGTACATAAGGTTATATTCTGTCCTCCTTTTCTTTTTTCTTTTTTTAATTCATCATAGGAGATACTGGTTGGCAACCAGCGTCTACTATAAGAAGTCATAGGAGATGCAGATTAACAACCCATGTCTACTATGTGAAGTCAAAAAAGACGCGGGTTAACAATCCGCGTCTCCTATGTGAGGGTCATTGGAGACGTGGGTTTGTAAAACCACGTCTCCAATGACCCCTCTCATAGGAGATGTAGAAAAACCACGTCATCTATGACCTCACATCAGAGACGTAAATTTGGAGACGCGAAAAAATTCGCGTCTCCTATGAGGCTGTCTTACATAGTGAGACTCATACAACTACGTCCTTTGCAATAACTCTGTCGAAGAAACTGTGGATCATCTCTTCTTTCAGTGCCCGTTCTCACAAAGCTGCTGTAACCTCTTAAACTTACAAATTTCATTACAGGCCTCAACTCTCCAAAGTTTGGATCTATTAAAGTTTGAGCTGCATTCACCACTCTTCAAAAGTATTTTCATTCTCCTTTGTTGGGCAATTTGGACCTCAAGAAACTGATTCATTTTCGAAGGAATTCAGCCAACAGTGGATGGTTGCTGTCGCACCTTCAAGAAGGAACTCGATTTGCTACAGCATCGAGTGAAGATCAAGCACAAACAACACCTTGAAGAATGGCTGAACCGTTTTCCTTAGATTGTGTGCTGTTTTTACTTTTCTTTCTCTTTCTTTATTTCCTGAACTCCTTTTGTTTTACCTTAATATATTTATAACCAGTATGGGATAAACACCCCTCCTGTTTCATAAAAAAAAACTCCCTGTGCCTTTTTTTAAAAAAATATCTGATGGCAAGCATTCCCACGGTGATGACTTACATACGCATCTGCTGCACTAGGGATTCTGCGGATGCCTTTGCTTTCATGTGCACGCGACGACACTCCAATTCTGGCGGGGCCGGGAGATGGGTTTCAGTTGCTGCCGCGAACAGAGTTCCGGCAGATGACAGAGTTCGATTACTGCGCAGCGGATTGTTGGATATTCAAGAACAGAGTTGCTGTTTTTTTAATCAGGAGCAGAGTTGCTGTTACCTTGACCGCCGAGCAGTGGCGTACTTCACTGATGAGTTGCTGTTCCAGTACGCTGGCAAGTCGGGGGTGTTATGATCGATCACCAGAGCGCCAGGGGCACGCGTGCGGCATCCGTGTGTTACGTCTAAGAACGGGTAACCCAGGAATCAGGATGCCATCCGCGGCCGTGGCGTCGGCGGCCTCCCGACGGCCGGCGAGGCCTCGTCGGCAGCCACGCCGGAAGGGTCGTCGCTCGACCGGAACGAGAACCTGTGATGCCATAGGGTACCGACCTCGGGCAGTCGAGGCGCGCGGCGGCGTCTCAGTGGCAACACGAACGGCGCGCCGCGTTTGCGTGGCTGATCGGCGGGGACCAAGCCACCGAGGCGGCGGCGTCTGGAGACCTTGTTCTGGCGCATGCTTTGGTCGGTTGAAGCCGGGGTTTGGGCGCGAACAGGGCGGCCCTCCGAGGCTGCGCGCGGAGCAGAGACAGGCGCTAATGAGGTGGAGCCCCGCCGCCAGCGCGGGGGTGGACGGTATTTGATTTACCATCTACACCTTGGGTCCCTGACTGCCGTCCGATCGGCCGTGGGCGGCCCAGATTTGGCAAGATAGCCATATGACACTGCTGCTTCCTGGTTCGGGCGTGGGGACCGCGCTGCTTCGCCTTCAAGAGCGGCGCGCTGTTGCGACGCCGTGCGCCGCCGAGCAACTCCAGGAGCTCGACAACTCGAGCCGGCGACGGTGTATCTCACCTGGACGTGGCGTCGCCTGGTCCGCGCGTTGGCAAGGCCGCTCGACGGCCACCCACCGTGCTGCCTCGCTGCTCAAGGACGCCGGCGGCCTGGGCGGTGCATGCCTTGGTCGACGCCGCCTTAGCTTGTCAGCGAACGCGCAGAACCGATGGAGTCGTGGTTCTCAAGGGGCCGGTTGGATGGATTGTGATCTGTAGACGACGCGTCCGTGTGACGAGCAGAGCAAGACAAGGAGGGACCCCGTGTATGTGTGCGCAGAACCTGCCGTGGGAGAGCTCTCAGATTGGGGCAGCGGACAAGAAACAACTCCTTCAAACGTGGCAGCAGCTGCATCCTTGGAGGTGGGGCTTCCCCCTTTTGGTTTGCAGCAGCACCATCCTTACCTGCTGCTGCTGCTGTCGCTTCTTCTTCTTCTTCAACAACAACGGTCCACTCCTCCCAGTTGGGCATATCCTTGATGAACAACGTTTCAAGCTTGGGGAAAGCAACTGCCTCTGCAGATCCGGGATTACCCACCCCGTAGCCAACAAATTCGGATCCAATCTTGGTGACTGTAGTGGCTCCCTCGATTTTTAGATATTTCAGGTTGGGGAGCTGCCCGATTGGAGGAAGATGCACACATGATTTGCAATCCACAAGTTTCAAGTACGTCAACGATGGAAAATGTGTAGCAGTATCAAGCCAGGTGGGAAACCTCCGACCAAAGAAATCTATAATAAGTATATCTTCAATGCTCTATGGAGGGATTAGCTTCTCAAATTTCCTCTCTATATTGATTATATCTTTTTCACTATATGGTTCATCTGTACGTTCAGTAGAACGTAAACTGAGTTGTTTGAGAAACTTTTTGTCTAGTAACAATGAATCTGTGCTACAAGGAGATGCTCTCTCCAATTTATACATATCAAGCTTCCTCAGCTCAAAAAGAGGACCCAGCTCTTCTAGGCTCCATCCATCTTGCGTTCTGGCACTATTATCAGTTTATCACTGCCACCACCAATTGGAAATCTGGAATGGCCTGTATACTTGACCTGCTGAGATCCAAAACATGAACATACAAAAGTCTCTTGAACATTGAAGGTTCAACTGTTACTGAATTGTCACAGAAATTTATCAAAGTTCTCACTCTGAGTTGTTGCTATTTCACACTAGCCAAAACAACCATATCCTTGTCTGTTACGACAGACAGACGTCGTACTTCAGATATATTTTTATCCTCTAGCAACCGTGGGTCTGCAAAGAAACACCCTTCTCTCGATAAATGATGAGCAAGTTGTCTTATGAGGTCATGTAGTTTACACCTGTCTTGGTCAAAATGAAGGGGATCTGGTAGGAGGAGGTTCCTTGAAATCAACTCGTAGTAGTAGTCTTCTGCTATATCTTCCATTAGTAAGTTGTCTTGCTTTTCTACAAAACCTTCAGCAATCCATAGCCTGACAAGATCATCACGATACATTACCCAATCTTCAGGATACAAAGCAAGGTAAACGAAACATTGCTTCAAGTTCGGTGGAAACTGATCATAACTCAAGTACAAAGCACCACTCAGTTCTGGAGGGAGTTTACTCATAGACCAAGCATCACTGCTTAGAATCTTTCGCCATTCACGCTCTGTTGTTTCCTTCGTTGCAAGAACACTAGCCATAATCCTAATTGCAAGAGGAAGGCCGCCACAATTTTGAACAATCTCCATTCCTGTGTCACGCAGGTTGTGCACTATTTTTCATCAGAGATGTTCATACTTCTCCAGAGTAGCTCCCATCCTACTTCCTCTGACATCAATTCTACTCGATGCATATGTTCCACCCCAACTTCCTTTGCAACTATATCATGTCGAGTTGTTGCTACAGTTGTTACTTGAGCTGCAGCATCTAGTGGAATTCTTAGCAAATTGGTCCATACATCAGACTCCCACAAGTCATCCAACACAAGGAAGAAGCTATTTCCTTCGATGGCTTCGGCAAGTTTGGCTTGGAGCTCTCCCACACTTTCACCTTGCTCTTGGTTCACTCCGACATTTCGAAGTATTTCTTTCAAAAGACCAACTGGAGAGTACTGTTGGGAAACACAAATCCATGCCTGTTTCTTAAAGCTACCTTTCACTCTGTGATCATTGTATAATTTCTGAGCTAGTGTTGTCTTTCCAACTCCTGTTCCAACAATACCTATCTTGTAAGCCTTCTTCTCCCTGTGGTCTAGCACCATCCCTACCAATGTGCCAGTAGCATGAATAATATCTTTTCCCACAATATTTGGTTCCACGAGGTGGGATGTTTTTCTCATATCCGAAACACTGGCAACAGGTTCTGTTTCAAACTTGAATTTTGTACCAAACTCTGCAATCCTCTCTATTCTTTTATTGAGGCTTTTAATCTGTACAGCAATGCCGCGACGTGTCAAAATAGTAGAAAAGCAAGAGACAAGTGGAAAACCATTGCATGCAGTTAATTTTCTTGATGGCGATGAAGGCTGTTCTCCTAGTAGCTTGCTCCCTTTAAACCAGGCCAGGTCAATGATATTATCAGCATCATACATTGCATCTTTCAGCTCACCAAGCCAATTGCTAACAGCTAAGTCTTCAATCCTCCTCCGATCAGCATCTTTGAGAAAACACTGTATTTGCATCATTGTTTGCTGCAAATCACTGAGCTCTTGTTTAACATGTAGTATCTGTATTGCTTCCTCTGTAATGATTTCTTGGAGCTTCTGGATGCATGATCCGGCAAAGGAAAATAGTATGGTTGCCATTAGTTGAATCCTAGAAACAGACCCACCACCAAGAAGAGGAAGTTGGTAGTGAGATTTATTGAACCAGTTTGCACAGTGTCAATCCGTAAACGAATGAACCTAGATCTGAAAGTGACAGTTTAAAACAGTAAGTCTGGTCTGAATATGCAATTGAATGATGTAATAATTTATATGCTCCGGTGAGTACTCATACATGTAAACTACCACTTGGATATGTAAATGATGACAGCACCTAGAGGAAATTCATACGATGCACAAGCCGGAAGACACACACAATAAAATATTGGGTGGACTTAGGTGCATCCATCCATGAGTTTTAGCCTCCCCTAAACATTAGAGATCCAAATTATACCCTTGTTTATAATAAAGACTGACTGCTAATATCAAGTTTATTTACACTTTCCTCCTGCTAGAAGACTGCGCCATGCTTGAATCTTTGGCTAGGCTCAGAACCAGTTAAAAGTAAAAATGAGCTGAGCATAACCCTAACCAGCCTGATCTCAGTCTTCTGCATGGATATAGTTGACTTTACTTATATGTACTTTTCACATGATCATACCTGTATGTGTAAAATATGCTACTGTTTTTCAAATTTACTCTTTTTTAAAAAAAGAACCAGGCAGGAAAGCTGCCGATTATATTATAAAGAAGGAACCATACTGGATTTTTTTCAAATTTTCTTGATACCTTCATTTGTGACTTGACATACTAAGTGCCTGTCAGCTTAAATGAAAGATAAAAGAATATTATATCGTCATTTGTGACTTGACATACTAAGTGCCTGTCAGCTTAAATGAAAGATAAATGGAGAAGTAATAATAGACTCTGTTTTTTATTATTATCTTCTTATATGTGCTTGTTTCCCCTTTTATTCATGATTAGCATTTGTGCTGAGATTTATGTAAGAAGTTGGCTGGGTGAACATGCATAAGCTGGAAACTGAGTGTTGTGCATATTCCAGGCTCCAGCTTGGTTTTCTTTCTAGCGATCTAGCTGGTAAAGCTGACTGATGCCTAGATTTCATGCTTAACATTTTCAGGCCTACCTTTCCATCAACTTTTTTCTCAAACGCACATAACTGTGTGTCTTTGTATCCATAATGTGAAAACACGTAATAAAAAAAAGGATGCACATCCACATACATTTTCTGCATACCCATCGGCTCCTGCACGTGTTTCTCTTATCCCAAAAATAACAATTTCCCATGTGCTAGTAACATAACATGACATAAATGTTTAAAGATTTAAGAGGCCGCCAGAACCGACTTCCCCGTAAATGGTAATGCTGGTTTACTCATAGCAACACTTGGAATAAGTTAAAAAGATTCCTGTGTGCACAAACCTTACCTTGAATCAAAGATCTCTTTAACAATACAAGTCAAGGATGTTAGATCATCCGCCCCCCAGTACCAGTAGTTTGCTTCCGAAGATCAATCCATTATGTAAAGGAGGGGAATGAAGACGAAACACTCATCAAGCAATAGTATCCCACAATGAACTGAATAGATATAAGCAAAACCTTCCTGTCACCATGAGAGAGCCACGGTTACTTTGCCTGAAAAGGAAAGAGAAATAAATGGATAAAACTAAGATGGGTAGTTCAATCTAAATATCAAATATCTACAGATAAGAGGTGCCGTGGTCAACTGCTCATACCAGAGTAGAAAAACGCACCCTCTTCTCTACTCTGCAGATGACCTGCCTTCTTCTTGCTTTGCTGGAGAAGAAGACAGAGCATTACATCAAGCAGCAGCCTGAGGCTGTAAATGAGACAGAATTTGCACTGATATCCCTCATAAAAATTATGTCAATTGACAGAGATACAGGCCTGCAAATTCAATGCAATGTAGTATGTGAGACTACTTGACATGGAATGAATGGAACATATTGTGCTAACCAATTAGGCAGATATGGAATGAAGGAAATGTACCCTCTTGTTACAACGGTGGAAGAGACAGTATTATCTCCCAAACCACATTGCCTCGCCTCATCCTCTTTGTTGTGTTTTCTTCAGTAGGGGAAATGATTAGCAAAACTTTTGTGTGAGCTCAAGCTCTACGAATCCCAGGATAACAAGCAAAGGTGCTCAACGTTGCACCCTTCTTCAGATGCAGCTCTGGGAGGTAGAGTTGGTTCCATCTTCAACAGAGAAAAGTGAACACGCATTCATGCACGTATGCGGCTCATTACAGAGGCAGGGGGTGGAGATTAATCACTTGCTTGAAGCAGTTTACCGTAATGAACTGGAAACAGGTAGTCCATAACTGCGGTAGAAGCATAGGGACCAAGAACTCTGCTGTAAAGGAGAAAATGGATAAAGATTAGAAGAGGATGTTCAGCCTCAAGATAATAAAACTGCATCTGTCTCAATGGCCTGTTTGGGTGAAGTAAATTTGATAGCCTTATGTGTGTACAGTGAGATGTGGATTACCTTGTTCTTCCTTGGATGCAGAGTAAAATTTACTTCAGGCAGCAGTCAGAGCCAACAGATCAGAGAGAATTTGCCCTGATCACCACAAAAATATTCCCACTGACAACCTGCGGCAAATTCAGTGCAGCATAGTGTGACACATCAGAATGAACTGCATCCTACCTAATAACCAGCGAACTAAGTGGACGAAGGTGTGCACCTCTTCTCGTGCAGCCAAGATGACCCGAGCGAGCACTCCAATGTGACTGTATCTGCTGCTCTGTTTGTGTTGGCTTTCTTCAGTTGGGGAAAAGAAAAGAACGGAGGAGGGCCGTCTTTCGTATGGAAAGCATAAGGTTTCGCAAGAGCAAAGAATCGCTGGATGACACGCAAAGCTGTTCAGAGCATAAGGTTTGAGTAGAGCAAAGTCTGGAAAGCATAAGCTTTAGCAAAACAAAGCAGAAGGAAGAGGAAATCGCCAACCCATGCTTCCGGCGGCGAGAAGCTTGCTCTTTGCTGTTTGCTTCGCTTTGACATCTGAGTGAGCCAGTCGATCAATTCCGTGAACAAGTTTATGCATTTTTTCTGCGGCTGCCTCTGCTGTACAGAAACAGTGGAGATGTTCAGAGCAAATTAAACCATGCATGCATCCATTGGACGGCTGACTTCCAGACCATCAGTGAGTGGATCACATCGACCCAGCGCTCGCGGTGGTCGTCGCTCGATCGGAATGAGGACTTGTCGGGCCGTGGAGGCGCGCGGCGACGGCGTCCGAGTGGCAACACGACCGGCGTCGCACAGAGCAGAGGACGCCGCCCAGTGCAGGGGGTGGACGGTATTTCATTTTCCGTCCACCGCTTTGTTCCCTGGCGGCTGTCCAAATTCCAATCGGCCATGGGCGGTCAAGAGTTGGCACGACCGCGGTCTGACTTGGCTACCTCCTGACCATATGCTCGCGAGAGCCGGCCGCAGTGTCCGCGAACGCCCGTCGAGGGCTGGCCGGAGCGCCCGGCGAGCCAGCGAGGCCTCGTCCCTGGTACCCGGCGCGTCGGGATGCTCGTCGGCTTGCGGCAAACAACCATGCCAACGCAGCGTTCAGCAGGATCAGGAGAGATAAACTGGCAGAAACTGAAGCCGGATGCTTCGGCGACGTGGGAACTGACCGGTAGTCCATTCTCTCTCGGTATTCCAAACTACGGCCGCTCGCCATGCCAGAACTCTGTCGAGCGGCGGCGCAGGTTGCTGATGACCGGTAGTCCATTTTCGTTCCCGCAGTGTAAAAATCCATTCCAAGTGCCGTTCCCCGTTCCTCGTTCCTCGAGCAATCAATCATCATTCACGGCCGCGACGTCGAGGGCATCGGACGGAGGCGCTGGACCAAACCTCATCGGCAAGCAGCCAGCACGCACGGCAACGACGGCGCCAGCCAGCCTCGGCCACGATACTCACTTGGTGGAGACAGGGGAGCGGGTGGCCGGGCAGTAGCGGCGCTCTGGAGTAGTGGTACAGAAACTCATGATATATATAAACCTCCTCATAACTCAAGCGGCATACTGCTGCCTTTTATTCATACAACACACAAGGATAGTTAAACATACAAATGTAGAACAAAAGCCTTCCGGCAGGCAGCAGATCCATATCAGGTTTTTCCTTCTCCTTGTGTTCCCGCATCAGCTCATCATCTTCAGCCCTCATCCATTGCTTCCTCTAGAAGACGAAGTACTATCGAATGAAGAAAAAGAGAGCGTTAGATGGACAACCCAACAAAGGAGCAGGCTCTCTATACTGACAATGCAACAACTAATAAACTAATGCTCAACAAGTTTTGTTCATACCTTGTCGCTCTGACGCCCATCAAACCGGGTGTGTCTCATGTTTGAGGCCATGTGTAAATGTCCAGTGTTTCCCCAGGAAGTTTTTGGCGCTGCTCTTTGAGCCCAGGCACCCAATATGAGGAGAGGGACTCCATACCCTCGTCCAGCCACAGCTGCTCCAAATTGCAAAGCTCCTCAACACGCCTTAAATTTGGGCAGCAACTTACCCGCAGCTCCCTCATTTTCGGAATATTGGAGACCCTCACTAGGCCTTCACATCTAATAATCAAAAGACTCTCAGAGAGGAACGGGAGGTTCTCCACCACCTTAATGCTATCCACATCTTCTAACCGGAGCTTCTTCAAGCTGGTGGCCTGCTGTCCAAGCTGCCGTGGGAGAGCTCTCAGCTTGGGGCACCACACAAGAAACAAATTCTTCAAACGTGGTAGCAGCTGCATCCTTGGAGGTGGGGCTTCCCCCTTTTGGTTTGCAGCAGCACCATCCTTACCTGCTGCTGCTGCTGCTGTCGCTTCTTCTTCTTCTTCAACAACAAAGGTCCACTCCTCCCAGTTGGGCATATCCTCGATGAACAACGTTTCAAGCTTGGGGAAAGCAACTGCCGGTGCAGATCCGGGATTACCCACCCCGTAGCCAACAAATTCGGGTCCAATCTTGGTGACTGCAGTGTCTCCCTCGATTTTCAGATATTTCAGGTTGGGGAGCTGCCCGATTGGAGGAAGATGCACACATGATTTGCAATCCACAAGTTGCAAGTACATCAATGATGGAAAATGTGTAGCAGTATCAAGCCAGGTGGGAAACCTGCGACCAAAGAAATCTAGAATATGTATATTTTCAATGCTCTGTGGAGGGATTAGCTTCTCAAACGCCCTCTCTATATTGATTATATCCCTTTCACTATATGGTTCATCTGTACGTTCAGTACAACTTAAATTGAGTTGTTTGAGAAACTTTTTGTCTAGTAACAATGAATCTGTGCTACAAGGAGATGCTCTCTCCAATTTATCCAATTCAAGCTTCCTCAGCTCAAAAAGAGGACCCAGCTCTTCTAGGCTCCATCCATCTTGCGTTCTGGCACTATTATCGCTGCCACCACCAACCGGAAATCCTTCAAGATCATTCAGGAGCTTCAATTTAGCAATCCCTTTTGGAACCTGGTTTATTGGTGTTTCAGAAAGACCAAGGCGTCTCAAGTTACATAACCGAGTTATACCTAATGGGAGACTATGCAAAGCATGGCACCACTGCAAGTTCAATGTCTGAAGGTTTTCTAGTGAACCAATAGACTCAGGAAGACAAGATATGTCAGTTCTATCAAGATCAAGTAACCGTAGATGGATCAATCTTCCAACACAATTTGGAATACTTTGTATAACTGACCCAGTTAGATCCAAAACTCGAATATATGGAAGTCTTCTAAATATTGTATTATCAACTCTCAGTGACTTTTCATAAGATGTTCTCCAAGTTCTAACTTTATATTGATCCTTATCCATGCTAGGTAGCACCACTATATCCTTCTCAGTGACTACTGAAATACGTCTAAATTTACTCATGACATTAACTCTTATTGATTCTGGATCACCAACAAAACATTCTTCTCTAGATAAATGACAAGCAAGCTGCCTTAATAGGTCATGCATTGTGCATCTATTAAGGTCAGCCGCTAAATAATTTGGTTGGAGGAGATTCCGATATATCAACTCATAATAGTATTCTTCAGCTGTATCTTCCAATAGTTGGCCACCTAGCTCATCAATGAAGCCTTCAGCCACCCACATCCTAATAATATCATCACGGTAAATAACAGCGTCTTCAGGAAACATGGCACAATAGAGGAAACACGGCTTCAAACAGAGTGGTAGCTCTTCATAACTTATGTATAAAGCACTTGGTATTTCAAGTTTGCTCACGGACCAAGCATCTTTTCTTGAAAACTTGTTCCATTCATTCTCAGTTTGTTCTTTCCTGGCTAAAACCCTTGCAACAACCTTAATTGCAAGAGGAAGACAGCCACATCTGCGAACAATGTCTATTCCTAAGTCTCGCAGATTTTGCACTTCTTTTTCTTGGTTGATTCCCATGCTCTTCCAAAGCAACTCCCATCCTACGTCCACCGACATTAAGTCAACTCGGTGTGTATGGTCCACTCCAATTTCTACAGCAACAGTGTCGAGTCGAGATGTCAACAGAATTATCCCTGTGGCTGCAACATGCAATGGGGTGCTCAGTAAATTTTCCCAAATGTCAGACTGCCACGCATCATCCAACACAAGAAAGAAGCTCTTCTCTTGGATGGCTAATTTTAGCCTGCTTTGGAGCTCATCAATCGATTCATCTTGCATGTACTGTACTTCAAATTTTCGAAGAATCTCCTTCAGAATAGTAACCTCGGAGTAATCTTTGGAGACACAAACCCATGCTTGTTTGTCAAAGCACCCGTTTATTTTTTGGTCATTGTAAATTTTCTGTGCTAGTGTTGTCTTACCAACTCCTCCTGTTCCAACAATGGCAATCTTGTAAGACCTCTTATCCTTATGTTCAAGTAGCAAATCTACTAGTTTTCTGCAAGCATGTATGACCTCCTTACCCACAAGGTTGGGTTCAACAAGGTTGGAACTTCTTATGTGTTTCGGTGCTGAAACTTTTTCAATAGATTGTCTACTTGCCAGTGATGAAAATACTTTATCCTTTGAAATATTATCTATTCTTTTGTTCAGGCTTCGAATCTTAACAGCAACCTCATGACGTGTCTGGATATTAGAAAAGCAAGAGGAAAGGGAAAGGCCGGTGCATGTATTTGATTTGCTTGATAATGACAGAGAATGATCTGGCAATAGTTTGCTTCCTTTAGATCTAGCCAAGTCAATAACATCATCAGCGTCATACATGGCATCTCTTAGCTGATTGAGCCAATTATTAACAGCTGATTCTTTTGTGCTCCTTTGCTCTGCATCATTAACAAAGTGTCGTATTTGCTCCATTCTTCTTTGCAGTTCTGTGAGCTCTTCATTTACACCTAAAATTAGTATGGCCTCCTCTGAAATGACATCTTGCAACTTCTTAGCACACGATCCAACTAAAGATTCTAGTATGGTTGCCATGAGACGAAGTTGCTGAGAGAGATTCACCGGAGGAGTTGCAGGCTGGGAAATAAATGTGCAAATGTGTTAACTTGGTCTAAAAATTTGAAAGGGCTCACAAAATTGAAATGCGTATTGAAAGATATTAACATATGCTAGTACTGATTTGTGGTGTAATATTTACATGGCATGTAGGCTACTAGACATCCAAGAGACCAAGACGCTGGGGCACCTTGTTATTAAGCTAAATATCACTAAATCCTTCTTTATATCTTGAGTAAACATTACATAATGGCATAATGCTACTCCATATGGGTTAGGAACTAATAGATTTGGACAAGATTTTTTTTGGCAAATTGAGTAGTACGGTGAGGTATTGAGGTATAAACTCCTGAGTTAGCTTGTACCTTTTTGTTTGAATTGCTAAATGTTGTAAGCGAACATGGACTGGATTGGATGTTATCAATTGGGAAAATATTTGCCATCATGCACAGAAAACCTAAAGAAATTCTGCCGGTAGTATATTTTTTATATGCTAGAGCGCAATGATTGTTTGATTCACCATTTCAACTTTAACACTAAAAGATTTCTTGTTTTCTACATGCTACTAGAGAAGTCACAATTACAGTAACTTAAAGGAAATGAAGATGCAATATAGCAGTAGCCTTGGAAGCTTACCTGTTAACAAGAGAATGACTTATGACCAGATTCAATGTTAGTTATTTATTTGTAGAAAGAGAATAATCAGATGATATCATGATAACCCATCAAGACTTCAAACAGCCAGCAGACTGCGCCCAAGCTAGGAAGATGAAAAGTAATGGATTCTAAAAACCACTTTATAATGTGGATAGCAGAAGTTATCAGCCAATCACCAATGTAGAATCACAAATAACAGAGCTCATTAAACCTGCAAAAGTTGAAGAAAGAATGAATAGGTTAAGTTTGCTCATCGAAAGAAAGGTTGTTTAATCACAGGCTACAGCTAGAATGGTTCAGCGGAAGAATTATCACTGAATTAAAGCCATGCTGGTGCATTAAGTACCTGCTTACAGGTGCATTGGTAAGCCTCTGATCAGATCACTACATAAGAAGATCAGTACGTGTCAATGCAATTATTTTTTTCTCGCAACACTCTCTCTTTAATAAGAATTTTCTTGATAAACTTAATGAGAGATTGAGAGGTCCACAGAAATTGGTCCACAGAGCATCAAGCTTCTGCTTACCAGTACATGAAAAATCTGAAGCACAACTCGAACCAATCTTCCAAGAAGCATAATAGTCTCATAACAACCAATAGTAATCTTCTTGAACAAGCAGTTTGTTCATCAGATCATTACCCATGAGTACTATCACTTTATCGCTAGGAGAAACGAGAACCAGCAGATCCTACAGCAACTACTGCAAAAAGCGGGGACAACTAGAACAGCTTAGCAGGTAATATAATTAGCAAGAAAAATTACTGCCCAAACTCAGTATTTCCATATCTATTAGAACTAGAAAGGGTACCTGAATACTAGAACAGCTTAGCAGGTAATATAATTAACAAGAATTACTGCTCATCTCAGAATTTTCAGATCTATTAGACTAGAAAGGGTACCTGAAAAAAGGTCAGCTGATAAGGCACTGATTAGAGTGCTGCATATGGAGATTTGTATGTCTCAAGGCATATTATTTTGCTCCCAATAGGATCTCTTGAATCAATGATCCAC
Source organism: Panicum hallii (assembly GCF_002211085.1). NCBI lineage: Eukaryota > Viridiplantae > Streptophyta > Magnoliopsida > Poales > Poaceae > Panicum > Panicum hallii. The sequence continues at coordinate 44,020,414 of NC_038049.1, read as the reverse complement.
CAGAAATTTGCACACTGCCAGCATAGGATCTCTTGAATCAATGATCCACCAGAAATCAGAACGTCTTCTTGATTAACCTGAGGCCATGAAGCTTTCCATATCCAAAAACATACCTTCAGCAGAGCAGGGCCGCCCCGTGCCGCGCGGGCGCGGCCGCACTCGGCGCTGCCGCGCCGGGCGGCAGGAAACGTGGGCTGCGGTCGCGACGCCTTGGCGGAGGGAGGACGCTGGCGGCCGGCCGGCGGGAGGAACAGCGAAAGGGGGCGGTGGCGCACAAGGACTAGGGGAGGAGCTTGTCGACGATGATGGGGACGGCGGCGCCAAGCCCGAGCGGCACAGGGAGGAGGGGGAAGGACCGAGGCGGCACACAGGCCGGAGGAGGAGGAGAGGGGCGGCGGGCGGCGGCGCGCAGGAAGGGGAGAGGAGGACGAAGACTGGAGAGGGGTGGTGGGCAGCGGCGCATGCGGGGAAGAGCGGGCGCTCGGGTGAGGCAGCTGGGTGCTGGAGAAGGAAAGGAATGAGGAGATGAGGTGGGTGTGTGTTTGGTTGGTAGGATGGATGGAGATGAAATGGAGCGGCAGCAAGCGAATATACCGTATGAGTTCGTCCCGAAAAAAGAAGCGGACGAGCTCATCCCAGTTGAACGGCGTCAGCTCCCGTCTCCTTCCTCCGCGCCTCCTTCGTTCCGCGCTCGGTGCTCCACACGCGGGGGTGGCCCCCCTATGCTAGCGTCTCCCCGGTTCAGCTCACTTGGAGGGGTTGGGCCACGAGCAGGGCGGACGGCAAGCCGGAGGACAGCGAAGCTCTCCGCTCGTCCGGCGCCGCAGAAATGGAGCGTCCCTTTATTGCTGTCACCGGCGGCGCAGGTGACTTGACTTGGATTCTGCTAATTGCTTCGGTAGAGAGAGGAACAGAGAGAGTGAATCAGCAATGGTGACTTGACTTGGATGCTAGGTCGCTCTGAAGATTAAATAGTCTCTATGTAGGTATCGACGGTCGGAACGCATATGGGCGTGAATCTCGTCGTGCAAATTAAGAGCATCATCATCTGTCACTGTCAGGGAGGGTCGCCACGCTGGCTGAGCAGAGGAAATACCAAATCGCCATCTGCGTGGTTGCTCGGCGCCGGCGGGTTCCAACGCCATCGTGACGGCGCATCCTATGGTCCCTGCAAGCGGGGGATGGGCGGCACCACAGGGGGTGCCGGTGGACGGACCGTCCACCCCTTGGGTCCCCTTGCGGCCGTCCGATCGGCCACGGGCGGTCCGGATCGATTGGATCGATTGTGATCGGTAGACGTCTAGACGATGCGTCGCAAGTAACGCCAGCTTTTATTTCACAGAAATGTCAGTGGTAGTTACAAAATAAAAGCTCACTTTTTTCATGTATAATTGTATATCCATAATAGTGACAGAAGGCATGCAACAGCAGATGCGGTTTCTTCGCATTACATGTTCACAAACTACTAAAAATCCAAGCTCACCATAGAGTTATTCCAGAAACTTAAGTAGCACATGTTTTATTCAGACATGCACACTAGCCAAACACTTAAACAAACATTAAAAACGAGCCTTCCCATACATGATCTCGTGTTGTGGTTCTTGATCAGCCATCCTTGATCCATCGACGGCTCGAGACAGACATCCAGGTCCATGAGCAGGCACTTCCGTCGTCTTCAAGAGATGTAGCACCCTTTATGCAAGCAAAAGAGGAAATAGCTTGCCAGCGGCTCATGACAATTAAGAAAACAGAGCACCAACGAAAACCAGGGGAGAGATAAATATGTAACGATATTCAAATGTTGTAGACATCCAGATCTTCTCGGTGCAGCTGCTGGCGCCGCTCTTGCAGTCCAGGCAGCCACTGCGAGGAGACATCTTGCATGTCCTCATCCAGAAACAGCTGGTGCAAGCTGTCCAACCTCTCCGCATCCGTCTCACTTGGGACCCTCTCTAGGCCTTCACATGCAGCAATTATAAGCACCTCAGAGAGGAACGGGAGGTTCTCCGCCACCTTAATGCTATCCACATATCTTAAATGGAGCGCCTTCAACAAAAAGTTCTCCAAATTTCATAACCGAGTTATACCTAATGGGAGACTATGCAAAGCATCGCACCGCTGCAGGTTTAATATCTGAAGGTTTATGAGACAACAAATGGACTCAGCAAGACAAGATATGTCAGTTCCATCAAGACCAAGTAACCGTAGATGTATCCATCTTCCAACAAAATTTGAAATACTTTGTATAACAGACCAAGTTAGATCCAAAACTCGATTATGTGGAAGTCTTCTAAATATTGTATTATCAACTCTCAGTGACTTTTCATAAGATGTTCTCCAAGTTCTAACTTTATTTGTCAAAGCACCCTTTTATTTTCTGATCATTGTATATTTTCTGTGCTAGTGTTGTCTTCCCAACTACTCCTGTTCCAACAATAGCAATCTTGTAAGACCTCTTGTCCTTATGTTCAAGTAGCAAATCTACTAGTTTTCTACAATCATGTATGACCTCCTTATCCACAAGGTTGGGTTCAACAAGGTTGGAGCTTCTTCTATGTCTCGGTGTTGAAACCTTTTTAGTAGATTGTGTGCTTGTCAGTGATGAAAATACTTTATCCTTTAAAATATTATCTATTCTTTTGTTCAGGCTTCGAATCTTAACAGCAATGTCATGATGTGTCTGGATATTAGAAAAGCAAGAGGAAAGGGAAAGGCCGGTGCATGTACTTGAATTGCTTGATATTAACAAAGAATGATCCGGCAATAGTTTTCTTTCTTTAGATCTAGCCAAGTTAATAATATTATCAGCGTCATACATGGCATCTCTAAGCTGACTAAGCCAATTGTCATAGGAGATGCAGGTTAACAACCCACGTCTACTATGTGAAGTCAAAGAAGACGTGGGTTAACAATCCGCGTCTCCTATGTGAGGGTCATTGGAGACGTGGGTTTGTAAAATCACGTCTCCAATGACCCCTTTCATAGGAGACGCGGAAAAATCACGTCATCTATGACCTCACATCAGAGACGTAAATTTGAAGATCCGAAAAAAACGCGTCTCCTATGAGGCTGTCTTACATAGTGAGACTTATGTAACTGCGTCCTTTGCAATACCTCTATCGAAGAAACTGTGGATCATCTCTTCTTTCAGTGCCCGTTCTCACAAAGCTGCTGGAACCTCTTAAACTTACAAATTCCATTACAGGCCTCAACTCTCCAAAGTTTGGATCTATTAAAGTTTGAGCTGCGTTCACCACTCTTCAAAAGTATTTTCATTCTCCTTTGTTGGGCAATTTGGACCTCAAGAAACGGATTCATTTTCAAAGGAATTCAACCAACAGTGGATGGTTGCTGTCGCACCTTCAAGAAGGAACTCGATTTGCTACAGCATCGAGTGAAGATCAAGCACAAACAACACCTTGAAGAATGGCTGAACCATTTTCCTTAGACTCTGTGCTGTTTTACTTTTCTTTCTTTTTCTTTATTTCCTGAACTCTTCTTGTTTTACCTTAATATATTTATAACCAGTATGCGATAAACACCCCTCCTGTTTCATAAAAAAAACTCCCTGTGCCTTTTCAAAAAAAATGTCTGATGGCAAGCATTCCCACGGTGATGACTACATACGCATCTGCTGCACTAGGGATTCTGCGGATGCCTTTGCCTTCATGTGCACGCGACGACACTCCAATTTGACTATGACTGCTCTGGCGGGGGCGGGAGATGGGTTTCAGTTGTTGCCGCGAACAGAGTTCCGGCAGATGATAGAGTTCGATTACTGCATGGCGGATTGTTGGATATTCAAGAACAGAGTTGCTGTTTTTTTAATCAGGAGCAGAGTTGCTGTTACCTTGACCGCCGAGCAGTGGCGTACTTCACTGATGAGTTGCTGTTCCAGTATGCCGGCGAGTCGAGGGTGTTATGATCGATCGCCAGAGCGCCAGGGGCACGCGTGCGGCATCCGTGTGTTACGTCTGCGAACGCGTAACCTAGGAATCAGGATGGCATCCGCGGCCACGGCGTCGGCGGCCTCTCGGCGGCCGGCGGGGCCTCGTCGGCAGCCACGCCGGAAAGGGTTGTCGCTCGACCGGAACGAGAACCTGTGATGCCATAGGGTAACGACCTCGGGCCGTCGAGGCGCGCGGCAGCGTCTCAGTGGCAACATGACCGGCGCGCCACGTTTGCGTGGCTGATCGGCGGGGACCAAGCCACCGAGGCGGCGGCGTCTGGGGACCTTTTTCTGGCGCATGCTTTGGTCGGTTGAAGCCGGGGTCTGGCCGCGAACGCGGCGGTCCTTCGAGGCGGGGGTGGACGGTATTTGATTTACCGTGTACACCTTGGGTCCCTGACTGCCGTCCGATCGGCCGTGGGCGCCCCGGATTTGGCAAGATAGCCATGTGACTTTGCTGCTTCGTGGTTCGGGCGTGGTGACCGCGCTGCTTCGCCTTCAAGAGCCGAGCAACTCCAGGAGCTCGACAACTCGAGCCGGCGACGGTGTATCTCACCTGGAAGCGGCGTCGCCTGGTCCGCGCGTTGGCAAGGCCGCTCGACGGCCACCCACTGTGCTGCCTCGCTGCTCAAGGACGCCGGCGCCCTGGGCGGTGCATGCCTTGGTCGACGCCGCCTTAGCTTGTCAGCGAACGCGCAGAGCCGATGGAGTCGTGGTTCTCAAGGGGCCGGTTGGATGGATTGTGATCTGTAGACGACGCGTCCGTGTGACGAGCAGAGCAAGACAAGGAGGGACCCCGTGTATGTGTGTTGGTTCCTTTCGAAATGCAGACGCGCGTGCGACTCTGAAGAAGCAACCGCTCTGCACTGTCCTCAGTCCTGTCCTGCTGGCCTTCATTTGCTGCATTATTTATCAGATCGGGTTTGATCTGTAGAAGATGCATCAGTGCAAGGAGCAGATGAAGACAAGGACCCTGATGAGTGTGGTTCCTCTGGACGAAGCAGACGCGCATGCTGCTCTCAAGATATTGCAAATACGAATTCTTCTTTGTTTTTGGTCACTGATGTTGCACTGACTACCTATGTGGCAATGGCAACCGGCAACTAACACTGACAAACCAACTGCAGGGTAACTTCATTAACATGTACACTCAAGAGACCTGATAAACTGACAAGCAGGAGAAAGGACCTGCATTGGCTAGTTCACAGAAGCTGAATGGCTGGAACGAGAAGGGAGCTTTATTTCACAGAAATGTTAGTGGCAATTACAAAACAAGAGCTCACTTTTCATGTATATCGATAATTGCGACAGAAGGCATGCAACAGCAGATGCGGTTTCTTCACATTACATGTTCACAGACTATTAAAAGTCCAAGCTCACCACAGAGTTATTCCAGAAACTCAAGTAGCACACATTTTATTCAGACATGCATACTAGCCAAACACTTAAACAAACATTAAAAACGAGTCTTCCCATACATCAGCTCGTGTTGTGGTTCTTGATCAGCCATCCTTAGTCCATCGACGGCTCGAGACAGACATCCTGGTCCACGAGCAGGCAATTACGTCATCTTCAAGAGATGTAGCACCCTTTATGAAAGCAAAAATAGGAAAATAAATTGAAAGGAAATAGCTTGTAACTGGCTCATGACAAGAACGATGGTGTAGAATTTATTCTTTCTTCACCGATTGTTGTTGTAGTGATTTATAGGTCAATTTTATATAATTATAATCTAGAATTTAGAGTATTTTTTTCAAAATTAAGTTATTTTATTAATTGCATTTTCTATGGGCTCTTTATTATTTAACTATTTTCTTTCTAGATCACATAGAAATCAACTACTAATTTCTTTATTTTTTAATTTCGAATTTTTATATATATATTAATAGTAGTTGGTGTGGACTCTTTAGGTTAGCCCAGACCGTTAGATCTTCCTAAAAATCCAACGGTGTATATCGTTCCCTTTTTTCGATTAATGTGGGAATTTCTAGATTCTCTCGGCGAACGTGGTAGATTCTTTTAACACTATTGTATTAAGATAATAGATAAGAGCACGAATGGAAAACAGAGAAGAGATAAGTATATATCATATTCAATATCCAGTGAGCGGTCATACCTCGCATACTTATCACCACCAGGTGTAGACATCCATGTCTTCCTCGTGCAGCCGCTGGTGCTTCTCTTGGAGTCCAGGCAGCCACCGTGAGGAGACATCTTGCATGTCCTCATCCAGAAACAGCTGGTGCAAGCTGTCCAACCTCTCTAAATACCTCAAGTTTGGACACAGCTGTGCACGCAGCTCTCTCACCTGGGGAATATTTGAGACCCTCGCTAGGCCTTCACATCCAACAATTACAAGCGTCTCAGAGAGGAACGGGAGGTTCTCCACCACCATAATGCTATCCACATCTCTTAACTGGAGCTCCTTCAAGCTCGTGGCCTCCAGTCCAAGCTGCCGTGGGAGAGCTCTCAGCTTGGGGCAGCACTGAAGAAACAACTCCTTCAAACGTGGCAGCAGCTGCAGCCTTGGAGGTGGGGCTTCCCACTTTTGCTCTGCAGCAGCTCCATCCTCTCCCCCTTCCTTACCTGCTGCTGCTGCTGTCGCTTCTTCTTCTTGACTTCCACTCCTCCCAGTTGGGCATATCCTTGATGAACAACGTTTCAAGCTTGGGGAAAGCAACTGCCTCTGCAGATCCGGGATTACCCACCCCGTAGCCCACAAATTCGGGTCCAATCTTGGTGACTGCAGTGGCTCCCACGACTTTCAGATATTTCAGGTTGGGGAGCTGCCCGATTGGAGGAAGATGCACACATGATTTGCAATCCACAAGATTCAAATACATCAATGATGGAAAATGTGTAGCGGTATCAAGCCAGGTGGGAAACCTCCGACCAAAGAAATCTGCAATACCTATATCTTCAATGCTCTGTGGAGGGATTAGCTTCTCAAACGCCCTCTCTATATTGATTATATCCCTTTCACTATATGATTCATCTGTACGTTCAGTACAACGTAAACCGAGTTGTTTGAGAAACTTTTTGTCTAGTAACAATGAATCTGTGCTACAAAGAGATGCTCTCTCCAATTTATCCAAATCAAGCTTCCTCAGCTCAAAAAGAGGACCCAGCTCTTCTAGGCTCCATCCATCTTGCGTTCTGGCACTATTATCGCTGCCACCACCAACCGGAAATCCTTCAAGATCATTCAGGAGCTTCAATTTAGCAATCCCTTTTGGAACGTGGTTTATTGGTGTTTGAGCAAGACCAAGGCGTCTTAAGTTACATAACCGAGTTATACCTAATGGGAGACTATGCAAAGCATGGCACCACTGCAAGTTCAATGTCTGAAGGTTTTCTAGTGAACCAATAGACTCAGGAAGACAAGATATGTCAGTTCTATCAAGATCAAGTAACCGTAGATGGATCAATCTTCCAACACAATTTGGAATACTTTGTATAACTGACCCAGTTAGATCCAAAACTCGAATATATGGAAGTCTTCTAAATATTGTATTATCAACTCTTAGTGACTTTTCAGAAGAAGTTATCCATGTTCTAACTTTATATTGATCCTTATCCATGCTAGGTAGCACCACTATATCCTTCTCAGTGACTGCTGAAATACGTCTAAATTTACTCATGACACTAACTCTTATTGATCCTGGATCACCAACAAAACATTCTTCTCTAGATAAATGACAAGCAAGCTGCCTTAATAGGTCATGCACTGTGCATCGACTAAGATCAGCCGCTACATCAATTGGTTGGAGGAGATTCCGACATATCAACTCATAATAGTATTCTTCAGCTGTATCTTCCAGTAGTTGGCCACCTAGCTCATCAATGAAGCCTTCAGCCACCCACATCCTAATAATATCATCACGGTAAATAACTGAATCTTCAGGAAACATGGCACAATAGAGAAAACACGGCTTCAAACAGAGTGGTAGGTCTTCATAACTTATATATAAAGCACTTGGTACTTCAAGTTTGCTCACAGACCAAGCATCTTTTCTTGAAAACTTGTTCCATTCATTCTCAGTTTGTTCTTTCCTGGCTAAAACCCTTGCAACAACCTTAATTATTGCAAGAGGAAGACAGCCACATCTGCGAACAATATCTATTCCTAAGTCTCGCAGATTTTGCACTTCTTTTTCTTGGTTGATTCCCATGCTCTTCCAAAGCAACTCCCATCCTACGTCCACTGACATTAAGTCAACTCGGTGTGTATGGTCCACTCCAATTTCTACAGCAACAGTGTCGAGTCGAGATGTCAACAGAATTATCCCTGTGGCTGCAGCATGCAATGGGGTGCTCAGTAAATTTTGCCATATGTCAGACTGCCACGCATCATCCAACGCAAGAAAGAAGCTCTTCTCTTGGATGGCTAATTTTAGCCTGCTTTGGAGCTCATCAATTGATTCATCCTGCATGTACTGTACTTCAAATTTTCGAAGAATCTCCTTCAGAATAGTAACCTCGGAGTAATCTTTGGAGACACAAACCCATGCTTGTTTGTCAAAGCACCTGTTTATTTTCTGGTCATTGTAAATTTTCTGTGCTAGTGTTGTCTTACCAACTCCTCCTGTTCCAACAATGGCAATCTTGTAAGACCTCTTATCCTTATGTTCAAGTAGCAAATCTACTAGTTTTCTGCAAGCATGTATGACCTCCTTACCCACAAGGTTGGGTTCAACAAGGTTGGAACTTCTTATATGTTTCGGTGCTGAAACTTTTTCAGTCGATTGTCTACTTGCCAGTGATGAAAATACTTCATCCTTTGAAATATTATCTATTCTTTTGTTCAGGCTTGGAATCTTAACAGCAACCTCATGACGTATCTGGATATTAGAAAAGCAAGAGGAAAGGGAAAGGCCGGTGCATGTACTTGATTTGCTTGATAATGACAAAGAATGATCCGGCAATAGTTTGCTTCCTTTAGATCTAGCCAAGTCAATAACATCATCAGCGTCATACATGGCATCTCTTAGCTGATTGAACCAATTATTAACAGCTGATTCTTTTGTGCTCCTTTGCTCTGCATCATTAACAAAGTGTCGTATTTGCTCCATTCTTCTCTGCAGTTCTGTGAGCTCTTCTTTTACCCCTAAAATTAGTATGGCCTCCTCTGAAATGACATCTTGCAACTTCTTAGCACACGATCCAACTAAAGATTCTAGTATGGTTGCCATCAGACAAAGATGCTGAGAGAGATTCACCAAAGGAGTTGCAGGCTGGGAAATAAATGTGCAAATGTGTTAACTTGGGCTAAAAATTTGAAAGGGCTCACAAAATTGAAATGCGTTTTTAAAGAGATTAACATATACTAGTGTCAGACCCGGGGCCACCAGGCTGGGCATGTTACGAAGTTTAAGAGATTAAGCTCGTCTTATCTCTTATTCATTTTGTTTATCTCTTGTTTATCCCGTTTAAATAGGAGATAGAGCTAACCAACACGGAGAGGATCTACTCGAGATCAGTTCTGGTGTGATCCCTCGGAGGGGGTTGGTTAGCATCTTTGTAACTCTGACCTCTCGGATATATAAGGGAGGTCAGGGACCCCCCTAAAAACAGAAGATCATTAGGTCAATCTACACCAAAGAGAATACAAACCACCATACAGGACGTAGGGTGTTACGCTCCGTACGGCCCGAACCTGTCTAAAGTCTTGTGTTCTTTGCACCTTCGAGTTCCTGATCTCGGCGTCCCCTCACCCAAAACTTACCACCTTGGGTATATCCCTCAGTGGGCAGCCGGTTAAACACCGACAGCTGGCGCGCCAGGTAGGGGTGCGCGTCGAAGATCCACCGGCGAGCTCGATGGCATCGTTCAAATTTATTAGGTCAGTTCCCTCTCAGGGTACGACGTTCGTCTTTGGTTCATGGGTCTGCATCGCAGATGGTGTAGGCAATTTCCGGCGATTCCTCGTCGACATGAAGCCAAAGACCTCCGTTGCGGATCTCCGCAGCAATCTCGACAAGTTCGTCGACGGGCTCGACAACTTGCCGCTCCATGCTTCCGCAGCGCAGATCGAGAAGGAGTCCGCTCCAGTCTCGACTTCATCTCATGTTGCGACAACTTCCCCTGGTTTGGACTTGCTCCAATCTAGGGGTCCGCACAACCGATCTCAACTCGGATTGTGCGAACCGGCCACTGATTTTCAGGAGGCCAACGCCTCTGGGTCCCTCTCCATGCTAGAGAAGGACCTGGATTTGCTGCTCCAGGATGGAAAGCCTGAAGCCACTGCGTGTCGGGGGGCTTCGGGTTATTCCGGTATCGGTGATCTGGTGGTCACCTCTTTGCCGGAAGGGCGCGTTGTGCACTGGAGGGGCATGACGCTCTCCAATCTACTCGAAGCGGAGGGTCGACTTGTGGCTCACCTCGAGCCATTGCCTTTCCAAGAGGGCAGGCCATTGGCCACCGCGGCGGAGGGGTCGACGGAACTAGTCGATAAAAGTTCTCACGAGCTTTCCTCACGCCAGGTGCTAATGGCCGAAGAAGGCGATGACGGTGGGGATCTTCCCATCGATAATTCCGACGTGATCTCCGAAGATGAGATCACGGCAAACGTCGGCGACGAGAACGACGCCGATCGTGAGGCGCGGAGGGCCAGGAACAGGGCCCGAACAATCCGGCGGCGGAGGGCCAATGAGCGAAGGCGATCTATGCATCGCGAGCTCGACCCCGAGGTTGCTGCTGTAAGCGAGCGGGGCTTCAGGACTCCGGTGGCCAACATCGCCAGGGTCACGGCCATCCTCGAGCGCAGCAATGATCCGGAGGTGCGTCAAGCTCTCCTCTATGCGCAAAGGGCTTGGATCTAGTTGGATCAACACAATCCGGCGTCCATCATCCGGGAAGAGCGCGTGGACGAGAGCCGGAGCCAGGCCCGCAGTCGAACGGCTGGTGGTCGTCCTCAACACCAGATCAGCAACGACAACGCACGCGGGAGCCAGGCCCCTGGCGGGAGGCAACAGCCACCGCAAGGGGGTCATCCGCGACAGGCCAGTCGCCGACCTCCTCTGGAGGACTTGCGCCAGCACATCAATGACGGTCGCAACGCGCGCACCGTGATCTCCTCCTGGCGCAAGACCCGGGAAGAAGTCGAAGCTGAAGGTACTGATTGTAGCGATCGATTTCCCACTTTCTCTGCTCGTTTCAGCAGCTACAAGTACCCGGAGGGCTTCAAGCCGATCGGCATCACCAAGTACGACGGCAAGCAGGCTCCCCAGCAGTGGCTCTGCTGCTACTCCACGGCCATTGATGTCGTGGGGGGCTCAAACATCACCAAAGTCATCTACTTCCCGATGGCCTTGGACCCTGCGCCGCTCACTTGGCTGGAGAGCCTCGGCAGCAACTCCATCGACTCCTGGGAACGACTTAAGAAGGTCTTCATCGACAATTTCCAGGGAGCGATTACTCGTGCAGGTACTCGACACGATCTTGCCCAGTGCAAGCAAGAACATAACGAGCTTCTACGGTCCTACACGCGCCGCTTCTTCGACGTCCGCGCCACCATCGCGAACATCTTGGAGGAGGACATCATCAACTGCTTCTACAACGGCATCACCGACCCGAGCATATACAGAGATTTCGGGCGGAACAGGCCGAAAACTGTTGCAGGCCTTCGTGATATGATGCACGATTGGTCCGAGCAGGAGGAGAAGATGCGGGAGCGGTTCCCGCGGCGCCAAGATAGCAATCTGCGGCGCCCAAACGACAACCGCAGCGACAAAGGCCAGCGGACTTTTCGGGGCCACCCCGGAAACGAAAGCCAGATGATGTCATCGCGGCTATCGATCGTCCTTCGCGGGGCAAGAAGTTGACAACTCAGGAGGAGTTTGAGAAGCTCCTGCAGAAGAAGTGCCCATGGCACCCGGGCGCCAACCATGCCGCCATCGACTGCTACCACTTTCGGAGGACGTTCAGCAACTCTGGTGGCGGCAAGAAGAACAAGAAGCCTGCTGACAAAGAACCCGAGGATGAGGATCAGGAGGATCACGGGCGCAACTCGAAATTTCAGGATGCGTCCAAGGTGGTCAATGTCATCTTCGGGGGGGGGGGGACGAGGATTTCTGCTCCAGGCGAGATCAGAAGCTGCTCCTCCGAGAGATTTTATCATCGAGCCGACGGTACCACGACCACTCCGTTGGTCGGAGGTCCCCATCTCGTTCTCTCGTGATGACCAGTGGATGAGCTTTTCCAAGCCTGGTAAGTTCCCCTTGGTCTTGGACCCTGTGGTCGCGGAGGTCAAGCTTACCAAGGTCCTGATAGATGGCGGGAGTGGGCTCAATCTCATCTTCGTCAGCACTTTGAAGAAGATGGGTCTGGATTTCAAGGATATGCTGGTTCCCAGCAAGTCTTCCTTCTACGGCATCGTCCCAGGTAATGCGGCGCATCCGCTCGGTACGGTGGTCCTCCCAGTCACCTTCGGCACGCGGGAGAATTATCATACTGAATTTATCAAGTTCGAAGTGGCTACTTTTGACTCTTCTTGCCATGCAATACTGGGTCGACCGGCACTTGCCAAGTTCATGGCAGTGCCGCATTATGTCTATCTGCTTCTCAAGATGCCAGGACTCGGTGGAGTGCTCACCCTCCGTGGCGACTTGAAGAAATCATACGACTGCAATCAGGAGGCGATCCAGTACGCTTCGACTACTCGCGTGCCAGATGCTTCGGGAGAAGTACTCGCGGCCGCGCAGCAGCTCTCCCAGACCGGGCTGGAGATTCCTTCCAAGAAGGCCAACAAGTCGAGCATCCAGTCGACTGATGATGTGGCCCTCAAGACGATCCAGCTCCAGGAGGGAGATTCATCCAAGACCGCCATCATCGGTGCGGGCTTGGGTGACAAATAGGAACTCGCGCTCGTCAGCTTTCTTCGGGCTAACCGAGACATATTCGCGTGGAAACCAGTGGATATGCCAGGGGTGCCCAGGGAGTTGATCGAGCATGCTTTGAATGTACACCCGAAGGCTACGCCTAAGAAGCAACGCCTGCGGAGGTTTGCCCACGACAAGCGTGAGGCCATTAAACGGGAGATCGCTAAACTTCTCGCGGCTGGATTCATTAAAAAAGTAATCCATCCAGAGTGGGTAGCGAATCCCGTCCTTGTAAAGAAAAAGAACAATGAATGGAGAATGTGTGTCGACTACACCGATCTCAACAAGCATTGCCCAAAAGATCATTTTGGGCTGCCGCGCATTGACCAAGTCGTCAATTCGACGGCCGGATGTGTCCTTCTTTGTTTTCTTGATTGTTACTCAGGGTATCATCAGATTGCACTCAAGGAGGAGGACCAAATCAAGACTGCATTCATCACCCTGTACGGGACCTACGCCTACAAAACAATGTCCTTCGGGTTGAAGAATGCAGGTGTGACATATCAGCGTGCGATCTAGATGTGTTTCACGGATCAGCTGCATCGGAATGTCGAGGCCTATGTGGATGATGTGGTCATCAAGACTAGGGAGTCCGATAATTTGATCACGGATTTGGAGGAAACATTCAGCAGTCTGCGCAGATTCCGGTGGAAACTCAATCCCACCAAGTGCGTCTTTGGCGTACCATCAGGGAAATTGCTCGGGTTCATCGTCAGCAACCGGGGCATTGAAGCCAACCCTGTGAAGATCATGGCCATCACTGATACAGAGGCTCCGGCCACAATCAAAGATGTGCAAAAGTTAACAGGTTGTCTGGCGGCTCTGAACAGGTTCATCTCCCGGCTCGGGGAGAGAGGACTACCCTTCTTCAAGCTCCTGAAACGACAGGATAAGTTTCAATGGACGGAGGAGGCTGAGCGGGCTTTACAAGATCTGAAACATCATCTGCAGTCACCACCAATCCTCACAGCACCGTTGCCAGGGGAGGATCTACTACTTTACATCGTGGCAACAACTCATGTCGTCAGCAGTGCTATTGTAGTCGAGCGAGGCGAAGAAGGCCGTGCGTTTGGAGTGCAGAGGCCTGTCTACTTCGTCAGCGAGGTCCTCTCTGAATCCAAGGTACGGTATCCCGCTGTTCAAAAGCTTTTGTATGCTATCTTGATCACATCCAGAAAGCTGCGCCATTACTTCGACGAGTACAAGATCACTGTGATCACGGACTTCCCGCTGGCGGATATTCTTCATAATCAAGATGCCATGGGGCGCATATCCAAGTGGGCAGTGGAACTGGGGGCTTTGTCAATAGACTTCAAGCCACGCACTGCAATCAAGTCACAGGCTCTAGTCGACTTCATGGCTGAATGGAGGGAGAATCAAGTCCCAACTCCAGTGGACAAGCCAGAGCATTGGACCATGTATTTCGATGGGTCCCTCAAGCTCGACGGCGGTGGCGCTGGGGTTCTACTTATTTCCCCATGAGGTGAGCAGTTGAAATATGTCCTTCAGATCCTGTGGGCGGTATCCAACAATGAAGCCGAGTATGAAGCTTTGCTTCACGGGCTTCATTTGGCGATATCACTAGGGATCAAGCGACTACTCGTATATGGCGACTCTCTTCTTGTTGTTCAGCAGGTCAACAAGGAATGGGATTGCAACAAGGAGACAATGGACGCTTATGTGCAGGAAGTGCGCAAGTTGGAAGGCAAGTTCTCCGGCCTGGAGGTTCATCATGTATTGCGGGAGCACAACATTGGCGCGGACACCCTATCCAAACTAGGGTCCACGCGTGCCCAAGTCCCGCCGGGAGTCTTCGTCCAGGAGCTCAAACAACCATCCATCATGTCTTCTCCGCAGGTAGCCATCGATGCGGGTCCCCAACAACCCGATCGAGAGGTTATGATGCTGGAGGAAGACTGGCGAGGGGCTTTTATCGACTTCATACGAGATCAACGGTTGCCAGCGGGAATCGACGCCAGGAGCGCTGATGCAGCTTGCATCGTGCGAAGAAGCAAAGGTTTCGTCCTAGTCAACGGCAAGCTCTATCGACGAGGCGCTCGGTCAGGGGTTCTCATGAAGTGCGTCACAAAGGGAGATGGTTACGACATACTGCGAGAGATCCACGACGACGTCTGTGGCAACCATGCGGCTTCAAGAACGCTTGTGGGGAAAGCCTACAGAGCCGGCTTCTGGTGGCCCACCACGGTGACCGACGCGGAGGATCTCGTGCGCAGGTGCCAAAACTGTCAATTCTTCGGCAAACAGACGCACGTTCCAGCTCACAGCCTCATCACCATACCGCCGTCTTGGCCTTTCGCCTGTTGGAGTCTTGACATGATCGGGCCCTTCACGATGGCACCAGGCGGCTTTACCCATGTTCTGGTGGCTATCGACAAGTTTACTAAGTGGATCGAGTACAAGCCGATAGCCAAGCTCACACCAGATCGGGTCGTCGACTTCATCTCAGATATTCTGCACTGTTTCGGCTTCCCCAACTCCATCATCACGGACTTGGGGTCAAACTTCACGGCGAACCAATTTTGGGAGTTCTGCGAGAATGCTTGCATTGAAGTCAAATATGTCTCGGTTGCACACCCCAGGGCTAACGGACAAGTCGAACGGGCGAACAGCTTGATCATCGACGGCCTCAAGAAGAGACTTTATGATGAGAACAGCAAGAAGGGAGGAAAATGGGTGCATGAGCTACCACATGTCGTCTGGGGGCTTCAGACTCAGCCATCCAAAGCCACAGGATAAACACCTTTCTTCCTCATGTATGGATCCGAAGCTATCCTACTAGCCGATATCATGTGGAGGTCTCCAAGGGTCGAAATGTACAATGAAGGCGAGGTGGACGAGGCGCGGCAGCTAGAGCTCGATTCTGTGGAAGAAGCTCGCTGTACCGCCCTTGTTCAGTCAGCCCGGTACCTGTAGGGGATCCGGCGATTCCATGATCGCAACATCAGGGAACGGTCATTTAGCGTCGGTGATTTGGTCTTGCGCCGTATTCAGGACGAGTCCGGCCTCCACAAGCTCAATTCAAGGTGGGAAGGCCCATTCGTCATCAAGTAGGTCACAAGACCAGGGTCTTATCGACTACAATTCCCCGATGGTCGCGAGGTCCCGAACTCCTGGAACGTCCAAAACTTGCGCAAGTTCTACCCTTAAGTCGAGACCCGGTGATCGCTAATTCCCCGGGGGCTCAAAAGATTTTCTTTCCCTGAATCAATTTGGAGGCCGTGAGCCACATAACTCGGGTTGTACATGCCGTCTCACTTCCACGATGGCAGGTGTCACGTGCAAACATATATACATACAAATCGACTTCTTGTCGCACATGACGCGGGGGCCACGGCCACGGTCATCTCCTTTCGACTTCCGTTTCTGACGGAGCCCTCGGCTCCGGCTAACTCCTCGGCATATCGAGTTCCGCCGCGAGCTTCGATGGTCGCACGCGATAGCGGTCGCACTTTTTCCAACACAGTCGATCCGTTCGACTGGCCTACACCTAGTACGTTGGAACGGCTCACATAAAAGAGCTACATCGACTACATCCTGAGTGGCTGCACTCAGGACAGTTTTGTTTTTGCCAAAAAAGAATGGCAAGCTCGCGGCACTGCCCGCACCTGCTCCTTGCAAGTTTGATCCGTCTGTCCGGGTCTTACCTAGCTTGCGGAGCACGCTCACAGAAGGAGCGCTCCTCGACTACACTCCGAGGCCTCGTACTCGGGGTAGTCCCCTCTTTGCCCTATGCACGGCAACCCCGCGATGATGCTCGCGTTCTTTCCTAACAAGTCTAGACCCGCTCGATCGAGTTGTGGCTACTCTGTTAGACGAATTCTAGCTGCCCTTCAGGTCATTGCACCCAGGGACATGTCTACTACTTGGGTCTCGTAAGCCTGGACCGCCATTCAGCTGTGACACGCAAACACAGTAGAGATGTCGAGGGAAGCATTTCAATAAGAGAATAATTAAGTGTTTCATACACCCTAATCCTGCAGTACATTATGTACAATTTATTCTGCTATAGGTTGGGCCTCTAGTAAGTACTCTTCGAACCGCTCGTCTGTGCAGTCCGCCGCCATCCCTTGCGCGAAGATGCTCAGCTGCGCGTTCGGCACGAAGGACTTGACATAGGCGAGCGCATTGCTCACGCACGCGACCGGAGCCTCGGATAGGAACTTGAGCACCTTCTTCGGGGCTTCGCGGAGTCACTCCAGCAGGGGCCGCGGGCCTGCTTCGCCTTCGTCTGGCGGATCCACCATGTCCACCAGCTCCTGGGCGGCCCCCCGGAGGTCCTCTAGCTCCTTGCGCTGCTGCTCGTCCTTCTCGCCAAGCGCTTTGACTTGCTGAAGGCAGTCGACGAACTGGCGTTCAGTGTCGCCGATCACCTTCTGCAGCCTTTCGACATCATCTGTACGTCGATACAGCATATTCTTCATGTCAGTAAGCAACTCCTCTTTGTGTTTTGTTATTTTCCTAAACTCTGTGATAAGGGTACTTCAGCATCTAATGGGGAGTTACTGAGGGAAAGTACTCGAGGGGAGCGAGGGCCTACCTTGGTGCGCCTTCTTCTCTGCCTTGAGCTGCTCCTGGTACTCTGCTTGTTGCTCCTTGAGCTGTTGTCGGAGCTCGGAGTTGGCCTCCTCCATGTTTTTCAGGTCATTCTTGAGCAGCCAGGTCTCTCGAGTCCTTTCTTGCTTCAGCATATCAAGCTCTCGCTGCAGATAGCAATTCTTCGTCTTCTCCTCGGAGATGCGCTTGTTTAGGGCAGCCAATTCCCGCGCGTCACTCACGACCGCGCGGAGTTTCTCCGACTTCTTCTGAGATTTGGTGATTACATGCTGCGCAAAAGGGGGAGAATGAGTCCTAAACAACTCGCCAATGCGCACATCGGAAACATTACCCGAGTATTACCATGGAGAAGTCGTATAGCTCCTTGAAGGTGCTCTTGAAGGTCTTCAGGTTCTCCGCCGACAGCAGGAGGTCATCCACCAGGTCGGTGGTGATGACGTTCTGGTGCCCCGACCCGGCCCTCAACACCTCACGGGGACTCCTCAAGTGCCCGGCGGCATCCCCGGGCGGCGGCGGCTGGACACCTGCAGGCATACGAAGTGGTCAACACATTACGCCCAGACCCCGGCAGCCAGTCGCGGGCGGGTAAGCGCATACTTGTGCCATCAGTATGAGCGGCATCAGGGGTCTCGACTTGTTCCCCGCCACTGGGTCCGGCTCCCTCTTGTCGGGGCTCGGGAGGCGGCAAGTCGGGGAGTGCCGCAACCGCTTCAGGGGCCACCTCTGCGGGTACTGGCCCCTCAGGCGCCGGGGGCTCGGGGGCTGCAGCAGCCGAGGCAGGCGCCGCAGCCGCGCCTGGTTCCAGCAGGAGTTGCACGGCGCTCGTAGCCCTGGTGACATCGACAACATTCGGCAAGTCGGGGAGCGCCGCATCCGCTTCAGGGGCCACCTCTGCGGGTACTGGCCCCTCAGGCGCTGGGGGCTCGGGGGCTGCAGCAGCCGAGGCAGGCGCCGTAGCCGTGCCTGGTTCCAGCTGGAGTTGTACGGTGCTCGCAGCCCTGGTGACATCGACAACATTGTTATCCAATTGGGCACGAGCAAGATCTTCAAGCGAGTGAAAGAAAACTTACAGTGTCGACTTCTTCTTGGCAGCCTTCTTCACCCGCCAGGCCCATCGGGGAATGCCCGTTGCCGACGGTGAGGCTTGGTCGGCCGATGGAGGGGTCCCCGCCACGACAATCGTCACCGTCGCGGCGGCGGAGGGGTCTGTCTCCACCCCTTCGGGTTCAGTCCCGGGTGGCGGAGCAGGGAGACTGCAAGGGGACGCTGTCAGTACTCAGCATCATGGAAACTTTGCAACTGGCCAAAACAGCAACTCAGTACCTGGAGGACTCGACTTCTTGGGCCTTGCGTTTGCGCGTCTGTCGCTGGCCCTTCGGCACTGGTGGTAGAGCGCCGGTCAACTCCACGCTCTGGTCGGAGGAGTTGTCCCGGCACGGTTCCTTCACTCGCCGGCGAGTCCACGCATTCGGTGGACTCGCTGCTGCCTTGAATCGCAGCAAGGCGAGCCGTTTTGGAGGCAACGGCGGCAGCAGGGCGTAGTCCTCCTTCGGCTTCTTCTCCCGCCCGCGAGTCCACGCATTCGGCGGACTCGTTGCGGCTTTGAGCCGCAGCAAGGCGAGCCCTCTTGGTCGCCGTGGCAGCAGAAGGGAGGAGGTGATAGGCTCGGGGGATGTCAGGTTGCGGCGGGTAGCTGCAGTACAGCTCCGTGTGCCCCTGCAGAAAGTTTCTTCAGTTCAGTTCCGGTGCAGTAGCAGATGTCTTCAGTGGAAGAAGTCGAATACTTACCGGCTTGGGCGGATGTTGCGCGGAGTACAAGGTGGGCACGTACGGCACGGCGTTCACGTCCAGCAGCACCCGCTGAACTCGCTGGAGCGCGACTTCGTCTGGCACCTCCTCTGTGCACATGCGGGAAGGGTCAACAGGGCCGGTGTACTCGAAGCCCAGGCAACATCGCTGTTGGATGGGCTGGACGCGGCGCTTGTAAAATGAGAACATGACGGAGGCGCCGGTCACTCCTTTCTTCTTCTGTGCCTCGATGGCCTCCAGCAGCTCTCGGACTTGGATCATCTCCATGCCATGGGGTTCCAGGTTCCATTCCCCCCTCACCACTGGTGGTCTGCTCGACTTCATTGGAAGTTGGGGAGCATGGTTTTCGATGTAAAACCATTGGTTTTTCCACCTAGGAAGGTTTGAGGGGAATTTATATGAAAGGTATTTTTCGCCGGCCTGCTGTCGCAGTTGGATGCCGGCGCCCCCCACCACGGCAAGTTTCTTTGTGGTCGGCTGGGGTTTGACACGGAAGAGGAAGCGGAATAGATCCCAGTGGGGTTCAATTCCGAGAAATGCTTCACAGAAGTGGATGAAAATGGAAATGTGGCAAATGGAATTCGGGTTGAGGTGATGGAGCTCAAGCCCGTAGTAGTAAAGAAGGCCGCGAAAGAAAGAACAAGTGGGGAGGGCCAATCCCCGTTCGGCAAAATGGTAGAATGTGACGATTTCGTCGACATTCTCCATGGGGAAAGGTTCACGGAAAGAGGGGCGCCAGTTGACAAGATTTTTCTCTTGTAGCAACCCCTCAGAAATAAGTTTTTTCAGATTGTTGAGGGAGCACTTACTGTGTGTCCACTTCGCGGTCGCTGGCTCCGCATCCTTCTTCATTTCCTCGATCTCTGATTTCTTGGACGCCATCTCCGATGCGCCGGCCACGAGATGCTCGGGGGCTGCGGGGAGAGGGGCGGGGAGGTTGGAGCGGGAGGTTTCTCTTGGGGGAAGGCGGCGGTGCTTGGCTCGGATTAGGGATTTCGGCGGCTTTTGGCGGAATGCAGATTGAAAGCATGGTTTTTTCCTACTGTCATCGCGGGGTTAAATAACCAGCGGGTGGGGAAAAGTTACTGTTCTGAAGTTCAAGAGTCGTCTTTGGGAATATTTCGAAGGTGAGGGGTCACTTGGTGGTTTGATTGGATTAAATATTCGATTAATCATTTTTTCAGGGCCCTTAGCCCGAAAAAAGCGGTTTTCGAATTTTTGGTCTAATTTCACCATTTGCATCATCACTTTGGTTTATCCTTAAGGTATTATTGTTTAGCCTGTAAGACACGGTTTTTGGATCCTTATCTCCAATTTTGTGGGATTTGGATTCAAGACTCGGGGGCTGCGGGGTACGTGGCATCGACCACTTATTTTTTGAATTTCTTTGAAGAATATGGAGGATGGCAGATTAATGCGACCCTCAGCCTGATTCTCCGATTCAACCTAAGGCTCGGGGGCTACTCCATATGGAGTGCGATTTTGCAATCGCACACCATAGCAGAAATAAAATTCGGGGCATGAGCACCTCATAGCTTCGATGCAGCCAGACAAGTACTCGAAGAAGGACTTCAGGACGAATCATCAGAAGAAGTCGAAGACTGCTTCGAAAGTACTCGATAAGCCTGCAGAACTTAGCTACGAAGAGCTCGGGGGCTTGTCAGACCCGGGGCCACCGGGCTGGGCATGTTACGAAGTTTAAGAGATTAAGCTCGTCTTATCTCTTATTCATTTTGTTTATCTCTTGTTTATCCCGTTTAAATAGGAGATAGAGCTAACCAACACGGAGAGGATCTACTCGAGATCAGTTCTGGTGTGATCCCTCGGAGGGGGTTGGTTAGCATCTTTGTAACTCTGACCTCTCGGATATATAAGGGAGGTCAGGGACCCCCCTAAAAACAGAAGATCATTAGGTCAATCTACACCAAAGAGAATACAAACCACCATACAGGACGTAGGGTGTTACGCTCCGTGCGGCCCGAACCTGTCTAAAGTCTTGTGTTCTTTGCACCTTCGAGTTCCTGATCTCGGCGTCCCCTCACCCAAAACTTACCACCTTGGGTATATCCCTTGGTGGGCAGCCGGTTAAACACCAACAACTAGTACTGATTTGTGGTGTAATATTTACATGGCATGTAGGCTACTAGATATCCAAGAGACCAAGACCCTGGGGCACCTTTTTATTAAGCTAAATATCACTAAATTCTTCTTTATATCTTCAGTAAATCAGACATAATGCCATTCCATATGGGTCAGGAACTAATACCTTAGGTACATGATGTTTTTTAGGAAAATTAGTAGTATGGTGAAGTATAAACTCGAGTTAGCATGTTGCTTTTTTTGTTGGTGCTGCTAAATGTTGTAAGCGAATATGGACTGGATTGGTTGTCATCATGAACAGAAAACCTAGAAATTCTCCTATTTGTCAATTTTTGATCTGCTAGAGCACAATGATTGTTTGATTCACCATTTGAACTGTAACACTAACAGATTTCTACAGGCTAGTATAGAAGTCACCAGTTACAGTAACTTATGGAAATGAAGATGAAATATAGAGGTAGCCTTGGAAGCTTACCTGGTAATAACAGGAGAATGACTTACAACAAATTATTTATTTGAAGAAAAAGTTTTCTCAGATGATAACTCATCAAGACTTCAAGCATCCAGCTAGCAGACTGCGCCCAAGATAGGCCGATGTAAAGTAACTGATTTGAAAAACCAATTTATAATGTTAATAGCAGAAGTTATCAGCCAATCACCAATGGGGAACCACAAATCACAGAGCTAATTAAACCTGAAAAGTTGAAGAAAGAATGAAAAGGTGAAGTGCTTGCTCATCGAAAGAAAGGTTGTTCAATCACAGGCTAAAGCTAGAATGGTTCAGCTAGAATGCATTTGTAAGCCACTGATCAGAACACTACAGAAGGAGATCAGTATGTGGCAATGCAATTAGTTTTTCTCCCAATCTCTCTCTTTAATGAGAGTTTTTTTTTAGAAACTTAATGAGAGATTGAAATGTCCATAGAAATTGGTGCACAGAGCACCAAGCTTCTGCTACCTCTGCAATGCCAGCATATGCAAATCTGAAGCACAACTCGAACCATCTTTCAAGAAGGATAAGAGTCTCATAACAACCAGTATTAATCTTCTTGAACAAGCAGTTTGTTCCTCTCATCATTACCCATGAGTACTTTTAAGGCCTTCACGAGTGAGGGAAAGCAATTTATGGGATCAGATTGTATTATTTATGGTTTGCTTGGGAGATCAATATGCTTCTCATTTCCTTGTGATCACCATGTTTATAAGAAAAGCACTAGAAGCTTTATAAGAAAAAATAACCACCGGAAACCACATAAGATTTTCCCAGTCGACCCGACTCAAAGCAAGGTCCAGTCAGCACATTATAGGCCTGTCCACGAGGAAGGAGGGGAGCTATGTGATGAGATGGCATAGCAGCCCATTTGTGTGGGAAAGAGTCATCCCTGTCCATTGTTTATTGTGGCTGTTTTTCTTTCCCCTTTTCTTCTTCGTAATCCTTATGATTAGGCTATTGTATAGTTGTTTTTTTATTCATTTGACAAATTTCATAACAATTTCGTAAATATTGCAGCAACAGTTTTTCTTCTCTTTTATAGCTTCAGTATACACCTTAAATTTTTTATTAGGTCCGCTTAACAAAAGAATGTTCCGAATTGTGGAGGGAGTATCTGGTGGCTCATCGGTTGCGTCCGAGGATGTGTCTAGTGTTGTGTGGAGGTGGAAATTAGTGTTATAGGGCCTCATCATTTGACATGATAGGTCCAATAAACTTTGTTCTGATAGATACTCATATAGTACAGTGATGCTATTAAATACTCACAGATGTCTATAAACACTCTAAAGCCTGTTATCACCCCGTGGTTAAAAACATGGAAAAAAACTGAAGTAAAATTAGAGCCTAGAAATCTCACCTTCAAATCTAGCTTCTTTTACTTCAAAAAAAAATCTAGCTTGATAACAGGCTCTGTAATCTGTTTGCTCTGACGGTCAACCCATCACCACTTTGATAAGATCATAGCGGACTGAAGCCAATAGAGATGGTAGAACCAGTATGAAGCACCAACACGTAAAATTGATACCAAAAGATTACCAGTGAATCATCAAAAACTGCTGCAGATATGAAAAGACGAAGTGGAGAAAAAATATAGTTGTGAGGTGAAAAAAGAAAAAAAAAGAAAGAATGGATGCTGGCTTATTCAATGGATGGAATCACTAGAATTGCACGACGAAAGACAAGAATAATTACCACTGAATCAGGCTATCAGAAAGTAGAGAGTTCACTAGAAGGTGTTGATGGGGAATAATCACTAAGAGCAAACAGAAACGATGAACGATTAGCAGGTGTGTCAGTAGAGAAGAAAGAGGAACAGATCTGGACCCTTTAAACTCACCGTAGCCAACAGCATATATATCATAAACTGAAAGGATGCAGACACAGAGGAACCAGTTGAAAACCCAAAGTGCAGTTCCTACTGAAGTCTCGTCTCTGTTGCCCCTCTTTTTTGGCGTCACTTCAGCAGCAGGAAATGAAAGCTTGCAGAGAACATATGTTTATGGATGGATCAGTCTAAATATTTTCCGATATTTTCCCCAGGCAGTAGTGTCGGTCCACATCAGGAAATAGAAAATATGTGGCATCTTGATCACAGCTTGACTAGCACTTTGTTCTGTCGCCGTGGGTGGGTGGGTGGCCACGCGGGTCAAGGTCAATCACTACTCACTCTTTTTATTGGACCGGTCAGTTATAAAAACTCGACATGCGAGGGGCTACCCGCCCCCCGAGCATTAGTGCAAGAAGAAGAATTTCTCGTACAGGCTGAAAAAACCTCCGAACCCCTACCCCACCCTTACACAGAGCGCTGTTACCCGGACGTCACCTATGTGAGAGCGAGCTGTCGCTTCCATGTGCTTTGGCGTGATGGTAGGCGAGGGGTTTTTTAACCTTATTCTAAAATTCGTTCCCGCAGAAAGTTAAACTAAGGACTTGAGGAGTGCTACTGAGGCCACCTAACCATCTCAGGCATGCACCCGTTCACGGACCGATTAGTTCACTTGATGATGGCCCTAGGATTAGATGAACAAGACGTGCAAGAAAACTCTTCTTCTTTTTGTTTCCCCACAATTTTTTGTCAGATGAAACGGGTCCAAATTCTGTGAAATGAAAGAGCGCTAGCTACTGACTGAGTTTAGTTTTAATCCATACTGATCTCTGTCAGATGAAATGAACTTGTGTGTTGACAGCAGCAGCTACCGGCTCCACCAATGTGTAGATGTATTGACAGGCATGCTGCAGAGATTAGGCCGTGCTAATCATGTAAGCAAGTTGCACACGATTGGAAAAAGCACATGCCGGACTACAAGCAGATGATGATATTTTAGAGCAATAGTACGTCTACGAAAGCCAACAAAAAAGTTAGCTGGGACTTTTTTGAAAAACTAAAGTTAGGTTGGACTTGGTAGTGCATCTTAATCAAACGTGATCAAGATGTCTCGGCAATTGGAAGGGTGAAAACTTGGATGAGGGTAAACGAGTCCTCACCACGGTGGAAGTAACATGCTTCGGAGTACTGACTCCCTGGAATTTCATGTTCAGGAAACAACCTTATTATTAGATAAAACTTGGCAATGGAAAGATTGTGATGGGCACATTCTCATCAAGTTGGGCTTAATTTGCGTTATTACACGTCTTATTGTGCGATGGTTTTTGCATTATTGTGCGACGCTCATTCTCCATTACAAAAACAACAAATTACTGAATTAGTGAGTGGTAACTGCCTAATTGGAAAAGAAGTGAGGGGACCCTGCCAGCCAAATGGGTTCCTGAATTAGTGTGTCGCTCATTCTCACACTAGATTCATGTCCCTATGTTCCTGAACTTCTTGGTTAACTTCTGATCTTCAAATCAAGAGCTAATTCTGCTCTGCTGGTCCATCTGGTGTTCAAGGAATGATCTCATTTTCCAGAATCAGGGAGCCTCTTTGTCCAGCTGCAGAGCATTATTCAAGAAGGAACTCACAGTGCTTTTGCATCGTGTGAAACCCAAACTTAAAGAGCGTTTGTTAGAATGGATAAACAATTTTAGATAAGCTTTTTGCTCAGTTTTATTTTCTTTATCACATTCTTTGTTTCTTGAGGCCTCCTTGTAAAGACTCTCTTTTAAATATTTATATATACAAATATTCAGTAGGGGATAACCATCCCCTCCTGTTGCTTCAAAAAAAATCAAGAGCTAGACACACATTAAGTCTGACAGTAAACATCATCAAATCAAATAATTATATATGGAAAAGATTAAATTCAGCAAAGAGGCTCATGGTGCACTGTGGGCTTAAACCAAGTGAAGAGGCTCAACCGCTAGCTAGGTTGAGACCATTTTTATTGGCTGCCTTTTTATTTTTCACGACACGGAATTTAACCATTACAAATAAAGTACTATAGTATGTCGTCCAGATGCAAATAGCAAACTTAGACATGGACTTCCTTCAAGAAGTACAGGGTGATAAGTTCCTTGACATCACTGCCGTAGGTGACACCGTCCTTGTTGCCATGAAGGTAGAAAGTCTCAAACGACCTTCCCAAGTTCAGCAAACATTGTGCCGCTAGCTTTATTGTGCCTTTCATCTCTATATAATCTCTGTTCATCCTCCTCCACGCTTGCTCCACCATCTCGGCGACTGCTACCATCGCCTCTTCCTCAGTCGTGCCTTATTCCTTCATATAGCACTCCACGACGCTGGGCGCATCAT
Source organism: Panicum hallii (assembly GCF_002211085.1). Lineage (NCBI taxonomy): Eukaryota > Viridiplantae > Streptophyta > Magnoliopsida > Poales > Poaceae > Panicum > Panicum hallii. Next base: position 43,994,417 of record NC_038049.1, on the reverse strand, counting down.
TCTTGCACTTTCCTAGCTGCGTGCATCGGTACATGTATTTATGATATACATAGAGATCCATCCAGGTACAGATGAAATGTCATTTTTTTCCAATACAAGAAGGTCATAGATTCTTTTGATATTTAGGATGTCAAAGTGGTTTTGAGTGTACATATTTGTCCATTTTTGCTAATTATTTGTTATCAGAAAAAAAAATAATGACAGCGTGATACCTTGATGATCGAAGTACCTTATAACGTGGCATCTATTTATATTAAATCTATATTCTACATCTGAAGCCTTAGGGAGTCTCCACGTGCGGGAAAGTGTTCAAGAACAAGCGGCTTGCTTTTTCTCTAATCTAGGCTGAATCAGTTGGTGTATGCAACTCATTCAATACAATGCAAAATTTCCTCAAACATAACCTTTTAATTTTCACCATCCATTTCAATACCTTTATAATTTAGATCCCTCAATGTTTGCTATTGATACCCATTCCAAATTAGTGGTTTTGTGTAATGATCAGTTACAGAAGGCATGAATTGATGAACAATATTGAAGCTGCATGTTAAAGTTAAACCAATACAATTATCTACGGGAGTACATCTCCTTTTTACCTAAAAATGCAATAATACATCTTAGATTCACCGCCTGATGAAATATCACTAGATTATTGCATCCGGTGTTACCTCTGTTTTCAAATATTTGACGCCATTCATTTTTTTCAAACTTTGACCAAGATAAAATTAGTCCCACGAGTGCATGCAGCATGCTTCAATTCTTTCTTTATTGGATTTTATCCATGCGTGGGACTTGCATAAGTTGAAAGCCCCTTTTTTCGATAGGGTTCCATCAACCCTGCTGCATACCTTTAAGATCCTAAGCTACTCCACGGCTAAATCAACCAACGTTATTCAGTTAATTAGTTAAGTAATCTGAAATAAGCACAGTAGATCTATAATCAATACTACTTTAAGTGGCCTTGTATGTTTATCTATTTGTTACAAATGTTTATAAAAAAGATGAATAGTCAAATGAAAGAGTCAGTGTCAAATATTTAAAAAAGGATGGAGTATTAGTGAAATTGGATGCAGTACCTTGTAAGCAGCAATGTCATTGATGAAACAATTTCTGCAGTGGCATGGGACATGTCAGGCATGTTATGTGTCCACTCGAATGCCTCATTGTTTACCACTTGGCCTGCGCCCGTTAGTGCTGTTAAGAACATCAACTGAAAGCCTGTCACCATAACCGCCACGTCTATTTGTTCTTTGAAGCTTGGCGTGCAGTTTTCATTTAACCATTTAGTCTGTTGGATGGAAATTTTTTATTGCAACTGTACCTGCACAATTAGAAAATATTGTTATTAAGCATAAAAAGATACCAAGCATGCTGGTTGGCTTCGTGACTATAACTCCGTAAGATAACTACGTACCTGTCTTTTTACATAAGCTATGCGGTACTTAACGGACGGTTCCAAAATATCCTCAATGTCATTGAAGGTACTTAATAATTTGATGTAGTACATGCGCAGGTATTCTGGTAGAAGGGAAACTGCGCCCTCATCCCATCTACAGATAATTATGATAAAGAAGTAAATTAATTAGTTTGATGACTGTTTAAATCAACCTCTAGCGAACAACTGAACCACACAGAACCATTTCATACAACTTCCTTGTAATCGTAATTTTATTAGTCTTCTATTCATGCAATATGCAAGTCACAACTGAAGTTACTTTGAGTCCCTTAGCTTGTTCTTTTTAATAAGAGAGATGTACGTTTTAAAATGATTGTACACTTACAATAAGCATATAATTGAGGTGCTGCACAAAATAGAGGGATCACAAGTAAGCTAGGAAGTGGAAGAGATAGTTTTAGAGCCCGCACTAAAATCAGGAGGAGGAGGAGGAGGAGGAGGAGGAGGAGGAGGAAGAAGAGGAGAAGATGACGATGATGAAGACGAAGAAGAAAAAGCAGCAGCAACAAAAGAAGAAGAAGAAGAAGAAGAAGAAGAAGAAGAAGAAGAAGAAGAAGAAGAAGAAGAAGAAGAAGAATATCACACCCGGTTTTAGAAAGGAAACTGAATACATCTTATATGTGCGCCAGAATCAAGTTCCACACATATGATAGACAATACAAGTGTATATGTGAAACAATATCATAACGAAAGAGAGTACCATAGTACTTTATTATATAACTAAAAGTCTTAATCTTAAGCGAATAAATAAATATTTATAACTAGCAGCGGACTTCAACTTCAAAGGCAGATGACTGGGAGACATACGCCTTGAACTCCTCGAAATCTTCAGGAAACTCCGAACAATTATCTTGTTCTGAGCAGCATTGGTTTTAAATAAGCAAACGTGAGTACACGTATAGTTGGTACTCAGCAAGTGGAGTAAATTATATGACATGTAAGGCCAAAATTAAGGAAAAGCTGATATGGTTTGATTGCGATAAGTATTTTAGTTGATCAAGTTTTACTTAGCAAACACTAACTAAATATAAGTATATACCAACCCTTAAACAAATAAAAGAGATAAGTAACAACAATAAATAAAAAATATCAATTTTGATCATCTTTAAGTTCAATTATCATGTGAGGGTAGAAGCCGCTCTTAACCGTGAGTACGGCTGATATATCAATTTTCACTCTGCAGAGGTTGTACACTTTACCCACAACTCGTGTTTCCCTTAATGTCCGGGTTTGCAAGGCCCTTAAATACTTTCGAGGTGAGTGGCAGGGATTTACTACGAGGCATTTACAAAGATTTCCTAACTTGCAACGGTCCGCTAAGATTTCAAACCGCAGTGATCATAACCCTCCCTAACGAGTCGGTACCTTAGCTAAGGACCATAAACAAAGCCTCCAAGAGGACCAAGCTATACCCCATCAACGCACTCCCCACTTGCCCTTTCGGTAAGACCATTACAAGCTAAAATTTCTAATTAACTAGCCAAGACCAGAGCCATGTAGTATTGTGGTTGCACTGTTTTTCTGGATGGGTCTCCATGTTCCAATTAATGCAATGATCTTAATTATCACTATAAAAGTATTCCAGAACATGAGTAAAACCTGTGTAGCATGATTTTCAAGTTATCCAACCAAAGTCTAAGTAAAAGCAACTAGCGTAGCTACAACATAAATATAACAACCCAGGTTTAATCAAGGAAGTTCAAAAGAAACTCGGCACATCCTTAATTGGGATCCATCATATTATAGACACATGCATGCATATAAATTAAATGTGTGTATTTAGAATGTTATTAGGATCGGAATATGATCAAGGACCACTTGCCTTCGTCAAATAACTGCTGCTGCTCGGGAACATCTTCAAAGCCTTGCTCTTGCGGATCCTCGAACTGCGCACCGTCTATCGTAACACGCAAGTACATACAAATAAATAAATGTGATAAATAAGAAACAGTACACTAAATAATATAAACAGAGTAAAACAATATTATAAAGCTATTGTATACGTTGCAAGGGTCGCGTGAGCGTGAGAATCGATGAAAACGGAGTTAAAACAGAGAAGTTATGGCTATAACATGATTCCAGGGGATATTTGTAGAAGATTTGAAACTAGAAGTGCTCCGAACAAAGAAACCAAGGGTTAGAATGTAATTAAATCTTAGATCTAGGGTTTAGATTGCAAAACAAAGGGGCTAGGGATGGCGGGTTCTATTTTATAAAAGGACAGGGGCTTAAACAGAAGAAAAAGGTTCTATTTGTGAATACTTTTGAACTGCTATGGACTGCGGGTTGATTTCTATAGAACTCAGGGGCTAAAGTGCAAAATACCCTAGGATTGACCGGTATCGGGTTATTTAACCCCGGTCTAGATCTAAGCTAGACCGTCGGATCTGGATCGGGCGGCTGAGAAGCGGCTTGCGGCTGCAGGGCGGCGGCGCTGGCGCCGGCGGTGACGACAGACGGTGGCAGGCTCGCTGGAGAATCGCGTAAACATGATTCCGGCCACGGTTTTGATCGCGGGCTGCACGGGAAGGACGCGGGTGCTACAGGGAACACATCTAGGGGGCTAGGTTGGCGAGACAGAGCCGAGGGAAAGGCGGACGGTGGTGGCGTGCGAGAAGGCAGGGAAACAAGGGGAAAAAGGGCCGGAGACGATGTCCACCTCCACGCGGAGCTTCTGCAGAGGACGGGGGCGACAGAGCGGCGGCGGAGCGGCGAGACGGCGGCGTCCCAAGCTTGGCGGCGAAGGCGGCGGCGCGGCTAGGGTTGCGAAGCAAAAGGCGGCGGCTGCGAGATGTGAGGAGCCTAGGGCACAGGCGGCGGCTTTATAGGGCGGCCGCGGAACCTTGGCATGCGGGCCCGGGATGCCGCACGCGGGTGGAGGCTGTGAGCCCGAGTCCGGCTCGAGGTCGGGGACGATCCCGACAAGCGGGCTCCGCCTGTCCGCGAGAGAGAGAAGGGAAAGGAGAGGGCTGGAGCGCGGGTGGGCCGTTGGGCCGGGGAATGGAGGCGCGGGGCCGGCTGCTGGACTGGGCCGCGGGGTGGAGGGAAGAAAAGAAAGAAAGGCCAGCTAGGCTGGGCTGAGAGGGAAAGTGAAAGAGAGAGTGGGCCGGGCCAAAAAAAAAGAGAAAGAAAAAGAATTGCATTCAAATGCATTTGAATTTAAATTTAAAATTTAAATTCAAATAGAAGACAAACAGTAAAACAATGCGATGCGGCATGAAATGCATAAAATTTATATTTTCTTATATTTCTTTTTATGGTTAATGGTTAAGTAAATTACTATTAATTCACGGTAAATGCTCTAAAATCAAAATGATGGAATAAAACCTTATGGATCCTAAAGGAATCTAGCAAAATATCCTTTAGCGAAATTTATTTAGGTTCCTAATTTGAAAATTAGGGTGTTACAAAGGAGAGGAGGAGGAGGAGGAGGAGGAGAAAGAGGAGGAGGAAGAAGAAGAAAATGGTGGTACCTCTGTAATGCCTCATCCAACATTTGGGACTCCTCAAAGGTGGCACGCAAACAACGCAAACAACTTGGCAAGTATGATTCGTGCAACAGAGCTTTCCTCCCCATGGAACACTGTGATGCTGTAGAAGTAGCACTCCACCATTCGGTTCCAAGTGTAGGTTAGCTTCACATTATCATAGAGATCCCTCCACCATCTTCACAAGAAATTGGTTAAACCATGTTGTTGTTATAAAAGAACACAAGTAACGAATAAACAGGGTGGAAGAACTAATATTTCAACTTACAGTGAGAGGGAGAGCCCCTGTGCTGCTGCCTCCTCCTCGCGCCCAGCTCCAGCAGCTGCGTCCGACGCGGTCGCTGATGCTCGGCGCGGGAGCAGAGGAGCGCGCGTGCAGGAGGCCGGCGCAGCAACAGCGGCTCGGCCGGCAGCCTGAGGTGCGGCATGGCGTCGTCAAGGTCTACCTCCAGCACGTCGCGTGTCTCCTCTCGCGGCTCGACGACGTCGAGCGCACAGCGCCGAGCATCAGCGACCGCGTCGGACGCAGCTGCTGGAGCTGCACGCGAGGAGGAGGCAGCAGCACAGGGGCACAGGACGCGGCATGCGGCTGCTGCTCGCGAGGAGGAGCGGGCACTGCGGAAAAGATTAAATTCAGAAAAGAGGATAATGGTGCACTGCGGGCTTGAACTAAGTGAAGCGGCTCAACCTGCTAGCTAAGTTGAGACCATTTTTTATTGCTGCCTTTTTATTTCTTCGTGACATGGCATTTAACCATTACAAATAAAGTACTACAGTGTGTCGCACTGATGCAAATGACAAACTTAGACATGGACTTCCTTCAGGAAGTACAGGATGATGAGATCCTTGACGTCACCGCCATAGGTGAGACCGTCCTTGCTTCCATGAAGGTAGAAAGTCTCAAAAGACCTTCCCAAGTTCAGCAGACATTGTGCCGCCAGCTTTATTGTACCTTTCATCTCTATATAATCTCTGTTCATCCTCCTCCACGCTTGCTCCATCATCTCGGTGACCGCTGCCATCGCCTCTTCCCCCATCGTGCCGTATTCCTTCATATAGCACTCCACGGCGCTGGGCGCATCATTCTTGCACTTTCCTAGCTGCATGCATTGGTACATGTATTTATGATATACACAGAGATCCATCCAGGTACTGAAATGTCATTTTTTAAATACAAGAAGGTCGTAGATTCTTTTGATATTTTAGGATGTCAAAGTGGTTTTGAATGTACATAATTGTTCATTTTTTCTAATTATTTGTTATCAGGAAAAATTAATGACAGTGTGAAACCTCGATGATCGAAGTACCTTTAAGGTGGCATATATTTATATTAAGTTCCTATTCTATGTTTGAATCCTTATGGAGTCTCCATGGGCGGGAGAGTGCTCAAGAATGGCTTGCTTTTTCTCCAATCTAGGATGAATCAGTTGGTGTATGCAACTCAATACAACGCAAAATTCCCTCAAACATAACTTTTTAATTTTCACCATCCATTTCAACACCTTTATTACATCCCTCAATGTTTGCTATTAATACCCATTCCAAAATAGTGGTTTTAAGTAATGATCAGTTATCCGAGGCGTGAATTGATGAACAATATTGAAGCTACATGTTAAAGTTAAACCAATACAATTACCTAGGGAAGTACATCTCCTTTTTACCTACAAATGCAATAACGCATCTTAGATTCACCACCCGATGAAATACCACTAGATGATTGCATCTGGTGTTACCTGTATTTTTAAATATTTAACACCATTCATTTTTTTAAAACTTTAACCAACAATATTTATTCAGTTAATAAGTTGAGTAAAGTGAAATAAGTACCAGTAGATCTATCATCAATCGTACTTTAAGTGGTCTTGTATGTTTATCTATTTGTTACAATTTGTTATAAAAATGATGAATAGTCGAATGAAAGAGTCAGTGTCAAATATTTAAAAATGGATGGAGTATTAGTGAAATTGGATGTAGTACCTTGTAAGCAGCAATGTCATTGATGAAACGACCAATTTCTGCAGTGGCATGGGACATGTCAGGCATGTTATGTGCCCACTCAAACGCCTCATTGTTTACCATTTGGCCTGCGCCCATCAGTACCACTAAGAACATCCATTGTAAGCCTGTCGCCATAACCCCCACATCTATTTGTTCTTTGAAGCTCGGCATGCAGTTTTCATTTAACCATTTAGCCTGTTGGATGGCAAATTTTGATTGCAATTGTAACTGCACAATTAGAAAATATTGTTATTAAGCATACTAAGATACCAAGCATGGGACAAAAAGCTACTCAAACAAGTTGATATAGATTAATAAAATTGAGAAATTTCATAGCTGTTGGTTGTGTTCGTGACTATAACTCCGTGAGATAACTAGGTACCTGTCTTTTTACGTAAGCCATGCGGTACTTAACTGACGGTTCCAAAATATCCTCAATGTCATTGAAGTTACTCAATAATTTGATGTAGTACATGCGCAAGTATTCTGGTAGAAGAGAAACTGCGCTCTCATCCCATCTACAAATAGTTATGATAAAGGAATAAATTAATTAGTTTGACTGTTTAAATCAACCTATAGCGAACAACTGAACCCCACACAACCATTTTTTACAACTTCCTTGTAATCATAATTTTATTTGATTCTTTTATTCATACAATATGCGAGTCACAATTGAAGTTACTTTGAGTCCCTTGCTTGTTCTTTTTAATACGAGAGATATACATTTTAAAATGATTGTGCATTTACAATAAGCATATAAGCAAGTGGTGGAAGAGACAGTTTTACAGCCTGCACTAAAATCAGGAAGAAGAAGAAGGGAATAATCGTACCTCTGTAATGCCTCATCCAACATTTGGGACTCCTCAAAGGTGGCACGGACATCGAAGGTGTCATCGAACAGGACAAACAACCCGTACAACTTGGCAAGTATGATTCGCGCAACAGAGCTTTCCTCCCCGTGGAACACTGTGATGCTGTAGAAGTAGCACTCCACGATCCGATCCCGAGTGTAGGTTAGCTTCACATTGTCATAGAGATCCCTCCACCATCTTCACAAGAAATTGGTTAAACCATGTTGTTGGTAAAAAACAAAAATGAATAATGAATAAACAGGGTGGAATAACTAATATTTCAACTTACAGTGAGAGGGACTTGAGCTCCTTGAGATGGACACTCCTAAGAAGGTTGAGGTTCAGCCTCGCAAGCTCGAGAATCATGGCATCGTGTTCATCTTCTTTCTCATACTCAGTGATATAATGCACGGCCTCTATTTGCCACATCAATCGAGGGAGCGGAATCTCAAGGCTGCGGGAAACCTGTTCCTCCATGGGAGACCTAAGCTTGCCTTTTGCAACCTCAAGGTGGCGCCTAGTGAAGGTGATAGCATCATCTAGGACCATCTCACGAGGGACCGCCATGTGAGCAGCATTGTACAAGCTAAGCAGGCCCCTTGGGTCATTGCTTAAATTCATGTTGAAACTACCGGTGCCATCTCTGAATTTGTCAAATACATCTACATGATGCATATATTCATCAATATGTCAATGACCTTTTATATAACTTTTATTGTATAATAGTATAGGCGCATTCAAATGTTATAAGAAGACTATATGATGATAAACACTTTTGTTAGCTTCTGACAACTATTTACCTGCAGATACCCAAAATCCATGTTGCCTAAGGAGACGAAACCGGAGGGCAACCACATGCAGGTCATTGGAGTTGCCAAAGTCCAACTCCTCATCGTGGACACGACATAAGGCCTCGTCGATCTCCTTGACGAAATGGTTATCTATACCAAGGCGTTCAAGCGTGTCCACCAACTTCACCGTGTCGGCCATGCTCATGGCCTTTGCAGCCTCAAACATCCGCTGTACTTCCCCATTAAGTTGATCCCTCCTCTCTCGCATCCACTCCTCCGACCTCTGCTTGTGCACACACATACTTATATAATAAATTATTTAAAGAGATAAAAACATATAGCATGCTGGCAGCTAATAAAATTATAAATGCATGCCTGTAAGGGAGAAGTATAGGTCGCAAAGAAATCGCCCCACAAACTGGGTTCAAAGGCACTGATGGCCTCCTTGTTAGCAACAATATCGTTGCTCGCAGCCATATGAGCTGTGTGCACGTTACCGTGACTAGCTGCAATGCTTAATCAACTACTTGCACAGTACAGCTTGCATTGCTCTGTGCCCCTGTATTGATCTCCACTTATAGGGCCTGCTGCTGGTTAACCGAGTACGCTAGCTCGCAACGGAGCACGTCTTAAATGCCTGAAAGTATTTTAAAATACACAGAAAACAAACCAAGGAACCTAGCTAATAAGCATCGGTTAAGGCTTCGTCATGTAACGGCGTCAGCGAGATCGAGCTACCATTTTGTTAGTGGAATAGATCTACTTTTTCACCTCAACTTTTTTGTTTTTCTAGTACTGATCCTCAACTCTAATACCGTTTGATCTTGGAACAGGCCATGTACTAGAACAGAATGGAGCGAGATAGCATCATATTGTTGCTTTCTTGGGCCTCTGGACAATCAGTTGCTATGTGTTTATTTCTATGAAAATGGATCTAAAATGTGAATCTAGTTTCCTAATTTTCGATATCGAGCGCACGTTGTACGTATGCCTGTATTCAGCATTATGATGCTACTTGCTGTCTAAGAACTCCACAGCAGTGCGGGCATTGAATGGGAAGCAGTGGCCAGGGAAGGACGACGACATGCAAGGGATGGGGCAGATTGGACGAAATTAAGACACTGTTATCCTTATCTATAGTATCCATAACCATGTTGAAAACATTCTTTTTCTAGCAAGGGCATATCTGCTCTATGAACTATGAAGAATGCACAGTCCTGTTCTGATGCTCTATGTTTGCAGCTTTCTTTTAACTTGCACCCAATTATTTGCATAGGTTTCTTATCTTAATTCTTTTCCTTGGTTGCTTACGTTATCTTTCTTTCTAAACAGATGCTAATTGTACAGCAAGAAAATCAAATACTGCGTCATGAATCCATATCTAGACACCATTTTATAGGTGGGTTACTACTGACAGGGGTCATGCGCGCCAGCGACCATCACGGAAGGAGAGTGAGGTGCAGTGGAGCTGCATATGTGTTGTCAGGATCTTCTTGCTACCTTCTTGCCACCATTCAGAAAGTGTTTGCGTGATCTGTTCTTCGACGAGCATTCCGTCTGAACTAGTATGGCAGTGAAGGAAGTCTTTATGCGATTTTTCTGAACTGGTTATGACAGCAGACTGCTTCTCTGTAGTACAGGCACTCTGCCACGGCGGCGCCTGTGATCCATGAGATGAGAGGACGTGGCAACCGTGTGATTTGACTGTTCTAATCGTCGTGTTTCCTCCTAACTTGGAACACGTTGCTGCATTTTACTTGCTGCTGCTGCTAGAAGTACAGCATTAGCAGATGCAGAGAAGTGCCCGGCCCCTTTATGTATGTCGTCAGGACCTTCATGCTATCATTTATCGATTTCGGACTGAACTTGTGCTTCCTAATAGGTTATGACGAGAAATTCACATCAAGACTTGGGCTTGATTTGCAGCTCCAAGGCAAGGAACAAACAGCGTTAGTTTGCCTCAAAAAAACGAAAGCTCCAGTCACAGTCAGGTCTGAAAGGGGACGAGTATGATGATGATCAGGGTCATTCAGCGATCGATTAACTCAACATAGCAGATTAGAAAAATTAGAAAAAAGGAGATGAGATGCATCATTCATGGGTGCATGTAACACAAGAAGCCTAGTTCTTCCACTCTGATCTTCCACTCTGATCAGTTCTTCAAGGCGATCTTTTTCTCCTGGATTGTGGTACCATTGATCTCTCTATTAGTACTCCCTCATTTTCCTATACTCTCAGTTTGTGCCTTCTCATTAGGAAATCAGTTATTGTCCAATGCTCCAGGCGCATGTATTTATATTGCTAGCTTATTTTATATTTGAGCAAGATTTACTTTACTTTTCTTTCTTGAAAAAAGGTTTACTTTTCTAGATGAGCATTAACAAACAACACATGGGTCATTGCTTAGTTCAGTTGATAGAGTTAGTCAGTTCAGACGCTGAATTAAGAGCACAACAAACATATGGAAAAGTTGTAAACTATCCTCTTAACAAGAAACTAAATATGATGTACAAATTCAAAAGTTGTAAGACTTTCTCCAAGTAAGGAAGACAATAACAAACAGTATTTTTGTCTACAGGATACAGAAAACGTGGTTGGATCTCTAAGACACCGCACCTGTCAATTTTGCATGGTAGACATGGTGAATAAGTGATTTTGTTTTCAACATACCACAGGATGTCCCAGAGACAAAATCAGGCTTTCTCAAACTGTCTATAGGACACCACACAGTGTCCTGCAGGCAAAATCACATATTCACGCTGTCCACCATGCAAAATCAATGGGTACAGTATTCTAGAGAGCGAACCATTAATTTTTCAGTGTCATGTAAAAAATTCTCACTCTTTGCTAGGATTTGGATTGGATAATCTACTTAAAAAGAGTATAAACACTTCTCTTTTAGTAAGTAAGGCTTTCTTAAATTAAAGCTTCTAGAGTGGATTTTTTATTAAAAAATAAAGAAACTTTCTAGAGTGGACTATTGCATCAACTCTCTTTTAGTGAGAATATTTGTTTTTAGAAATGACTGCTAGCATGCACTTTGGGTTTAGATTTATGGCATGCTTATTCAAGAAGTATGTAGTAGCAATGAGTTTTTTTTTATAAAAATGATAGGTACTGTGCCTATACATTTAGAAGGGTTAAAAGACCAAGAACTGTACACCAAGCTGGAAGTTCATACCAGCAGAGAACAAACTAAAAGAAAGAATAAAAAAAAGGAAAGGAAAATGGAAAGGAGGACACATTAGCCAATTCCAGTGGCAGAGTTTCGACGTGATACATCTGAGAAGTAGATCGTCTCTATTCAGTGCATCCACTATATCAGACTATATATTGTTTTCATCCACACAAGTCCCAGATAATCAAACAACACTCATATTTCCATTTCTGCTCCAATCCAAAATCAAGATTCTGACAACATTGTGTCCCATAGATGAAATTACCTGCGGTTTTATGCTTATTATATTTCCATTGCAGTATTAATTCCAGCACACATTCTTTTAGATAATTCTGTAATATATGATGCAATTAATTTAGAGAGGTGTTCCAGACCTTTTTTCTTCTAATTATGTTAGCATTTTCTGGTATGGGTCATAGGTGACATATCAAGCTGAAAACCGTACAGCAATATGGGCTTCTGGTGGGAGCGGAGTTGTGCTTCGCATCAACCTTGGCATGGTCATCCAGAAGAACTCCAGAAGACAACAGCAGCAGAATTCTGATCAGAGCATTGAAGGAAATCTGCTGAAAAATATTGTCTGAACTTCACTTGTGAACCCAGGATGCGGCAGATTTACTTGAACTTTACCTACAAAAAGTAAATGCTCTGGAAAACCAAATAGTGGCTGCCATGTGGGTCTAGGTAATTTCCATCTACCGGTACCGGGGCATGCAAAAAGTGGGCAACACGCAAAACAGAGCACGAGAATAAATGAATGATCAATGGTGACGACTGAAGGATATCCGATGCCAGCAAACCTGAGTGGGCTTCTTCAGTTTCTACAGCGTAAGCACTTGCATCAGCGCGTTGCAAGTTTCTTTGCAAGAACTCACAGTGCTGTATGTAATACAGAGATTTACCAAATATCTACCAGTGCAAATCAGTTGCCAGAAAATCCTAGAAGGAATTGAAGTTCATGAACAGAATCAGGTTGCGCATAAATTGATACAGCAATAAGCCGATGAGTACATTCCAGCTAAATATAGATTGTTTTAAGTTGCATCAAGCTCGATAAGTCAGCCATGATGAGCAAGTGAGCATCTTATACCATGGTCTTGAATGACCATAGTATGAAGTTCATCAGAAATTGAAATTATACCTTAGATAACCTCAGGAACTACACCATTGGATCATGAGTTTAGAGGGGCACATGCTATTGAGTTTATTGGTGACCATGCTACACGTACAACCATTTGAATACAACTGGGGTACAACTCAGGTTCCAACTGTTACTTGATGAAACGCTCACAAATGCATTGGTTCAGATGCATGGTTGTACTCAAAGCATTTGCCATTTTCTCTCAATTGTCCTCGGCTTTCTCAGCAACATGTTCTTGTGCAAAATCATCCAGGTGAGATAATATTAACACCTGCAGAAACAAGAAAAGTAATTAAATATTCCGTTGTCTTGGATGCGAATCAAAGATACAACATGTAAGTAGAGTCAGCAAGCTGAGCCCATTCCTCCACTTCCTGAACCCTAAAAGAACGGCTGAAACATGAATGCATTGCAAGTCAGCAAGCGGGCATTCTCCCTATCACATCAATTTTCCATTTCCAAATTTTATACACGACATCTCATTTCAAGTGATGTATGGCCATATGTATGACTACACAAAATTGACAAACACCTCAAGCATTTAAGCCAAAGAAACTAAGCTTCAGCAAAGGCCTTTTGATTTTTTTGTAGCTGCTGAAGGATAATGCTACTATACATGTAAACCTTCCTGACGCACAAGTATCTACATTTATTTGCAATACAGTTCCGTTTGCTTGTCTGGCAGTTTCCTAGTGTTGTCAAGGTACTCTGTTTTGTGCACAAAGTAGCCAAAGGGTAATTTGGCAACAAAAACTCAAGGTTTGATTACACTATTCCACACACCTTAGCTAAGAATTTCAATAGATTCCTCAATGTACGATTCCCTTTCTTCTGTCCCAGCTTTCATTACGCGTCTTACGAACGTTAGCTATCACCACCACAGTCATGAAACAGGCAAAGGAGTGGCTGGAGACCACCAAGGATTACCCCACGCGGTCACTTGCCCACAGACATGATAAACCCCTAGTCCACAATATCTCCAAATCTGCAAATAACCTCCCAGTCCTCATATAACCTTTAGAGCTCCCTCATTTTCCTTTACTCTTTTCCTGAAATTGTAACCCCTCTGTGAATTATCAATGACCATCGGATCTTGGTCAGAATTCATAACCCACCCCCTGTTCAATGAATTATCAATTTTCCTGAAATTGCAACCCCTCTGTTAATTATCAATATTTCATCAGCGTTTATAACAGATTTTACTCAACAGCACCTCCCTCTTGGGGGAAGTTCACATTATAAATGACGCGGTATTTTCTAAAAAACTACTACCAGCAGTTACAAACAGTGAAGAATTTACAGAAGCAAAACAGATTTTAACTGGTACTTTAGGGTTCTGTACTTCTGTTCAATATATGAATGCTTTTTGTCCAATACTTTAGGGTTCTGTTCAATATACTTTAGGATTCACAGAAGCCTTTGTTAGTGATGCATGAGGTAGATCTGACTGCCACCTATTTTTTTCTCGAATACAGTCTGACATGCATTGCTTATTCAACTTATGTACCACCTTTCTTGTTGCATTTGTTAGACCATGCCTTATAAGCATATGTACTGCTAGCCCCATAAACAGAATTTCTTTAGTATTACTACTAACGTTTAGGGACAAAAGGGTACTTTTAGTTGCAAAAGGACAACCCTACTATACATGTAAATCTTCCTTCCCAACACAGAAGTTCTTGAAAATGCAGTTTCACTTGCTTGTCTAAGTGTTCTCAAAGGGCTAATTTGGTAATTCAGTATGTGCCCAAACTAGCCTACCCAACTTGCCAGCAAAAATATCATTAAGGTTTCATTACAGCATTTCATACACATTTATTAGGGCAGCAGATCAGTAATGGTGGTGGTGGTGTATTGGTGGAACATAATGGCACCAGTCGCCCTCGCCCTCATCAACAGGGCTTGTCGCTACGGCAGGAGGCTCTGACCATGCTAGTCCTTCAGAGAACTTTGATCGAATCTTGCTTCATCCCCTGACAAAGAATAGGCTACCTTTATCTAAGAGGTTTCATCTAGCTAAATTAAGAAACTAGGAAATAGACAACCAACTAGGATTATACAAACTGACTAGATAACTTGCTAAACTAACTTATCACTTTGCATAATACATTAGCTAAGAATTTCAATGAATTCCTAACCATACCATCGCTACCTCATTCGAACTTTTTGAACACTTAGTTTAACACAGAATTTATTCACGGTTTTACTTCAAAGTTCAAACAGTTATATATTGCTTATAGCATGGCTAGTTTATTAAACTAGTAATTCCACTTGGAACTAAGCTTTAAACCACTGTGGTCCAAATAGGGCTATCAAAACATAATCAGTTCACATAAATCAACATGAAGCCAACATATGATGAAATTTGAAGCATTCGAGGACTTCCAGATGGGAGAAAGACGCCTAAACCATAATTTTGTATGTACATGAATAGAATTGACTCTGGTTGCATGCTCAACATTAAAGTGCAAGCACTTTTCACGATAATTTGAAAAATATATTGCTCTCTTTTAAGATCATTTATGGGGCGAGCAGAAACAAAAGATATTCTAACTCCTTAATGTAATAAACAATTGGTGTACAGCCATAAGCATATTATATCTCAAGGAAAGAGCAGATTTACCTGAAATAATATATCTTCATTGCCTTGCTTATAGGCACTTTGCGCACAACAATCCGCTTGTGTCTTCTTCTGAAACAAATCCGTTCTTTGCTAAGATTTGATATGGCCCCTTCATTTTTCCCTTTGTCGAGATAACGGCTATTGGAAGCTGGCCTCTTGATGTCTTCTTTCATGGACTTAACACAATGTAGATCATCTGTTCTTCTGCAGCTGCTTTCACCAGCACATCCAGCTATCTGTGGTTCCTCGTCACCTCTCTTTATCTGCACTTCTCTGTCTGAAGACTTTCCTCTTTCCATGGACTCAACACCAAGTGGGATATCTGCTTCATTGTTGCTGCTTTCAACATTATGCACACCAGATGTCGAGGTCTCCTTCTGGCCACCAGAGGGATTTTCCCCCAAATCATGTGAATGGTCTTTCAAATCATATGGCAGGGGGACACTGTTCAATTTTGCTTGCTCAGTCACACAGCTCTTTTTCTCAGACGATTCAGCATTACAAGTGGAGCTAGCAAGAGAGGAAAGATCATCACCACAGTTTACAATGATGCTTTCATTGGTTTTATCTTCCTCCCTAAAACGTTTCTTCCCTCTTGGTTCTGCGATGATGTCCTTTTGTTGACCCCCAACAGGACCATTCCCTCTGCATGCTGCTGCACCAAAGTCTGAACTTTCTTGAAGCATGGTAGGCTTATCTTCACTCTGAACAGAGGCATGCTCAACACCATCATGAGATTTGTCCTGCTGGTTCATTGGTGGGCCATCATTGGCGCCTGCTAATAAGTCAAAATCTGAAGTTTTTTGAGGCATGATGATTTCATCTTCGAGCTGACCAGAGGCATGCTCAGTACTGTCGCCTGCGGCTAAATCACTATCTGAACTTTCTTGAGGCATGGTAATTCCATCTTCGAGCTGACCAGAGGCATGCTCAGTACTGTCGCCTGCGGCCAAATCAATATCTGAAATTTCTTGAGGCATGGTAATTCCATCCTCGAGCTGACCAGAGGCATGCTCAGCACATTCCTGAAGTTTTTCCTCCTGGTTTGCCAATGGGGTGCCACTGTCGCCTGCGGCCAAATCAATATCTGAACTTTCTTGAGGCATGGTAATTCCATCCTCCAGCTGACCAGAGGCATGCTCAGCACATTCCTGAGGTTTGTCCTCCTGGTTTGCCAGTGAGGTGCCACTGTCGCCTGCGGCCATATCAATATCTGAACTTTCTTGAGGCATGGTAATTCCATCCTCGACCTGACCAGAGGCATGCTCAACACATTCCTGAGGTTTGTCCTCCTGGTCCAGCAGCAGGGTGTCACTGTCGCCTGGAGCTAAATAAAGATCTGAACTTTTCTGTGGCATGGTAGTTCCATCTTTGCCCTGACCCGAGGCATGCTCATCACCTTCCTGAGGTTTATCCTGCTGATTTATCTGTGGGGTGTCACTGACGCCATCACCAGAGGCAAGACTCCCACCTCCCTGAGACCCTGCAGGAGGCAACAAGTAGTGTGTGGAGTTCTCGGAGATGACAGGACGGCCGGCACTTGGTTCAGCATCACTAGTTCCACACTTTGCATCCTTGCGAGCAAGCGGATGAGAGTGAAGCTCATGAGCCTCAGCCAGGAGGCGCCAGGGCCCCTTGACCCACTCGAAAGCAGCTCGCACAGCCATGGAATCGGTGAGCTGAAACCAGGAGTCATCGAGCTTAACCTGCAAAACGAAGCAGTGGCCAATGGATGAAACCAAAGGAAACGAAATTTCCCGCAACGGAATTCACCCAAATTTCATGAACAAGGCAGCCGAAACGAAATTGGCTGCCAAAGATTGAGCCTTTGCACATCCGCATTGTCATTCCGGCGCCATACCTGCAAGGATGTGACGGCGATTGGCCCGGTGCGGGGGAAACAGGCCGCGTGCTCCGCACTCACTCGGCCTGCGCGTTCAATTTGGGGTTTTCAGTTCTTGATTCTTCCAACCACGCCGCACAAAATTAGAAGGAAATTCGTGGGGGAAAAGAGATCGTTTGCAATAGAATCGCAGCAAACAAGAAGCAAAGAAAGAAAAATGCAGATTTTTTTTCTAGCTGGGAGAGCGAGGAGAATGGGGAGGAGATGGAGACTGGAGAGGCACGCACCCTTGAGGTCGGCGACGGTGGTGGCGCCGGCGGGGAAGGAGACGACGAGGCGGGTGCCGAGGGTCGTCTCCAGGAAGACCGTCGCTGCGTCGCCGGCGGCCATCCGCCGACCGGAGGCGGGGGCGGGGGTTGATTTCTCCTCTGCGCCTGCGCGGCTTCGATCGGCCCTTCCCCTTCCGGCGGAGAAAACCCAAGCCACCTGCGGAGCCGTGGGCAGAGTCCGTTTCACCGTCTGTCGCTCGCTATTACAGTTTAGGAATTAACAGGTAACTGCCCGTGCGTTGCAACAGCCAATAGAGAATATTTTGTGCTCCCTCCGTTTAAAAAATAAGTTATTTTAGATTCAAAATTTATTCAAAAATAAATCATCTTACCCTATTTAGAAATTTAGAAAGTGCATATGCATGCAAAAATTAATTAGTGTCAAATATGGTAATTTTATCTTCTTGTTAATTTATTCTAGAGTTTCTAGAATGACTTATGTTTTGGGACGGATGAAGTATGATTGCTGCGAGGCTCATCATTAAAAATTTTAAAATTTAATATAATTTATACTGAACTTCAAGTCACCTAGCATCAAAGCTCTAAAACTCTAGTGCAAGCTATACTGAGCTCCAAGTCACCTAGCATCGCTGTGTTGTGAAAACCATATTCTGCAACCATGATCCTTTGCTTAGTTGTTATATCTACCATGCTTACCAACAGAAAATATAAGCATTACGAGGAGGAAAATTATAGAGAAATTGTATCCTGTCAAAAATACTTGACACATATAAGAACTCAGGGCCAACAAAATGCAAGAGAACAATTTTACTAGGAGGAAAAATCTATTTCAACAACATTTTTGTACCAACAGTGGCGTAATCTAGATGGCTTCTTCTAGCAAAGAGGTAACAGAAAGCCTAAGGACCTAATTTTCAAATCTATTGATATAATGATAAACTCTTTGTACTCAAAACATATTTACTGGAAGTCATAGCATAAATGCTATCAGCTATTTACGAGAGAGGTAAACTCAACTTCGTTCTTTTTATTGTGGTATAGATTAATTGTACAGCAGGTGGTGGTACTCTTTTTTTTTGAAAAACTAATGGTACTCATTTTTCATTTTCAGCTGATGAGTACAAAAAATGGTACACTTATTATGGTAAAATATAATATCATTATTATGAATGGCATCTATTTTCGTACAAAAATTAAGGCATAGTTTAAGCTACAACTAGAGCTGGCAATTCGTACATGCAATTTTTGGACACGCATCACAATCTTTGGGAACGGCACGAAAAAATTTAGATCGTGGCACATCACAATCACTATTGCTCGCTCGACCAAGCATGTGGTCCATGGATTGTGAAGATGGCACAGAGCTTGCTTGAGCTTGTCAAGAGGCATTCAGATTGTATTGTACTACTGTAGTTCTCAAGAGGCAAATAGGCAATCAGTTAAAAACTTTGTATTTTACTGTACTACTGTGGTCTTTCTGAGGCATTCAGTTAAAATTATTTTCTGAACCTCACCTGAACTTGCCAACGCCACACTTCACTGATGTATTATGAGCTTTCTAACTAGCGAATCCAATCGAAGAACTAGAAGAAATTAATTTCGAGATGAGAAGTTATAAATTTCAAGATCAACCAAACATGAACATCTGAAACATGAACTACTGTACTCATGGTACTGCCTGCTTCTTGTCAATCGCAGTCAACAACTCAAAATCTTGCAAAAAAATTCAGGAACTATGCCCGTATCCACACATGCATACTTATTCTCTGAAGGTACAACTTTTCCATGCTTGTGATCAGTGACGAATCCAGCAGCCAAGTGAAAAGGGGCTCATCCCCCTTATCTTCTTCTTCCTCCCATTCTCTTCTTCTCCCTCCCATCTTCTTCTTCATTCCTTATTCCCAAAAATAAAGTAGGATTTAGGGGATATCCATTGATTTTAGGAAGGTAGGGGGGCTTGATCCCTCTAGCCCCCTTAGATCCGCCCCTGTTTGTGATCTCTTTCACAAATCAGAAGCGGAACACAACTTTTAGAATTGGACCCAGCCATTGTGGCCGGTTCATCTTCAGCGTCACTACACAATAACGCCCTATCGGATTTATCTTGTACAACCCACCACTGAACCGCTCTGATTGGGATCAGCTCACCCTCACCACTGTATGTTGCTTTGACCACAGATCACCCTGCAGATTCTGAACCTCCCAATGTTTAAGATGCATGTTCTCTATCTCCCCTTGATTGGCTGTTTACCTTGCTGAATCAGGAGCGAGCAACCCGACCACTAGGGATGCAAATAGTATCTCATGGTGTTTTATGGGACAACTAAATAATTACGATGTCATACCATCCTAGTTTATTTCTTCTCCTAAATTAATTACATACAATACTGACGGTGGGTGAGAACCGCGAGCGGGGTTTCGTTGAACCCCCGTTTAAAAATTTGGCTAGGGGCTAAACGCGATGATCCCCTTGGGCAGCACGTATGGTGAGCACAAAGAGATTTTTACCTAGGTTCGGGCCTCCCGGAAGATAATAGCCCTAAGCGGGCTTTAGGGCGATTGAAGTCGGCTTTGGTTAGGAATTTAGAATTGACTCTTCACTTAAGCTGCAACTTACAACGTATGGTCGTCGCCATCGTGTTGCGTTTCCTTTGCTTGGCATCGCCGTTGCAAACGGTCGAGCGTCGTTGTTGCCATTGCCATCGTTGCGCAAGGTCATGTTGCTATGCGAGCCCGGAAGCTCTCATGGGGCCGATCAGGTGAAGTCTGATCACCGAGGATGTGCCACCGCGCGGCTCTGAGGCCTTGGTCCCGTGCTACCCCGGGCAGTCGCAGTCGTCCTAAGCTGCTCTGAACGCGTGGACTGAGCTTAGGCAGTGCAGCATTGAGCTGACAACCGCGTGCGTGGGCATGAGCCCCTGCGAGAAAAACATGGGACAGCGGTGAGCTCGCGTCGTACTTACATGAGTGCGCTCATGGATGCGCATGCTCACGCCAAAAGATTCAAGCAAACAGGAGATGGATGATTGAGTAATTAATAAATGATTAATTACTTAGCTTCTGGACTTTGGGTCATCAGCAACGTGCAACCTTGAGGACAGCTTGCGTGGTCGGCGCATCCTGTAGCCCGTCAACTCTTGTTCGGTGACTTGGGTTTGCGCCAATACTGCTGCTCGGGGGACTGCGCGTGGCCAAGAACCTGGGCCGTAGTTCGGCTCATGGAGGCCATTGCGGCCGCCCATAACTTGGCGTCGTCCGCGCATGTGTCGCTGCCACTGATACCTCAGCATGCCAGGAGCCCTCATCATCGACCTTGGCGTCGCCGCTACTCCGCCTTGACTCGCTTGTCGCGGTGCCGTCTGTGGCCGCAGCGGCGACGTCGTTGCACGAGATTAAGTGTGGCCACCGGTAACTCGAGGTCGCAACCCGGGGTAGTCGCCGGCTTGCTTGGAGTCGTTTCTGTCCCAAGCTCGATCAGCATCTCGGGGTGGCGACCGCACGTCGTCGGGCCCTTCCTGGCAGCCCGGGGCCACAGCCGGCATGGCGCTTGCTCCCCGGAGGAGGTGCATGGTCGCGTTGGTCGGTCGACTCCGGGACGTGGCTTGCTGGGATAACTTGCATGGTCTATGGCAACGAGAGCTCCCGCGAGTAGCCCCCAGGCCCGGGGTCGTGTGGGCAAAGCGGCCGCGTACGTGTTCTTAGGGTGGCAGCGGTACGTGCCCTAGGGCCCGAGGGGGACACGCCCGAACACCCCAGGAGCCACGGCATGCTAGCACCACGTTCGGCCCTCACATGTGCTGGTGTTACCCTCCTGCTTTCATCATAACAGCCAGGAAAGCTTCGAGGAACAAAATGAAAGGAAGATAGATCATAGTCTTAGTTCATTAAATACTTAGCTTTTTGTCGTGTGTGTTGGTAATGCACGAGCAGCTTGCGCGGTCACCGAACCTCGGGGTCCGCACGCTCGGATTCGGCGACCCGAGGTCGCGTCAACCCGACTGCTCTAGAAAGTTGCTCGAGGCCAAGAACCCGGTACGCAGCTTCGTCTGAGGATATTGCCATCACCGTGTGGCACTCGGCATCATCTGTGCATTGCCATCGTCGTGTCTATCTCAACATCGCCACCTGTGTTGGGGTTGCGGTCCTGGCACCGTCCTCGTGGCATGGGGTCATCACTGTATCGTGCCAGGTGCTGTCGCCAATGACTACTACGACGTTGTTGTCGTCACGCAAAATCAAGCGCGGTCGACAGCAACTCGGGGTAGTTGCCCATGGTGGCCATTGTCATCACGGAGTCGTTGCCGCCCCGAGCAGGGTCGTTGTCGGTGGCTCGGGACCAGCAGGCTACCATCAGAGCACCAGTGCACCGCGACGTGCTCAGCGGCAGCGCCACACGCCGTGTACATCCCGGGATAGCGTCCCGAGGGAGCTCAGGGAGCCGCGTGGGGGATCGCAAGAGGTCAACCCCCGGGCTCTCGCGAGCGGGACAGGCACGCTAGCTAGCGGTATCCAAGCATACGTCGCTTCCACCGGAGCACACACGAGCAGCTCGGCACACGGTCGCCCGGAGCAATAAGCTGACATGCAGCCAACTCAGCTTGTGGGTCGGATGCTCGTCCGGCCCGAGGCCTTTAGTTGCTTCGCCGGGATGCGGCGCAGCAAAGGTCATCGGAAATGCTGGGAAAGAAGAAACAACGCCATAGCCCCCTACCTGGCACACCAACTGGCGGTGGGTGAGAACTGCGAGCGGGGATTTGTGGAACCCCGTTTAGAGATTCGGCCGGGGGCTAAACGCGTTGATCCCATTGGACAGCACGTATGGTCAGCACAAAAAGATTTTTACCTAGGTTCGGGCCTACCGGAGGATAATAGCCCTACGTCTTGCTTTTCTGTATATTTTGTGGGTGTGCATGAACTAGAGAGTACACAAGAGCCGAGCTCGTTCTCTACCTCTCGAATCTTTTTGGAGCTAGCCGCCCCCTTCCCTGCCCTAGGGTCTCCTCTTTTATAATCAAAGAGGCATCCCTATAACGAGCTGTACACAGAGAACCAATGAGGTGTTGCCTCTACGAGTGACATGCCCTTCATGCATGGACCTTCTTTTTTAATGCGTACAGGTGCATATACGTGGGCACACGCTTTCATGCGGCTCATGTATTCCTGTGGAGGAGTTCTCTTTGATTCTGTCTTGTCATATCTTGGTGCATGCATGTATGCAGAGGGGGCTATTTAGTGCCGCCTGCCCTGCCGGCTGTCGAGCGCTTTGGAGCGACGGCAGCTTCGTGTTCCCTCGGCGTCCTTTCGTAGTAGCATCCCGGGGTTCTTGGCCTCTCGGAACCTGAGAGTCAGGTGGGCCTATCTTGTGGCCTAGCATCCGGGATCCTTTCGTAGTAGTATCCCGAGATCCTCCGGACTCCCAAGACCCGAGAGTCATGCGGACCTACCTGTGGCCCAGCCTCATGTGGCGGGCGAGCGTCTCCATCACTTGCGCCGGGAACCCCCGTTCTCTTAGCACTGATAAATATCATTCTAGTTTATTTTATCAAATTTTTTGATGGATCCGATCAGCCAAAAATAAATATAACTTGGCGGCGGGTCGCTGCCGGCGACGGTGGCAATTAATGGCTATCCTGCTGACGAGTATATCACCATTATGTTGCTTTGACCGCAGACCACCCTGCAGATGCTGGACCTCGCAACGCTCCGGACGAATGATCTCTATCTCGCCATGAGAGATTGGTTGTTTACCTCGCCGGATCAGTAGCGAACAACCCGACGACGGTGGCAGCGGCTAGTCCTGCTGACGAGTGAGCTCCAAATCTTCCTAGACACCAAGCCGGACCCAGACATGTTGACATGACAGCAGGAGCACTCAGCCGTTCTGCGCCACTCGCTTCCAGGCGACGTATGGCGGACCAGCTCGGTCAGAGTCCGAGCTGAACAATTACGTCTCGGACCCGCCACCACCCCGCCGTCGGATCGGAGCTCGCCATGCCCGGCCGGTGCAAGCTCAGTCACGCCGCGAATGGCGCACGCCACTGGCGTTCGGTGCTACGTCTCCAGAAGATGTTGGATGCGCAGGGTGCGGATTTGAGGCTCTGGATGGCGCGGCCGTGCGGGGACGGCGGCGGCGGCGGCCCGGCGACGGGCGGCGCTGGACGGGTGGGGAGCAGAAATTCCGAAACAGGGTGTTTTCGCAAATAATCGGATCGTGATTAATAATCGCGATCCGAATTAGGGGGCGATTTGCAATTGGTAGGGGGTATTTTCTAAATATTTGGATCGATATCTATAATCTCGATCCAAATTAGGGGGTTATTTGAAAATATGCAGGGGTATTTTTAAGAACAAATCCTGGATCGCTATCCAATCCTCCACAGCAGCTCGCCGGAGGGCCGCCTGATGCCGGCCGTCCCTTGGGTACCTCATCTTCCTCCTTTCCGTCTCGTATCCGTCCCATATCGCGTGGATCGACGGTGTTCGGAGCCTGAAGAGGCGGCCAATGTCTGTTCTGACAAGAAACACCGCATCGCCTCATGCCGCGCGCGGCTCGCCGGAGCGGCACCGCTATCCGGCCGCCCCTCGCTTCCATTCCCTTACTCCTGGAGGCCTCAGCGCCGCACCTGCTTGCATCTAGCCATGGCCACGCCCCACGGCCGTGCAGCTGCCCGGTTCCGGACCCCAGAGGCGAAGGGACCGGCCGAGTGATGGCCGGGCACAAAGCTCTGCGACTAAACAAATTGCCAGACATGGCGCATCGATCCCAGAACATTAGCACGAATTCTGGATTCCCTTAACTCGTTACCATTTCCTGAGCAGCAACGCAAGAAGTAAACCATGAATCTCTTGCTGTTACAACTTACAATGCATCGATGAAGTTTCTTCTCTCTTGCAGCAACCAGCTGAAGCATCGGATCACCATTCAGTCTCTCCATCGGTGGCCGCAGCTGGGGTTGCAGCAGACGAAGAAGAGCGTCATGCCTTCCTCGCCCCTCGCCGTCGCCTGCGCCAACGATCCAAACATGGTGGCTGTCAAGTCAGGCCTTGACTCTGAACCAACTGAACGAAGACAGGCATCAGGCATGGTGTTGACCTGGAAGAAGACAGCCTCGCCGTGGCCGCAGGCGGCGCAGCGGACGGACTTGGTGCGCGGTAGTGTGGGCTCGGAAGCGACGTCCTCGAAGAGCACCTGCGTGAACTCGCCGGCGGCGTGGTCCACCACGTTCCGGTACACGCAGTTGCTGTCGGACACCTCCTGCGGAGAGCAGAAGTTTCAGACAGGGTACTTGCAAGGCCATGACAAGTTCAGAGTGACTGCTCTTAAATTCAGATGCTCTGGACCTAAAACAGTATAGTTCTGCAGAATCTGAAAGATAATTTCAAATCTTTGAGCAGATAATGGATTAGAGGAAGGTAAATATGGATGGGGAATCAGGTAACCTGGTGGTCACAGTTCCTGCAGGCATAGAGAAGCACCTTGTTATCCCTGTCCTCCTTGGGGTACAGTATGTTGTTGCTGCATGCA
Organism: Panicum hallii; assembly: GCF_002211085.1. Lineage (NCBI taxonomy): Eukaryota > Viridiplantae > Streptophyta > Magnoliopsida > Poales > Poaceae > Panicum > Panicum hallii. Next base: position 43,969,233 of record NC_038049.1, on the reverse strand, counting down.
TGCACCCATTAAAAAAAGCAGAGAGCTTGTTCATGAGCCAATCCCCTCTTGGGAAAAACAATCAAGAAAGGAGTAAACTGGCTGAGCATATGAATCAATCACCGTCAATCAGCTCACCATTCCCGGCAGAACTTCATGGTGCTCATGGTTGCTCCTGCTGCACCCTATCCGCCCTCTCCTGCTCTGCTCTGACTGTATCAGTGATCCGAGACGGCTGACAAGTAAATTCAGATGCTATTTGTAAGAGACCATTGAAGTATACAAAGAAAATATTTGCAGAATCTCACCTGACTTGCTGCTGCTGGTCGAGGCTGATGCCAAGTCGTGTAGTCTGGAGGAACCTGGTGGAAGAAGTGAGCAGTTGGCTGGAGATGCAGTGTGTCGTAGCATCAGGTGATTTTGTGGGGGGCGTTTTGGTCTTTCGCTTTCAAGGATCGGTCGAGCTGTCTGGTCGTCTACTGATCCACTAACTACTAGAAGCAGCTCCGTCTCGCTTGAAGCTTTGATTTGATTTTTTTTTTCTTTTTTGGCGAAAGCTCGAATACATGCTCTAGTGTAACTTTAATGATTGTACTTTAACAGTTTTAGTTGTGTTTGGTATCAATTGGATGGCTATCACAGCACCAGCACCTACAGAACGAGCATGTAAGCAAATGCAAGCAGTAAAGGGCATGGCTTCAACTTAAATTTAAACCAGTAGGCGGTAGTACGTATTAGACTTTGTAGTACTAATTAGTGTAATTACCTATATGCAGGCCACGACCATATTTTATTTTCTTATTCTTGCAATAGAAAAACATCAGTAAACCTCATTTGCCTATGGTAGTTTGACTATGACATGCATTCATTTTTAATCGGTAAAGTGTGTCGTATCAGTAAAAGTCAGGGCTCTTTCTTTCTTTCTTTCTTTCTTTATTTCTTTCTTTTTTGAATTGGAAAACCAAGTTCTGTGCTCGGGATGTGGTTAGATTTGGCTTGGGCCGAATATGCGGCTAGCCTAACATCACTGGGCTTTACCTTTTAACAACGCCCACCATCTTGGTTGGGCTGGGCCTGATATCCGTCAGCATGAAACGCACATCAAATCAATTATTTGCGGTGTATTTTCCAGCTAGGCTTATTTGGGCCGGAGTGTATTTGCGGTGGCTCCCCCAAAGACTTCAAAACGGGAAAGTTGGTCGAACATCTACTAGTCATGCGGTCAACATCTACTACTGATGCTGCTGAAGAGTTCTCTGTCCAAGCTTCAAGGGGGCCTAGTTGGTGAGATGATCTATTTTTTATCTCAGGAGTCAGGACCTAGTTGATCATGTTGTGTAACTTCGTCCTGTTGGACCTGACCTTGAGCCACGCGATTCCTATCTTTGTTCAGGTACAGCTGCTTTTTCAGATATGACGACTGAATCAGCAATCAGTTCATGCTGAGCACCCAGGGAGAGCTTCGATCTCATCGATGGACCACGCAAGCGCGCCGGTCATGTGCCGACAGTGATGACCAGGCATTCACGGCCGGCCCCCGATGAGGCCTCCCCGATCGTTCCCAGCGCCGCGGATCGTTCCGTCGGCAGCACGAGAGGCCCTGGTCGACGGCGCCGATCACCAGGCACGTTAGTTTAGCTAGCGGCGCGCGAGGTCGTGCCAGCACGCGTTCCGCCGTGGCAGAGAACGGAACGGCGGCGAGAGCGAGACTGACGGGAGCCTTTCAGCAGCGCGCGCGGTCGCCGCTCGCTTCGCCATGCTTGTGTCCGATCTGACACGGCTGCCAGGGACAAAGGGGTGGTTGGTAAATAAAATACCCCCAACCCTGGGTGTGGGTATAGTTGGTCAAATAGGCCGCCCGGCACGATCCGGTCCTAGCCCTGCTCGGCCCAAGCATGATACAGCCCGGCCCTATCCGACACGATCAGTTAGTCGAGCCATGCCGGACCACCCGACGTGCCATGGCTCCGGCACGACCCTAAGCCCTCATAACAGGGCCGGGCCGGGCCGCTCGGCACGCCGGGCCCTACGTGCCCATGCCGGCCAGGCACGATACCACAAATCACCACCTATTCAACTCCTGCTCTATGTACCAAGTTGAAAACATAAATCATTCAAGCAGTACCAAATTAAAAAATTTTATAATTCAGAAGAAAAAGAAAGAAAGACAAGCATAGAGACAAAAGATGATACAAATACTGAATATTATTGAGCTTTAGTGCAATGGCTGCCTCATTAAAAATCAATCTACATAAAACCTTACACTGGTGAGAAAACCCTAGATAGGAAAAGAGTACAGCCCAGCTCAAGTCAAATAGTTCAAGTTCTTCAACCACATTATAGTGCAGTTACAACACCAGCATTAATATTACATTTACACATTGAGACCATCAAGATAAAGATCTTTGAATGCAGCTTCAAATTCCTTATCCTCCACTGAGTGTTGGGGTCTTGCTTGACCAGCTTTCCAATCCTTGATGCAGGAGAGCATCTCCACCATCTTCGGGGTCAGTCGACGCCGCCTTTCTTTAATGATCCTGCTAGTAAGATTAAATGCAGATTCTGAAGAGATAGTAGAAATAGGAACAGTCAAAACATCCTTAGCTAAGATCGAAAGCACTGGATAGGTTAGTTTGTGCTCATGCCACCAGGTTAAGATGTTGAAATCGTCATCATCATATTGGTCCACATTGTCGCTATCTAAATATGAAGACAATTCAGATCCAGTATCAAGACCAGCAGTAGTGCTTGCTGCATTCAGCAAGGCACTTGCTGAGCTTCTTCTAGATAGCGAGGGGATGGAGGAAGTACCGGTACCAAAACCAACAGATAAACTTGAAGCACCACCACCATCAGATGCAAAAATCTTACCCCAAGCTATTTTCTTCTTACCAGAAGAGGGTTGCTGTGCAGGCTTCTACAATCTCACTATACCAAACTTAATATCATACTTGTTAAACATGGTTGCAAACTCATCTCTTACCTTAGTGAAGTAAGTATAATAATAAGTACCAGTGAGTTTAGCTAACAGCTGTAATATAATGTTGAAACCCCTTAATTTAGCTCTAAGATCCAATACGAATGCAACAGAATAAAGTATGGGAATATCTCTCTAGTACTTCAGATATTTATCTTTCATAGGGACTACAATATTTCTAAGCAAGTTATCATTCTCATAAAAATTTAGGTGGCCAGTAATCTTAATTATATGAAGCAGTATTAGTGGACATGTAGAATAGTAAACACTAGAGAGTGCAATAGTTGAATCATAAAAAGTTCAAGATATTCTAAGATCTTCTCACCAAAATACCAACGTGCTTCAATCAAAAGTATAGGGTCACAATGTCCCCTAGGATAGTGAGTTTGGACGAACACACTGAATGTGTCCTTATAAGGGATAAAATGCTTAAGCATAAGGTAGGTAGAGTTCCACCTCACCTCCATGTCCAAACCAAACTTTCTAGACCTTTTACCAGTAGCAACGCAATAGCTTTTGTATGCAGCAATGTGCCGGTTAGAAGAGTTTAAGAACGAAATTGCAGTTCTAAAAGCCTCTAGGTTGAAGCCAGACTTAACAATCAGATTAATAATGTGACAGGCACAACGTTGATGCAAGAAGAGTTCACCAACATAAGTAGACAATCTAGGTCTCAGTCTTTCCACAGCATTAGAATTAGCAGAGGCATTATCCAAAGTTACAGCAAACACCTTGTCAGTCAGAGCATACTCCTCAAGCACAGTCAGCAAATGCGTAGCAATATTCCCAACATAGTGGGACACATCAATGAGCCTAAGACCAATTATTGTTTTTTCTAATTGCCAATCAAAGTTAACAAAATGGGCAACCACACTAAGTTAGTCCTCCTTAGCATTTCCAGACCAAATATCAGATGTAAGAGCAACAGAAGAAACCCCATAACTCAAAGCCTCAACAAGCTTAGCACGACAATCAGCATAATACTTCACAAGATCTCTAGTCGTGGTCTGCCTAGACATAGGAACAAACCTAGGGGTTGTGAGAAATCTTAATGTACTCCTCAAAAGCATCAGTCTCACCCAAAAAATAGGAAGATCAAGTCTAGCAAGCAAACGACAGATCTGGACACGAGCAACCTCGGCATTATACTCCCAATGACGCACACTACCATCAAGATTAAACTGGATCATGGTTTGAGACATACGAGACTCACAAGACTTAGCATTTCTAACTTCACATCTCTCTATGCCGTTGCAAATGACCGGTACCATTGGAAGACACACCAGAGTAGATAGTTTTGCAATGCTTGCACACAGCTTGGAAGCGAATGTTCTTACCATCCACAATTTTGTAGACCTTGTCGAAATCATTCCAGACATCAGAGGTGCAGGAGTGCTTCCTCTTGGCGCCGGTGGCCATGGTCACGGGCTCGGCACAAGCACCAGCCGTAGCTCCAGCCTCATCACCAGCTGCAGCACTCGCGCCATCGGCTGGTCTAATCCCTCAACAGCCTACAAAAGAACAAGAACAGAAGAACAAGACTAAGGAAATGGGGTTTACCTGCCGCGGGACCGAAGAACCAGAGCAGTCGATGAGGTCAACAACCAAACGGCCCTCTAGTTCCTCACGACTTCATAGATCGACAACCGATCTGCGCAGCCGGAGCACCATAGCGGCCACTAGATGAAGCAAAAAGATCAGGGCACCAGGATCTATGAGACCACGAGAAGAAGCGCTAGAGCGAGAACACAAGAACAAGACCAAGGAAATGGGTCTGACTTCTACCTGCTGTGAGACCGGAGCACTAGAGCGATCGGCGAGGTCAACGAACGAACCTTGGAGCCTCTGGTTCCTTACGGCTTCACAGATTGGTAACAGTTCTGTGAGACCGGATCACTGGAGCACCATGGCGGCCGCCGAGTCGACGAGAGGTTGAGAGAGCTGCAGATCTAGAACACAAGCGAGCTCGAGATCCAGTGGTAGGAGCGGAATGGAGAGAGCGAGGTGAGAGCTGGAGGCGAGGAGTCGGTCAGGGTGTGGAAGAGAGGCCGCCGGTGGCCGCTGCCGGCCGCTGGAGAGCTGGAAGAAGAGCAGCTAGGGTTTCGAGAGAGCGAGGTGTTGGGAGGCTAGGAGGCGAGCTAGGCTTTGGGGTGCTAGGATAGGCTTTGGGGTGCTGGGGCGGTCGGCGTGCGGGGCATATATATGCCCTCCTCCCAACGGCCAGTGGGCTGGGCCAACAGCTAGCAGACGGGACGGGGAAGGGGGGTGGTAATGGCTAGTAGGCCGCCATCAGGCCTAGCCCTTAGTCGGGCCATGCCCGGTCCAACATTATGGCCCGGGGTGGCAGCCTAGGCACGGCCTGCTCCATCGTGCCGGGCCGTCCCAGGCACGAATGCCATTGTGCTAGGCTTTTTTCAGACCGGGCTTCGTCCCGCAAACGTGTGGGCTCCCTTAGCGCCTCCGCTGCTGCCATGCCTGCGCGGTTGCTAGCTAGATGGCCGGCCGGACGAGTTCCCTACGCACCGTACATGTTCGCGGCATTGACGCCTCCAGGTGAGCAGAGCACCGCGCGTCGAGGGAATTAGTCGCCGGCCAGGGCCAGCACATCGGCGACCTTCCCGAGTCCTGAGCTGCTGGCTGGGGTTCCCTAGCCGATCGAGCGGACAACGTGCGCCAAGCTAACACGAGCGGGCGCGGAGCAGTGGGTGCCGGGATGCTGATCCTTCTCAACTGTGACATCTGAATCACGGGTTCACAACTATGGAGCTGCTGCTCTCGGTGAAGCACGGACAAAACAAATAAGGATATGGAGGCGAGTAATCAGAAAGCCTGACCAGTGGGCCATAATAAAGTAAAATGATGTGTTGGAATCTGTGAAGAGTTGTATGTATGATCTCTATTGTTTGTGTATACTAGATGATATGGCTTGACAAAGCTTACTGGACTTGCGTAGAGGGCTGCTGCCGCACGTCCTCGATCTGCAACAATCCCAAATTTCTCTCTTTTTTTTGGATTTTTTTCCTCTCGGTAGTTTACCATCCCTACGAAGTTCTAACTTTACACAAATTTTACATGTAACTTCTCGTGACAACTTCTCAAGAGGACATTTTCAGAGTAATACGCATTGGCATAACTTTTTAGTACAACTTCTATAGTAGAAAACTTTTCTGGTGATCTCTTCGAACAAAATTGTCCAAAAAATTTTAAATACAACTTTTACAAAAACAAGAATTCTAGAAAATCTTTTGAAGCATAACTTATATACACCCTGATATAACGTTTCGTGAAGATCTCACAACTTATTATATAAATAAGTTTTTGAGAAAACTTACCAAAGCACAAATTATATCAGCATGTTTTCTCGATGCTTCCTCGAATTAGTTTCCCAAGTGACTTATTCTAAAAAAACTAGGAAAATAAAACTGAAGGGAAAAAATGAAAGAAAGAGCAGAGCAGGGCCCCTACGCAATAACCAAAACCAAACATGAATTCCAACTTAGGGCCTGTTTAGTTCGGCGTCTGTAAAGGCAAAAAAAAATTTTGCGCAAAGGAATCTTACCAATTTGAAGTACTAAATGAAGTCTATTTACAAAACTTTTTGCATGGATGGGTTGTAAATCGCGAGACGAATCTAATGATGCTAATTAATCCATAATTAAACAATAATTAGCGGATGGTTACTGTAGCATCACTGTTGCAAAACATGGATTAAGTAGGCTCATTAGATTCGTCTCGCAATTTACAGCCCATCCATGCAAAAAGTTTTGTAAATAAACTTCATTTAGTACTTCAAATTAGCAAGATTCTTTTGGCATCTTTGCGTTTACGGCTTTTTTGCGTTTTTACGCTGGGAACTAAACAGGCCCTTATCTTGCAATTTCGTGACCATGCGCAAACTCGTAGGTTGTGTAGCTTTAACTTGCCCTTTTCTTTCACACGTGTTCTCAAGAGTACACACTAGGTACACACATGAATGGACCGACCGTCGAAAAACTAACTTTTTGGTTTAAGACCTTGCCTTGACCCCTTTCGTGGCCCAGCTAGGTCCGTCTATAATCCACTCACTAAGCCAGCCTCTTCTGTTGTTTACTTATATCTATATCCTCCCTTATTATTCCTAAGATTTTAAATAGCCGGTTATAACTGCCGCTGAACCCATCTATAACTGATAGGAATAGCAGCCGCTATGTCATTTAACCCGCTAAATTCAGCTATAGCCCACTAAATACCGGCTATAGCCCTCTAAACGCCATAGTGGCAGTCCTGCCGCTAAATGTCATCTACATGGGCCTCACGTACCTAACCAAGGCCCGCCCAGCCCCAAGCAATTGGCTGAGATTCTTCTTCCCCCTTGCTCTACTGCTGCTTCTCCCGGATCTTATAGAATCTCTGTATCTACCATCTGCTAACTACATCCAGGTGACGCAGGGCACGAAGAATTAAGGCTCGACTCGTTCAGAACAGTATCTTCTTTCGTGGGCACTGATGGGAGCAATGCCAGCGGCTCTGAGAAACAAAGGCCATGACCGGAAGGCCTTGACGACATTTATGCATGGAGGTTACATACTGCTACACGTATATGTAACAACAATATGGAAACTAGCACGTATATGTTACATACCTGCGTGCCGCCGCCGGGCACGCCTGCTGTATCATGGGAGAGGAGATGGGGAAGAAGACCGAAGAGATAAGGAAGAGAGAGCCCTGTGTACAGTGGGGAGAAGACAGAAGAGATAAGGAAGAGGGAGAAGGTTTGCGTGTGCTGTTGTCAGTGAGATGCTTGCAAGTATCCCACGCTTCGCGTGCCACTTTTTTTTTAATTTTTTTCATTTCTAGGGAAGAGAGAGAAGTCCTGCATGTGCTGCTGTCAAAGAGAGATCAGCAAGTATCCCATGCTCCACGCGCCACTGCATTTTAAAAAATTTTCCATTTCTAGAGACGGGTTAACTGCTACATTAGCCTCGCTTTCTTTCGTAGGAAGAGGTTATCTTTGACCCGTACTGTAAAAGAATAAAACGTTCCTACAAATTATTTTTTATAGCGTCCGTCCCTCTGACCTACTTGGTGAGTACCTGCGTCTCCCTAAGCATGTCAACAGATTGTCTCGAGAAATAAGCCAAAGAGCATAGCTAGAATATGTATATATGGCATCAATGTATCCCCTAAGCATTTTTTTCGTCGCAAACAAAATAAATGAGTTGCTGCAAACCTGCAACAATTCAAATACACACTGAATAAGTAAACAAAAGACATCACACGGTAAAAAAAACTTGACCAACAGGAGGTACGATGACCCCAGACATTGACTAAGAACAAGAACAAGATCTTCTCATGCAGATCAAGAAAATATCCGAATTCCTACTCCACCCTTACACAGAGGTGCTGTTGCTGGTACCGTATCCCATGCGAGAGCAGGCTGGGATTTATTTCTCATGTGCTTTGACGTGTAGGCAGACGAGGGGGTACCGTATCCCATGCGAGAGCAGGCTGGGATCTATTTTTCATGTGCTTTGACGTGTAGGCAGACGAGGGGATTCTTTTAAACCAAGTCTAAAATTCATTTCCACCGGAAGTCGAATGCAGGATCCGAGGAGTGCTACTCAGACCACCACCCGAGCGGCCAGCGTATTGCTGCGCGAGAGGCGAGACCCGTACCGGACCACCCACCCGGCCGGCACGCCAGCTCGCCCCCGTCGTACTGACGTTCGTGGAGGCGCGGGCGCCGTCGCGAACACGCTGTATATGTAACAACAATATGGAAACTAGCACATTGACACGTACATTCCATGGAGATCATTCTTACAAACATAACAGAACAACATGCCCCAGCCACAGAGAAGCAGCTGAGCTCAGAAGGCACCCGGCCATATGAGCTGTGTGCACGTTACTGTGACTAGCTGCAATGCTTAATCAACTACTTGCACAGTACAGCTTGCATTGCTCTGTGCCCCTGTATTGATCTCCACTTACAGGGCCTGCTGCTGGTTAACCGAGTAAGCTAGCTCGCAACGGAGCACGTCTTAAATGCCTGAAAGTACACAGAAAACAAACCAAGGAACCTAGCTAATAAGCATCGGTTAAGGCTTCGTCATGTAACGGCGTCAGCGAGATCGAGCTACCATTTTGTTAGTGGAATAAATCTACTTTTTCACCTCAACTTTTTTGTTTTTCTAGTACTGATCCTCAACTCTAATACCGTTTGATCTTGGAACAGGCAATAATGTACTAGAACAGAATGGAGCGAGATAGCATCATATTGTTGCTTTCTTGGGCCTCATGAACAGGCAATAATTCCGTCTGAACTAGTATGGCAGTGAAGGAAGTCTTTATGCGATTTTTCTGAACTGGTTATGACAGCAGACTGCTTCTCTGTAGTACATGCACTCTGCCACGGCGGCGCCTGTGATCCATGAGATGAGAGGACGTGGCAACCGTGTGATTTGACTGTTCTAATCGTCGTGTTTCCTCCTAACTTGGAACACGTTGCTGCATTTTACTTGCTGCTGCTGCTAGAAGTACAGCATTAGCAGATGCAGAGAAGTGCCCGGCCCCTTTATGTATGTCGTCAGGACCTTCATGCTATCATTTATCGATTTCGGACTGAATTTGTGCTTCCTAATAGGTAATGACGAGAAATTCACATCAAGACTTGGGCTTGATTTGCAGCTCCAAGGCAAGGAACAAACAGCGTTATTTTGCCTCAAAAAAACCAAAGCTCCAGTCACAGTCAGGTCTGAAAGGGGACGAGTATGATGATGATCAGGGTCATTCAGCATTCTGCAGCTAGCTGCAGAAGAAGATCACAGGTCATTCAGCGATCGATTAACTCAGCAGATTACCAAGATCGCGTCGGTGCTGCACTGAAGTCTGAACTGAAGCTGCCTACCACGGCAAGGAATTCAGATTTCCTTTTGACTGAAACATGATCCTGGCGCGCGCGATTCAGCTTTAGCACGCATCCTGGCAGCAGTGAAGCTGGAGGAAACTGCAGCAGTGAAGACATGCGGACTCTGACTCTCCACGCTGCAGCAGCTTTCTGATAAGCTGCATGCCGAGCTCGTGTGCTCGACTTGCCATGAGCAGAGCAGGCGGGCTTCGCCACACCAAACCACACAGGGAACACAAGCCATGGAAAGAGAGTCGTCCGACGGCGAAGTGACCGACCAGCCTCCTTGTGAGCCACTGATCTGACCCTGAGAAGGACCTGTCGATTGGTTTGGCCAGTACAGTACGGCGGGGACAGAATGTGCCGCCGCCGCGCTCATCCCGCGGCACGCTCTGCCTGGCAGGAGCACCGTCATCGCTCCAGTTCCACTCGCGATCGAGCAGCTTCTGCGCGGCACCTGTCGCATCCAGTGCGCGCGGCACCTGGGTAACATTCGTCGGCCGGAGGCACGAGCAGGTGCGGCTGCGGCACTTCCACGAACGCGTCCTGTCGCGCTCGCGCCATGGTATTGCTGCGCGAGCAGGTGCCTCTGGCGGCCTGCCTGCCGCTTCGCAGGTCACCACCCGAGCGGCCAGCGTATTGCTGCTTGAGAGGCGAGACCCGTACCGGACCACCAACCCGGCCGGCGTACTGACGTTCGTGGAGGCGCGGGCGCCGTCGCGAACACGCTGTATATGTAACAACAATATGGAAACTAGCACATTGTCACGTACATTCCATGGAGATCATCCTTACAAACATAACAGAACAACATGCCCCAGCCACAGCCCCTCGAGTGCATCTGATCTTTTCGAAGAGTAGAGATTCTTGGCAACATATGATTGATATTAGATTGCTCGTGTTCTTGATTTCGCTGTGATCTCTCACGCTCTCGACCCGATCTCTATCGGTGAGCAATGGGTAGTTACACTAGGCTGCTGGTTGTGTGTGTCTCGTCTCGTGGCATGGAGGGGAGGGGGACGGGGGGCATATGCAGCCATGCGGCCTGTTGGGCTTCGCCATTAAGGTCGTCAACACAGATAGTACTTGCAATACACAATACCTGCTGGACCAGCAGGTCACCACAAAACATTTCATGGAGAGGCAGGGACATGGCCTGCCGAGCTTGCCGTGGATGCGCCAACAAGAGCGACGACATGATACCCATGGTTCATCAGAAAAAAAAAGATATATAGACCGGGAATATGTGGACGAAAAATTAGAAAACACATTGCAGCTGTCAATGTCAGCTAGGAAAGGAACTTCTCGTCCATAAGTAACATTAACACCTATAAAAGGAGATGAGATGCATCATGCATGGGTGCATGTAACACAAGAAGCCTAGTTCTTCCACTCTGATCAGTTCTTCAAGGCGATCTTTTTCTCCTGGATTGTGGTACCATTGATCTCTCCATTAGTACTCCCTCATTTTCCTATACTCTCAGTTTGTGCCTTCTCATTAGGAAATCAGTTATTGTCCAATGCTCCAGGCGCATGTATTTATATTGCTAGCTTATTTTATATTTGAGCAAGATTTACTTAACTTTTCTTTCTTGAAAAAAGGTTTACTTTTCTAGATGAGCATTAACAAACAACACATGGGTCATTGCTTAGTTCAGTTGATAGAGTTAGTCAGTTCAGATGCTGAATTAAGAGCACAACAAACATATGGAAAAGTTGTAAACTATCCTCTTAACAAGAAACTAAATATGATGTACAAATTCAAAAGTTGTAAGACTTTCTCCAAGTAAGGAAGACAATAAAAACAGTATTTTTGTCTACAGGATACAGAAAACGTGGTTGGATCTCTAAGACACCGCACCTGTCAATTTTGCATGGTAGACATCGTGAATAAGTGATTTTGTTTTCAACACACCATAGGATGTCCCAGAGACAAAATCAGGTTTTCTCAAACTGTCTATAGGACACCACACAGTGTCCTGCAGGCAAAATCACATATTCATGGTGTCCACCATGCAAAATCAATGGGTACAGTATTCTAGAGAGCGAACCATTAATTTTTCAGTGTCACGTAAAAAATTCTCGCTCTTTGCTAGGATTTGGATTGGATAATCTACTTAAAAAGAGTATAAACACTTCTCTTTTAGTAAGTAAGGCTTTCTTAAATTAAAGCTCTAAAAATGAAGGGGGGAAAAATGAAAGAAAGAGCGGAGCAGGGCCCCTACGCAATAACCAAAACCAAACACGAATTCCGACTTGTCTTGCAAACTCGTACTGTTATCGTAGCTTTAGCTTGCCCATTCTCAGAGTACACACTAGGTACACACATGAATTGACCGGCCATCGAAAAACTAACTTTAACTAGTTTAAGACCTTGCCTTGACCCCTTTCGTGGCCCAGCCAGGTCCGTCTATAATCCACTCACTAAGCCTCTTCTGTTGTTTACTTATATCTATCCTCCCCTATTATTCCTAAGGTTTTAAATAGCCGGCTATAACTGCCGCTGAACCCAGCTATAACAGCCGCTATGGTATTTAACCCGCTAAAGTCGGATATAGCCTACTAAATACCGGCTATAGCCCGCTAAACGCCATAATAGCTAATAGCAGTCCTGCCGCTAAAAGCCTTAGCCGGCGATTTAAAACCATGATTATTCCTGATTAATCAGATGTAACACAGCTCGGGACCACCGCTGGCTTTCGCCTCTTCTACTGTTTACTTATATAAATCAACTTTTTGCCTACGCGAACCGCACTCAAGATCAGGAAACCGCGGATCTGGCTGCTCCAACTCGTTTCTTCATCACTTTTTTTTCTCGCTGGATGCATGCATCATTCTCAACCTCTTTTCTTTTGTCTTGCAGCTTCGTGCGCACCAGTTTGTTCTTCTTTCCCCAGTTTCTTGAGGTACACGACGTGTGTTCAAATGCACTTAAAGCTAGCTAGTAGCACTTGGGAACGAGCCTTATCATCCAGCTTATAAATTTTTTTTATGGCCACACCTTTTCACACTTGGGTCCATGGATCGTGCAGTCCGTCAAATTTAATATGAAAGGCATTGCATTATTAACTGGCGAATAGTCGCCTAGAGCCTGATGTCCTCTCCGGCCTCTCTGGTCTGCTCCAATTTATTTGCCGCGCAATTTGGTTGGTCACGAAGGAAGCTAAAAGAGCTAGCGAATTAGAGAAGATATGAAAGGTGGATCGGAAGAAGGTAACTCCTCATGATCACGCTTGTCTTTCGACTTGGTGTTTCCTTTTACAAGAAACCCACACAAAGCCCTCCATTCACCCTGATCTTGCATTCAGTTCAGTGCAGAACAATAAGCAGCCAAAGGAACAGCCAACAAGCATAGATCACAAATCGCTTTATTAAATTAAACCTTACAATACCATAGAACATCTGAGGCACTACATCACTCTACTTTCCAAAATAAACAGAGACTTCATACAAGTTAAATTGCACCTCACAACTTTCCTGCTGCTGAGTCAGCTCTGTACATAATTAACAAGCAGTGTAACTAAAAACAATTATATATGGACATCACTGTAAACCCAGCAAAAATTCTGGGTGGAAGACATGGTACCACTACTTAACACCTTATTAACAAAATGCATTGGCATCAATATGTACAGCTCACATAAACCCCCCACAAAGCCCTCCATTAACCCTGATCTTACATTTAGCTCAGCGCAGAACTATAAGCAACCAAAGGAACAGCCAACAACCATAGATCACATATCGCTTTATTAAATTAAACCTTGCAACACCATAGGACATTTGAGGCGCTACATCATTCTACTTCCAAAATAAACAGAGAGTTTCTACAAGTCCCTAACAACTTCCCCCCTATGGAGTCAGTCAGCTCCGTACATAAGGAATGAACAGAAGGAATGAGGCAGGTATAGACACGACCCATGGTGTAAAGCTAATCACAATGGGAGGTTTCATATCACTGTTTCCAAGAATGCCACATCAGTTTGGGGGATGAATGAAACACCATGCCACAATGGAGAGTTTCATTTCACTGTTTCCAAAGCTAACCAGTGTAATTAAATGCCAGTTAGCCTCATGATCTAGTGTGGCATGTATATTTGTAGCCATACAATAGAACAATAGTTTTCGATGTGCTGCCATACATAAATTGAAACGAACATTTGACAAATAAAGATAGCAAAATCATTTAGATAAGGTTTATATATATTACATATAATATTTATAAGTAGGTAGATACTTTTTAACGACGCCCATATTTTTGCCAAATATGCTCAACCAAGTCCTTCTTTAATTTTAGATGAGCCGAACGATCTTGAAGATCCGTTTGATTCTCTAGCACTCTTTCAAATGGAATAGATTCACCAAAGGAGAATTCGGGTTCTTCGACAATGGTAGAACTTGCAGCCTCATTCAAATCAAGATTTTCTTCAATATCTTCTTGCTTTTCATCTTCCACTATCATGTTGTGAAGTATGATGCAAGCTACAATAATGTTCTCAAGTTGTTTTTGATCATGTAGACGAGCTGGTCGCTTCAAAATACACCATCGACGTCGTAGGACACCAAATGCTCGTTCAATATCCTTTCTTTTACCTTCTTGATGATTAGCAAATTCTTGATCCTTCTCATTGATAGGCATGGATATTGACTTAACAAAAATAGCCCATTCCGGGTATATTCCATCAGCAAGATAGTAACCTTGGGTGTATAGATTCCCATTAACCGTATATTGCACTCGAGGAGCTTGCCCTTGGAGTTCTCTTATAAACAATGATGATTGTTGAAGGACATTGATATCATTATTAGAACCAGCGACACCAAAGAATGCATGCCAAATCCAAAGATCATGTGAGGCCACAGCTTCAAGAATTACAGTCGGTACTTTTTGATCACCCCGAGTGAATTGACCCTTCCATCCAACAGGACATCTTTCCCATTGCCAGTGCATACAGTCAATACTCCCCAACATGCCAGGAAATCCTCTACTCTCTCCAACCTTTAACAAACGTTCAATGTCTTCCTTTGTAGGACGCCTCAAATAGTGTTTGCCAAAAACAACAATAATACCTTCCACAAATTTTTTCAAAGCTTCTAGTGCAGTTGAGTCACCAATCTTCAAATATTCATCTAGGTGATCAGCTGCACTGCCATTAGCCAATTGCCGAATAGCTGCTGTACATTTCTGTAATTGTGTGAGGCCTTGACGATTAGTACAATCTGTCTGCGTAGTGAAATATCCAGACCACTTGCCTAGCTCCTCAACAATGCGCAGAAAAAGTGTCCTTGACATGCGAAATCTTTTACGAAAAATAGATGGAGGGTAGAGAGGATTTTCAGAGAAATAATCATCATACAAATTTTGTTGAGCCTCCTCCCGTTCCCTTTTGATGTACTTCCTTGGACGAAGACGAGGATCGGATCATCTTGAAGAGCTTCAACGTTGGCCTTCAAAACACTAGTCACCTCACTAACAACATCATCCAAGATATCATCCTCCGCCAGCAATTCATCTAACAAAGAATAGTTGGGTGGAACATCTGACATCTTGTGGTGGCAGTGGCACACAGGAACACATATGACAGTCCTATATATATACATAGCAGTCAAGAATATGCACAGGTTTCACACACGTGGCTAAAAAAGTTCATGCATCCGTTCACACAAATAATTTCCGTTCACATAGGAGACATAAATAATTCGTGCACTTTCATTTCAGTTCACACAGAAGACATAAATAATTTCAGTTCACACAGGAGACAATTCATGCACTTTCGTTTCAGTTCACACAGGAAACATAAATAATTTCAGTTCACTTGCCTACACGCACACAAATAACTCAATTAACAGAAATGGCTTCAGTTCACACCTGAAAAGAAAGTAACAAGGTGTGAAAAGCCACAATATAGCAAGTATAAAAGGCAGTGCATGTACAAGGTATGGACATACCTCACTCGCCACCACTGTCACCAAACAATTTCAACTCCATCTTCTGCAGTGTCTTCTCTCGATTTATTCTTGCTTGCTCAGACAATTGACTAGTGTCTTGCTGCAGTAGTGAGCTGTATACTTCAAGCAATTTGGCCTCCTTTTGCTCCTGTGCAGCCTTGAGTTGTATCCTTGAGATTTCCAGTTGAGCTGCAGCCACTTTTTCACGCTCTTGTTTACGTTCTTGTTGCACTTCAACAATTTTGTTTATGTTCTCCCCGAGAAGAACAATACCATCTAGTACCTCTTCTACCTTGCGCTTGCCATTCTTTTGAGCCTTGGCTGCATCTCTTCCTATAGGTCGTTGTGGGGGTTGCTGATCTTTGTCTTCAATAATGTCAATGGTACGGCTCTGACCTTTTTCTTTATCCATTTGTGAGATATGTGCACAAAATTTAGGCTCATTTCTGAGGGCTTTCCACCAATGAACCAGCGTGAAAGGCTTGCCGTTATTCGCATTTGCATACATCTTTTGAGCCTCATCCATTAGCTGATCATTGGAGTACCCACTTGTATGCATTTTTGATACGGCACTCCAACACCCATTAAAATTGCTGATCAATGTCTTCAACCGTGACCAATGAATCTTTAGTTGATTAACGTCCCTTTGACGATCTGCTGGAGCATGCTTGTTGAAGTATTCAGCAATTTCTTTCCAAAAAGTATCTCCTTTCTTGTCATTGCCATGTATCGGATCATTAGAACAATTCAACCAAGCACTAGCCTACAAACAGCATTCATCAAGTTTAGAAAGCAGTTGAAACAGAGAGTGCAATATAGTACAACCAAGCACTAGTCTAGAAATAGAATACTTCAAACAGGTTTAGAAAGCTTTATTACCAGCCTCACTTCCTCTTCTTGTGTCCAATATCTTTTCTTGACTGTCCTAGTTTCCTCACTGCCTGTATGACCATCATCATCAATGTCAATTGTTTCTTTATCAAGTCTAGATGGTTTTGGAGTCCTTGTAACACTTGGCGGCGGCGGTGGAGAGGTGTTGAAGTTTTGTGCAAGACCAACAATGTGGAAATTCTGTCCAAGTGGATGCGACGGCATTGCCATGTATGGTCGGTTAATGAGATTCACAAAACCTCCTTGTGGATAAAAGTTCCTGTATGCAAAAAAAGATGGCATGGTTAAATAAACTGCTCATTAAAATGGCCCATACATCAACTGCAATGTATATGTTTATGTTAATGTTCCTTCCACTGGTTGTATGTTAATGATCTGTTCAAGTTAACTGAATCAATCAAGAGTAACCAAGTAACAAGCCTTCCGACATTTGCTACACAGCTATACTGTACGGTTTAATTAGCAAAATTTCAAAGCTAAATGCATGACACCATTTAACTGAAACAGCCATGTGCCTCTGTTAACTGAAACCAGAATCATAATACTCAACGCCTGCCGGATTTAAACAAGCATATGCCTATGTTAACTGTCAACTGAATCAACCAAGACCAAAATGCTTGTTATGCCTGTGTTAACTGAATCAATTAAGACCAAACAAGCATTTGTCCATCTATCTGTCCAAAATCAACGAGCAGGTAAAAATCAAAGAATATATACCATGCCGGATTTGGTGGCCGATGCTGCAACTCCGGGAAATGTGGCATTACAGAAGGCACTTGTGGCGACTCCGGCGTAGAGGGCGAACAGGGCGATGTTGTTGCTGGCACTTGCTGCTGCTCATGGCCAGAGGTGCCACCACGGGGCTTCGCAGCTGCGGATGAGCGGCGCCGTCCTGAGCTCGTCTCTGCCTCTTTTCTTGGCTCCATCGCAGGGGGCGCGGGCGGGGCGCGGACGGGGAGCGCCGCGCAGCAGGGGGCGCGGGCGGGGAGCGCCGCCGGCAGCAGGGGGCCCGGGCGGGGGAGCACCGCCGGCAGCAGGGGCGCGGCCGGAGCACGGTCTGGAGGGGCCGCGACGGCGTACAGGGAACGATGGATTTGGAGTTCCACGGTGAGAAGAAGAAGAAATTTGGGGGCGGGAGGGAAGGAAGGACGGGGATTTTGCGAGGGAAGGGCGCGCGCGGGGATTTCGCCAGGGAAGAGCGCGCGCCGGAGGCGAGCGCGGGAGGCGCACGGGATCCCCCGTGAAACAAGCACGGTCACAGTGGTGGTTTCACGCTGTTTCCAACGTCTTGGAAACGAGTTAGCACAGTGTCGTGGCCATGAAACTGTTTCTTTCTCTTTCTTCATTAAATCAGTGCCACATCATCAAAAATGCTGATGTGTCATGGTAATTAATACCATGAAACCCTCCATGAAACCCCCATTGTGAATAGCCTAAGGTCTATCGCTCCGCGATGCCTGGAGGTTAAAGAATGAAACAATAGTTAGAGCATAACGATGTATAATGATGCCTCGAGGTTTTGACACAAATCTATTTTCTCATAATCCTAATCCTAACCCCAGACCTAACACCATGTGCAGCAGCTGCAGATGAGCAAGCCAACAAGGAGCTGCGGTGCGGTTAAATTCGACCAAAGAACATTGACAATTTCAGTGGAATCGAAGTCTAGTAAACGCCAAAGGCCAACAAAATTAATAAACTTTCTGAAGATAAGACAGCAGGTGGTTGATTAACATAGCCGACCGGTAACGTAGATCAACAGGTCGCACGAGTAGACCTACTATTCCTGGCCCCAATCGAGGGTCAGCTCGCCACTTCGCCCACCTTGACATGCCCTAACCAGACGAGACCCCAGAGGGGACTGATTACCTCGGTGGGCACGGAGCTGCTGAGGAGGCGCGTGCTGAGGCTCAGGTCCTCGACGATGGCACCCCGGCTGCTCCAGGGGCTGCCGGAGGCGGAGCGAGCGGGCGACGGATCGGAGAATCGCCGCCGACGCCATGAGGGGAGGAGACGAATCGATCGAGGTGGAGTAGGGGAACCGCAGCCCAGGCGCAACTGACCCGTGGGTATAAATCAGCCAGCCCAGCGGGCCGGCCTTGTGCGCCTGTAGGGGCCTAAATATATTGGGCTTTTACTGGGTCGTGGACCGAGCCAAGCCAGCAAGTCAGTTTGCCTGCGGACATGGCAAGCTCGAATTGGACAACGTGGAATGGTAGGTTGATCTTTTCGAAATTTTAAACACATCCCCCCCTCAAATTAGATAACGATGGTACTGCTCATAATTAGTGCAACGAAAACAATATCATACATGACTAATATATCTTATTTAAAAATATATAGAAATAAAGTATTGTATTTTGGCGCCTCCTCCGCAGAACAAAACTGGAGCAATGCTAGTATTGTATTTTAGAGATCAAGACATCTCTGATCCCTCCTATATGGGACTTCGATGTGATGTACGCAGGCAGTGCACGCAGTGACCGCGCCGCTCAGGATCGCCGCTACCACTTTCGCCTTCTAAGATCGGCGCCCGCTGTTGCGATGCCACCATCGAAGAATCAGGAACATCATGGTAGCAAACTTGAAGCAATTATTGATACTCCATGGCCAAGCCAAAAGCACCAGCTTGGGGGCTTGGGGCATCTAACATCCAGACCAGATCAACAGATTGCACAGGACAAAACCTGTGACTTTTGGGTGACTTCAAAAGAGTAAGCTGCAAAGCGCAAACTGCTTCCAATAAAAGTAGGTCAAACTTTCCTTTTTTTTGAAACAAAACAGTAACTAGCAAACTTATAAACGAAAACAAGTGTTGTTTAGCTAGAATTCCGGAACTCTATTGATACATGAACGGCAGAACTCCATAAGTTCTTCAACAAAATGGACATCCCTTCGGTGCAACTTGTTTGGGAAAAACATTATAGAAATGGCAAGTTGCCAAAATCATGTCAAAAAGGGCTCATATTGGTGGAGAGATATTCTTAAGCTGCTGGATACCTTCAAAAGAATTGCCAAGGTAGACGTAAAAAGTGGTTCTTCTGTTTCTTCTGGTCTGACATGTGGAATGATCACATCCCTAGTTTAACTTACCCTGAGCTGTTGTCCTTCTCCAAGAATAAGGCCATCACATTTCAAAAAGTAGCCTCTTCGGTTCCTTTACATCAACTATTTCATTTGCCGCTGTCTGAAATAGCCTTTGCTCAACTCTTAAGCCTGGAACAAGTCATTCAAGGTGTGGCTTTAACACATGAGCCTGACAGTAGGACCTGCATGTGGGGCAGTAACTTTTACTCTTCAACAAGGGCTTATAAGCAACTCACAGGTCATAGTCAAGTCCATACAGCATTCAAGTGGCTCTGGAATTCTAGTTACCAAACTAAGCACAAGGTCTTTTGTTGGCTCTTACTAAAAAGACAGATTGAGCACAAGGAATATTCTAAGAAGAAAATCAATGATATCGGACACTATGTAAGAAACGAACAAAGAAGACACACTCATAGGTCTCCTATGATATATATGAGATGTGAGTTGACAAACTGCGTCTCCTATGAGTGCACTCCCAGCACCAAAGGATGACTCGCGTCACCTACGTACCCACATAGGAGACGTGGATGGATAACCCGTGTCTCTTATAATGGGGCGGCGGTTATAGGAGACGCAGTGAACAAAACACGTCTCCAATCAATTCTCTCGGTCCCGTTAAATTTATAAAGTTCAGCTAACCGTGACACTCTCGCATCCACCATCCTCCATCTCCGGTATTTCCACCCTGCAGCGCGGCCCCGCATGCCGGCTTCTCCAAATCGTGCCAAGTGAGCACCTCCTCTCCTTCTGCATCATGGATTTGCAGATCCAGGTGCTGCAGGACCCCAACCCTCTCCCACGTCGTGGATACAGGTGGTGTGAGGTGCTCCTCCCTCTCTTAATCAAGCTGCACGACAAGCCTAGGCAGCATTCCATCTCAACTCTCCCCTCTGGCCCTCCCACGAGGCAAGGATGCAGGCTGCCGTCTTCAGATGCAGCGCTCCTTTTTAGCTTGAAGAATGTGTGCGCATGTCCTTGGAGATGCGACACCCTTCTTCAGATCAAAATACCCACTCCCCCTTTTTATCTCAGGTAACCAAATCCACCCTCTCACCACTCAACCGACAAAATTTACTGCTGGGGCAAAGAGCAGAACAAAATCCACTATTGTGTCAACTACAAGTTTGTTATCGCCGGTTTTGACCGACAACAAAGTTGCTAGCTTAATTTCTGTGTCAACTACTCAATTTTTGATAGGTCCCTTTAAAATTGTTCCATTCTATTTGAATTGTTCCTGAGGTAATCAGAACTTTCTTGTGCTTGCAAATATTAAAGTGGTAGTCATTGGCTCTCTTCCCCTTATGTTCCTCATATCTCGATCTCTCCAGGATAATTGAAACTCTTTATTTTAACTGGAAACATCTTGATTTGGTAAAATGATTGTACGAGTTACTTGACCTGTCTAGCAACATTTCTATGCTTATTCTTTGTACATTGGAGCTCATTCCTTGTAGTTAAATATGACCATATATAAAATACCTATTTGCAAGCTTGAAGCACCTTTTTAATGGGTAGAAGATACTCCCTCCTTCAGCGAGGTAAATCTCTCTCCCCCCTCTCCCTCTCCCTCCCCCTCTCCCTCTCTCTCCTTTTCAGGGAAATATCGCTCACTATTTTTCCCTCTATTTGATTTAGATCCCGATCTATGTTTTGGGCCATATGAGCTGCTAGCCTCGCTGTCTATCCATTTCACCGTATGCGGCATACTCTCTCACATATAAGTGCTCTAACCTCAAGTGCCAAATTTCTCTGATTCTACATCACAACTGTTTCTTGGGGTCCGTTGATGATAGTTCACTGAAATTGGGACTCATATACTTGAAAATTGGCATGTAAGGTAACTATTCTAGCTAGCTGCGTACGTTTTTGGAGCTCAGAAATATGTTTGCTACTACGTACTATGCAAATAGCCAAACACAATATCTATCACACCTACTCTTTACCAGTAGTATTAAGAGTGGGATTTAGGAACACTAGCAGTAGCATAAAGTAGAAGTAGCAAACTATAAACTAGCAGTAGCTAGCGTCATATTGTATAAATTTGCTATTGTTCTGAACATGAGTATCTAGTGGTGTTGTTCTGGACACGGATATAGCACGCACTGAAAGTGCAGCTAGCGATGCACTCCTCTTTAGAGGTGCACAGTAGAAGCTAGGCTAAGTTCTTGTGAAATTATGTACTTCTACATTCTAGATCTTGTAAAGTTTATTAAGAAGTGAACGAAGAGTTTTGGATTGTTAGAATTGTAATAATTGACTTATTAGGCTATGAATGGAGAAACTGATTGCGTTGATCTATATATGCCAGGCGGTAGACTTCCTTTATGGCTCCATACATGGTTGTTTTGGATAGGGACATGGAGGCTTTGCAGTTTTGTTTAGGACAGGGACATGGACATGGTGATTTTGGTTCAGGACAAGACACGAAGGAAAGAATTCAGTGATGGTCTCAAAGTAAGTTGCTTTAGTTCATTTCCAATATTGATAGCACTTTAGAATTGGCTATGTTCTTGATGCTCAGTTTTCCAATGCAACCTTTATTTTTCCAACTGTTTCTGCAGTTGATGTGCATTTCTTTGCAATTATGATAGCACTTCAGAATTTGCATGTTCTTATAGCTCAAAGCAGTTGGAGAGGAAATAGGAATAGAATTTCTTGGACTTGGCTTTCAGCTAAAATGGGCATTGAGTGATATGTTGTCTTATTTTCATTTCTGCACAAGATAATAGTAGATTTGTATGAGTTCAATAGATTAGGACTGCATTTGTAACGTATACAGTGGATAAAGCATGTGAATTTATGATGTAAAGAATGGATAAAATATGTGTATAGGTGATGTACATAAGGGTATATTTTGTCCTCCTTTTCTTTTTTTTCTTTTTTTTAATTCATCATAGGAGATACTGGTTGGCAACCAACGTCTCCTATGTGAAGTCATAGGAGATGCAGGTTAACAATCCACGTCTACTATGTGAAGTCAAAAAAGACGCGGGTTAACAATCCGCGTCTCCAATGACCACTCTCATAGGAGATGCGGAAAAATCACGTCATCTATGATCTGACATCAGAGACGTAAATTTGGTGACGTGAAAAAAACACGTCTCCTATGTAAGTTAACTCGC
Organism: Panicum hallii; assembly: GCF_002211085.1. Classification (NCBI taxonomy): domain Eukaryota; kingdom Viridiplantae; phylum Streptophyta; class Magnoliopsida; order Poales; family Poaceae; genus Panicum; species Panicum hallii. Next base: position 43,946,348 of record NC_038049.1, on the reverse strand, counting down.
ATCTCCTGTAAGGCTATCTTACATAGTGAGACTCATACAACTGCGTCCTTTGCAGTACCTCTATGGAAGAAACTGTGGATCATCTCTTCTTTCAGTGCCCGTTCTCACAAAGCTGCTGGAACCTCTTAAACTTACAAATTCCATTACAGGCCTCAACTCTCCAAAGTTTGGATCTATTAAAGTTTGAGCTACATTCACCACTCTTCAAAAGTATTTTCATTCTCTTTTTGTTGGGCAATTTGGACCTCAAGAAACGGATTCATTTTCGAAGGAATTCAACCAACAGTGGATGGTTGATGTCGCACCTTCAAGAAGGAACTCGATTTGCTACAGCATCGAGTGAAGATCAAGCACAAACAACACCTTGAAGAATGGCTGAACCGTTTTCCTTAGATTGTGTGCTGTTTTTTACTTTTCTTTCTCTTTCTTTATTTCCTGAACTCTTCTTGTTTTACCTAAATATATTTATAACCAGTATGCGATAAACACCCCTCCTGTTTCATAAAAAAAACTCCCTGTGTCTTTTCAAAAAAAATGTCTGATGGCAAGCATTCCCACGGTGATGACTACATACTATGACTGCTCCGGCGGGGGCGGGAGATGGGTTTCAGTTGCTGCCGCGAACAGAGTTCCGGCAGATGACAGTGTTCGATTACTGCAGCGCGGATTGTTGGATATTCAAGAACAGAGTTGCTGTTTTTTTAGTCAGGATCAGAGTTGCTGTTACCTTGACCGCCGAGCAGTGGCGTACTTCACTGATGAGTTGCTGTTCCAGTACGCCGGCGAGTCGGGGGTGTTATGATGGATCGCCAGAGCACCAGGGGCACGTGTGCGGCATCCGTGTGTTACGTCTGTGTGGCAGAACCAATCTGAATTATACCATTTCAAGTACGCGAGTCCTTACCGGAGGGCTACCTCGTACTTCAAACGGTATAATACTATTGGTCTGTCGGGTAACGTCCCGATAAACCACCGAACGCAAGATCCAACAAGGTACCTCACACAAAGGTGAGTCCAGAGATACAATGCCAAAATATTTTACACCACAGGCAGTTATATTACAAAAATATACAAAGTATCATTAGCTCCCACTGAGGAGAGATTATTATAAGACAGGTTTAAGTTTTCAGTCAAAGCAGCGGAGTTTGAAAAGCGTAGACATTGTACACGTCATTATTACAGATATTATGCTAGCCCTGGCATAATATCACTCGGCGGAATCTGTATTGGCCGGGGACGGATCCCATTCCACGGACCAACCATCAGGCAAGGGGTAGGGCCACGGTGTAATGAACGCTGGCTCATCAGGAGGATTACCTGAAGAAATCAACGAAAGCAAGGCTGAGTATACTAATACTCAGCAAGACTTACCCGGAATTGGGTATATCTTAGCCCATAACTAGACTCATGATGGCTTTTAGCTTTGAGTAAGGTTTTCAGCTGAAAAGCAACAAAGAGTAGATCCTTAATTTCAACTTTTAACTTTCAGGTTCTAGTTGATTAACCATTCTAGGTAAGCACCTATAACTATTCAAACATGGTAGAATCTTTAATCAAACACCATCTTCATAATCACAAAGTTGCTCTTGTTACTCTATGTGGTAAAGGGGGTAAGCAGTCTCATTCATCGTGAGAGGCGGACGATTCTGAATCGAGATTCAATCCTTGCAAGGTAAACCTAACACACACGCTTGGAACACCACAGGGTCGTCCCGAAGCAACCGTTTACCTTTCATTCCGACTCGTGGATCAGATCCACCACAAGCGACTGCAGGTCATACGCACTTCCAAAATGCAGGACGTACGTCTGTAGCGCGACTACAAAACCCGTACTCCTGGTTGCCCAGCAACACGTATGCCTACACGTCGAACAAAGTAACCAAAAGAAGCAAATACATGTGGTGGGAGGTATGTCCACTCCTCGGGCCGATTGGTTACTAGGCTTACCGCTTACCATATTTCACGGCATGTGGCTAATACTTTCAAACACTTAACCACCGCTACCACACACTGTGACCTTATCAAATTCCACAACACAGACGGGGTATCATCTTAACTATGACACCTCACAACTCCCGTCCGTCATCCTTATAGTGATAACAGGAATGTAATCATAACAACTCCTATATCGCGCGAGTGACAGAAAATCACTCGACTTCTACCGGTCCTATTAGCATAGCAGCTAGTCGAACTCCAGTTCTAGTGTTCAATACATAGGTATCTGGAATTATGCAACTAAGGTTTCCAAACAACTCCTAATAACTTAATGCATACATATATATATATAAATAATATAGGTTGCAGTGTAGTAAAGTAGGGGTTATGTCCGGGGCTTGCCTTCGCTGGCGGGGTTGGGGTTAGTCAAATTATTTTCTTCCGAACCTTGGTTCGGGGCTTCAGGGGAAATCCGCGACAAGATTCCCGGGGTCTTCAGAATAAACTTCTTCTTGTTCCGGGATCAGCTGATAATCCCCGTCAGCGAGAGTGGTCGAGTCTATATGAGATGCAAATTTACAAGTTATGGAATGCATAAACTTTTATTTCACTTTCCGATAAAGTTGCAATCCAAAATAAAGAACATTATATTTTGATAAATATCCTAACTACCCTGTACTGGGCAGTCATTTATCGAGTACTAATTACTTTACTTAGATACATTAAACAGCAAACTTAACTACGTTAATTATCTAACTAGTGACATGGGGCAACAGGTTGGGGTAGTTCCTAACAATTATATTAAAAAGCTTTACACATTGACTACACTAATTATTTATATGAACTTTAAGTTACCATTACATTATAAATCAATTATATTATATCCAATTTATTTAACACCTAATCTTGGTTGGAAACTTAATAACATGTTATAATATTACAAAATAGAACCCTAATATATTTTTCATGATTTTTGAACATTTAAAAGTGTAATTAGTAATTATATAAAAGAAACTACACATTATTTCTAATAAAACTTGTACACTAAGGAAATAATACTAGAATACTAGGATAATTATTTTTCTTCAATCCTACATGTAAAAATAAAATTAACCCAATTGGTTTCACTAATTTATCATTTTTCTATGAATTACTATGCATTTCCTAAGCCTACAAGTAACTAAATTTAACAATTAAATTTAATTATCAAACATTCAGAAACTGAAGTTGACCTTTTAAGTAAAGTTGTAGATCTTTATCTAAAGATTCCAACAAAATTTAGTTTGTAATTTTATGATTTTTCCTCGAATAGATATAGCATTTCTAAGTTGACAGCAATATTTACACAAGGGGGTCCCTGGTTACTATTTCTCTGAGTCTTAGGATATGCACATAACCCCCTGGGTTTCTATTCCTTCTAACCCGAGGTCCTTGGCTGGGGACCGAAGCAGAGCAAGGCGGGGGCGGCCGTGTTCCGACGACGGTGGTCACCGGCGGCGAGGTCCAAGGGCAGAAGAGGATGCAGGAGCTTACGACGGTTCTGTGGCACCGCTTGTCGAGGCTTGAGATGACCGGAAAGATGGAGCTCGACTAGAGCCCGAGGTGACGGCAGAGGGGTCACCGTCGACGGCGGAGCTCCGATGATGAACGTTGGCAGCCAACCTGTGCATGAGCTTCAATGAGACACGGGGAACGTGTACGTACCATCAATTGGAAGAAAACGTGCTGGATCAGAGGGGACCAACGGAGACAGAGGCGGCGGCGACGAGGAAGAACGCCGGCGAGCGTCGGGGAGGCGCAGTGGTGGACTAGAGAGTCACTGGATGGGTCGGGGAGCTTCACAGGGATGATGTGGTGCTGGCTAGGGTATCGTGGTAGCGTGGAGAGGCTCAGAGCGAGCTGCCCACGGTGAGGCCGAAGTTGGCGGCGGCGGCGCTTCGTTGGAGACGAAGTTCCAGTGGAAATTGGAGAAGAACAGTTGGTCGTCGAGCACGAGCAAGTAACGGGGAAGCTTGTGCAGGTGTTGATTGGGGCGGGGGTGAGCTGGTGAGGGCTGTCCACGGTGATGCCGTGCGCGGCCGGAGTGGAAGAGGACGGCGGCGAGGAAAAGTGGCTCGGATGTTCGAAATTGGTTGCTGGGAGTAGCAGAACAGCACGTAGGTGTTGAAGTGGTGCTGCTGCGCGCGAGAGGGAGGAGGTTAAGGCACGGCAGTGAGCTGTCCACGACGACGAGGAGGTGGCGGCCGGCAATGGCTCGGGACGTCGTGGCGCGCGCGCGCGAGGCCAGGAAGAGAGGGAAACAGCGGTGGGAGAGCACGAGGCGACACCTAGGCACGTGTAGCAGCTTGAGGTGGAGCTCGGGTTCCTGTGCCGGCGGTCAGCGGTGGAGGCAGAGCGGGGCAGACGGGAAGCGGCGGTGGTCAGAGGAAGACGAAGCAGGCAGGAGTCAGAGGGACGTGTTTGTGATTTCCAAAAATTTCAGGGACCCTTCTGTAAACTAAAATTTCCCATTGATACAAAGGTCAAATGAAAAAGTGTTCAACATGAAAGTTGTAGAGTTTTTCAAACTCTACAATATTGTTTTAGGGATTAGGTTCAGAAACTCAAAGTTTACAGCTATTTGGATTATATTTTGAAACAAGATGGAATTTAAGTTAAATTTATCTTTGCCCACCTAAATTTGATTAAATTTTGGGCCTGTTCACAAATTTTCTGACCTGTCATGATTACTTGTATTTTTACACCTTAACCCTTAAGTAAATTTGAATTTGACTTTTATATTCCAACCATTTCATATGTAACCCTTATATTTGTTTTAATTACACATAAGCCCTTGGTTTCATACAAAGTCTATTTCTTTTAGGTTTTAACTTAATATTTGTACGTTTCTTCTCCATAATTATTTAGGTTACCACTTAAGAGTACTTTTACACAATTACACTCAAGTACTTACATAATTCCTAAATCACAATTATACCCCTAGTGCTTTGTACAACGTATATACACTATATCATGCATACATATAACACATCCAAACTTAGTATCCCATTGTCTAACTACCTGGATATTACAGCCTTCCCCCCTTAAAAAGAATCTCGTCCCGAGATTCCGAAGCTGAGCAGAAATGGATGATTAAATTTGGGGATTGGCTTGCAGGAAATCTGGGAAACTCCGTTGAAGATAAGACTCTGTTTCCCAAGTCGCTTCTTCCTCGGTGTGATGATCCCATAAGATCTTGTACATTTTAACTGCCCTTCTTCTGGTGAATCTTTCCTTAGTATCCAAGATTCGAAGAGATTGTTCAATGTACGATAGATCGGGTTCAATCTCAATGGCACATGTCTCAACGATTTCCGTGGGTACTTTGACACACTTCTTAAGTTGAGAGACATGGAAGACATCGTGAATAGCCACCCATTGAGATGGAAGATGAAGTTTGTAAGCCACTGAGCCACAAACATTAAGAATTTCAAAGGGTCCGATATATCGAGGTGCTAATTTCCCTTTTATTCCGAAATGTTGGACACCTTTGGTAGAAGACACTCGGAGATAGACAAAATCTCCTATTTGGAATTGTAGAGGTTTCCTCCTCTTATCTGCATAGCTCTTCTGTCTAGACTGAGCGGTTTTAAGATTAGATTGAATAATCTTAACCTTATCTTCGGCTTCAACGACTAGGTCTGGTCCGAAGATTTTGCGTTCACCAGTCTCAGACCAACTCAAAGGAGTTCGACATCTGCGACCATATAACGCTTCGAAAGGAGCCATTTGAAGACTAACTTGATAACTGTTGTTGTAAGCAAATTCAGCTAGAGCAAGGCACTTGTCCCAACTTGTACCATAGTGAATAATACAAGCTCAGAGTATGTCCTCAAGAATTTGGTTAACTCGCTCAGTCTGCCCATCAGTCTGGGGATGATACGCAGAGCTTCGAATCAATTTGGTTCCTAAAGCTGATTGCAATTGCTCTCAAAACCGTGCAATAAATTTAGACCCTTGATCAGAGATGATAGTTTTTGGAACCCCATGTAATCGAACAATTTGTTCCAGATAGACTTCGGCATACTTCTTAGCAGAGTAAGTGGTATGCACAGGAAGAAAATGAGCTGTTTTTGTGAGTCTATCAATGATTACCCATATGGAGTCATGCTTTTGAGATGTGTTGGGAAGACCGATAATGAAATCCATGCTAATATCTTCCCATTTCCATGACGGAATGGGTAGTGGTTGAAGTGTACCAGAAGCTTTTAAGTGGCTAGCTTTGACTCTCTGGCAAGTGTCACACTTAGATACATATTTGGCAATTTCTCTTTTCATTCTGGTCCACCAAAAATAGTTTCGTAAGTCTTGATACATCTTGGTGCTACCAGGATGAATAGAGAATTTGGACAAATGTGCTTCATCAAGGATTTGCTTACGAAGTTGATGATCCTTAGGCACAACAATCCGATCGTTGAACCATAGGACTCCTTGATGATCAGTGTGAAAATACTGATATTTAGCTTCTCCCTGGGATAGCTTGGATTTGATAATTTTGACACCCTCATCATGAAGTTGAGACATGATAATTTTATCTTGGAGGGTAGACTCAATAGATAGTAGATTCAGACTACCTTGAGGAATGATCTCTAAATTAAGTTTTCTCATCTGATGGCAAAGAGTGTCACTGAAAGTTGCTATGGATAAACAATGACAGTGTGCTTTGCGGCTAAGTGCATCCGCAACCACATTGGCTTTGCCCGGATGATAGTGTACCTCAAGGTCATAATCTTTAATCAATTCTAACCAACGCCTTTGCCTCATATTTAGATCAGCTTGAGTAAAAATATATTTGAGGCTCTTATGGTCAGTGTAAATGTTACACGTAGCACCCATAAGATGATGTCTCCAGATCTTGAGAGCGTGGATAACTGCTGCTAATTCAAGATCATGTGTTGGATAATTTTGCTCATGAGTCCGAAGTGCTCGGGATGCATAAGCAATAACCCGGTTGTTTTGCATAAGGACACAACCAAGGCCGATTCCAGAAGCATCGCAATAGACATCAAAAGGCCGAGTACTATCTGGCTGAGCTAGTACTGGAGCAGTCGTCAGAAGTTTTCTCAAGGTGTGAAATGCTTTCTCACACCTATCATCCCAACGGAACTTAACTTCTTTCTTAAGTAGCTCAGTCATGGGTTTAGCTATCTTGGAGAAGTCTGGAATGAATCGGCGATAATATCCCGCCAATCCAAGGAAACTTCGGATTTGATGGGCTGAAGTGGGAGGGTTCCAGTCCATAACTTCTTGAACTTTGGTTGGATCAACCGATATGCCTTCACTAGAGATAGTATGTCCCAAAAATTTCACACTATCCAGCCAGAATTCACATTTCAAAAATTTGGCATAAAGGCGATGATCACGTAGTCGTTGAAGAACGACACGTAAATGATTAGCATGGTCTTCTTTGGTTTTGGAATATATCAGAATGTCATCGATGAAGACCACGACGAATTTATCAAGTTCCGGCATAAATACGGAATTCATGAGATACATGAAATATGCCGGTGCATTAGTAAGTCCAAATGACATAACCAGATATTCATAAAGTCCATATCTGGTGGAGAAGGCCGTTTTTGGAATGTCACTAGGCCTGATTTTAATCTGATGATAACCAGAGCGTAAATCAATCTTAGAAAAGACCTTAGCTCCGGCTAGCTGATCGAACAAAATATCAATGCGGGGAAGAGGGTACTTATTTTTGATGGTAACCACATTGAGTGGACGGTAATCGACACATAGCCTTAGGCTATCATCTTTCTTCTTGACAACGAGAGCAGAACAACCCCAAGGTGAAGCACTGGGGCGTATATAACCCTTATCAAGAAGATCTTCGAGTTAAATTTTCAGTTCTGCTAATTCATTTGGAGGCATACGATACGGCCTTTTTGAAATAGGAGCAGTGCCAGGTTGAAGTTCAATGATGAACTCGATGTCTCTATCTGGTGGCATTCCAGGCAAATCGTCTGGAAAAACATCGGGGTATTCACACACTATAGGAATATTCTTGACTTTGATATCTGTGATAGCATAAGTACAAGGATGCAGACATTCGGGCTGAGGCAGATAAAGAGTAATGGCCCCACGATATGGTGAATCAATTTCAATAACTTCGGACTCATGAGCAAAATTATCCAACACATGATCTTGAATTTGCAGCAGTTATCCACGCTCTCAAGATCTGGAGACATCATCTTATGGGTGCTACGTGTAACATTTACACTAACCATAAGAGCCTTAAATATATTTTTACTCAAGCTGATCTAAATATGAGGCAAAGGCGTTGGTTAGAATTGATTAAAGATTATGACCTTGAGGTACACTATCATCCGGGCAAAGCCAATGTGGTTGCGGATGCACTTAGCCGCAAAGCACACTGTCATTGTTTATCCATAGCAACTTTCAGTGACACTCTTTGCCATCAGATGAGAAAACTTAATTTAGAGATCATTCCTCAAGGTAGTCTGAATCTACTATCTATTGAGTCTACCTTCCAAGATAAAATTATCATGTCTCAACTTCATGATGAGGGTGTCAAAATTATCAAATCCAAGCTATCCCAGGGAGAAGCTAAATATCAGTGTTTTCACACTGATCATCAAGGAGTCCTATGGTTCAACGATCGGATTGTTGTGCCTAAGGATCATCAACTTCGTAAGCAAATCCTTGATGAAGCACATTTGTCCAAATTCTCTATTCATCCTGGTAGCACCAAGATGTATCAAGACTTACAACAACATTTTTGGTGGACCAGAATGAAAAGAGAAATTGCCAAATATGTATCTGAGTGTGACACTTGCCAGAGAGTCAAAGCTAGCCACTTAAAAGCTTCTGGTACACTTCAACCACTACCCATTCCGTCATGGAAATGGGAAGATATTAGCATGGATTTCATTGTCGGTCTTCCCAACACATCTCAAAAGCATGACTCCATATAGGTAATCATTGATAGACTCATAAAAACAGCTCATTTTCTTCCTGTGCATACCACTTACTCTGCTAAGAAGTATGCCGAAGTCTATCTGGAACAAATTGTTCGATTACATGGGGTTCCAAAAACTATCATCTCTGATCGAGGGCCTCAATTTATTGCACGGTTTTGGGAGCAATTGCAATCAGCTTTAGGAACCAAATTGATTCGAAGCTCTGCGTATCATCCCCAGACTGATGGGCAGACTGAGCGAGTTAACCAAATTCTTGAGGACATGCTCCGAGCTTGTATTATTCACTATGGTACAAGTTGGGACAAGTGCCTTGCTCTAGCTGAATTTGCTTACAACAACAGTTATCAAGTTAGTCTTCAAATGGCTCCTTTCGAAGCGTTATATGGTCGCAGATGTCGAACTCCTTTGAGTTGGTCTGAGACCGGTGAACGCAAAATCTTCGGACCAGACCTAGTCGTTGAAGCCGAAGATAAGGTTAAGATTATTCAATCTAATCTTAAAACCGCTCAGTCTAGACAGAAGAGCTATGCAGATAAGAGGAGGAAACCTCTACAATTCCAAATAGGAGATTTTGTCTATCTCCGAGTGTCTCCTACCAAAGGTGTCCAATGTTTTGGAATAAAAGGGAAATTAGCACCTCGATATGTCGGACCCTTTGAAATTCTTAATGTTTGTGGCTCAGTGGCTTACAAACTTCATCTTCCATCTCAATAGGTGGCTATTCACGATGTCTTCCATGTCTCTCAACTTAAGAAGTGTGTCAAAGTACCCACGGAAATTGTTGAGACATGTGCCATTGAGATTGAACCCGATCTATCGTACATTGAACAACCTCTTCGAATCTTGGATACTAAGGAAAGATTCACCAGAAGAAGGGCAGTTAAAATGGAGGCGCAGTGGTGGACTAGAGAGTCACTGGATGGGTCGGGGAGCTTCACAGGGATGATGTGGTGCTGGCTAGGGTATCGTGGTGGCGTGGAGAGGCTCAGAGCGAGCTGCCCACGGTGAGGCCGAAGTTGGCGGCGGCGGCGCTTCGTCGGAGAAGAAGTTCCAATGGAAATTGGAGAAGAACAGTTGGTCGTCGAGCACGAGCAAGTAACGGGGAAGCTTGTGCAGGTGTTGATTGGGGCGGGGGGTGAGGTGGTGAGGGCTGTCCACGGTGATGCCGTGTGCGGCCAGAGTGGAAGAGGACGGCGGCGAGGAAAAGTGGCTCGGATGTTCGAAATTGGTTGCTGGGAGTAGCAGAACAGCACGTAGGTGTTGAAGTGGTGCTGCTGCGCGCGAGAGGGAGGAGGTTAAGGCGCGGCAGTGAGCTGTCCACGACGACGAGGAGGTGGCGGCCGGCAATGGCTCGGGGCGTCGTGGCGCGCGCGCGCGAGGCCAGGAAGAGAGGGAAACAGCGGTGGGAGAGCACGAGGCGACACCTAGGCACGTGTAGCAGCTTGAGGTGGAGCTCGGGTTCCTGTGCCGGCGGTCAGCGGCGGAGGCAGAGCGGGGCAGACGGGGAAGCGGCGGTGGTCAGAGGAAGACGAAGCAGGCAGGAGTCAGAGGGACGTGTTTGTGATTTCCAAAAATTTTAGGGATCCTTCTGTAAACTAAAATTTCCCATTGATACAAAGGTCAAATGAAAAAGTGTTCAACATGAAAGTTGTAGAGTTTTTCAAACTCTACAATATTGTTTTAGGGCTTAGGTTCAGAAACTCAAAATTTACAGCTATTTGGATTATATTTTGAAACAAGATGGAATTTAAGTTAAATTTATCTTTGCCCACCTAAATTTGATTAAATTTTGGGCCTGTTCACAAATTTTCTGACCTGTCATGATTACTTGTATTTTTACACCTTAACCCTTAAGTAAATTTGAATTTGACTTTTATATTCCAACCATTTCATATGTAACCCTTACATTTGTTTTAATTACACATAAGCCCTTGGTTTCATACAAAGTCTATTTCTTTTAGGTTTTAACTTAATATTTATACGTTTCTTCTCCATAATTATTTAGGTTACCACTTAAGAGTACTTTTACACAATTACACTCAAGTACTTACATAATTTCTAAATCACAATTATACCCCTAGTGCTTTGTACAACGTATATACACTATATCATGCATACATATAACACATCCAAACTTAGTATCCCATTGTCTAACTACCTGGATATTACAGTCTGCGAACGGGTAACCCAAGAATCAAGATGGCATCCGCGGCCGCGGCGTCGGCGGTCTCCCGGCGGCCGGCGAGGCCTCGTCGGCAGCCATGCCGGAAGGGTCGTCGCTCGACCGGAACGAGAACCTGTGATACCATAGGGCAACGACCTCGGGCCGTCGAGGCGCGCGGTGGCGTCTCAGTGGCAACACGACCGGCGCGCCGCGTTTGCGTGGCTGATCGGCGAGGACCAAGCCACCGAGGCGGCAGCGTCTGGGGACCTTGTTCTGGCGCATGCTTTGGTCGGTTGAAGCCGGGGTCTGGGCGCGAACGCGGCGGCCCTAAGGCGGCGCGCGAAGCAGAGACAGGCGCTAATGAGGTGGAGCCCCGCCGCCAGCGCGGGGGTGGACGGTATTTGATTTACCGTCTACACCTTGAGTCCCTGACTGCCGTCCGATCGGCCGTGGGCGGCCCAGATTTGGCAAGATAGCCATGTGACTTTGCTGCTTCCTGGTTCGGGCGTGGTGACCGCGCTGCTTCGCCTTCAAGAGCGGCGCGCTGTTGCGACGCCGTGCCCCGCCGAGCAACTCCAGGAGCTCGACAACTCGAGCCGGCGACGGTGTATCTCACCTGGACGCGGCGTTGCCTGGTCCGCGCGTTGGCAAGGCCGCTCGACGGCCACCCACCGTGCTGCCTCGCTGCTCAAGGACGCCGGCGCCCTGGGCGGTGCATGCCTTGGTCGACGCCGCCTTAGCTTTTCAGCGAACGCGCAGAGCCGATGGAGTCGTGGTTCTCAAGAGGCCGGTTGGATGGATTGTGATCTGTAGACGACGCGTCCGTGTGACGAGCAGAGCAAGACAAGGAGGGACCCCGTGTATGTGTGTTGGTTCCTTTCGAAATGCAGACGCGCGTGCGACTCTGAAGAAGCAACCGCTCTGCACTGTGCTCAGTCCTGTCCTGCTGGCCTTCATTTGCTGCATTATTTATCAGATCGGGTTTGATCCGTAGAATATGCATCAGTGCAAGGAGCAGATGAAGACAAGGACCCTGATGAGTGTGGTTCCTCTGGACGAAGCAGACGCGCATGCTGCTCTCAAGATATTGCAAATACGAATTCTTCTTTGTTTTTGGTCACTGATGTTGCACTGACTGCCTATGTGGCAATGGCAACCGGCAACTAAAACTGACAAACCAACTGCAGGGTAACTTCATTAACATGTACACTCAAGAGACCTGATAAACTGACAAGCAGGGGAAAGGAGGCATTGGTTAGTTCACAGAAGCTGCATTGCTGGAACGAGAAGGGGAGCAAGTAACGACAGCTTTATTTCACAGAAATGTTAGTGGCAATTACAAAACAAGAGCTCACTTTTCATGTATATCGATAATTGCGACAGAAAGCATGCAACAGAAGATGCGGTTTCTTCACATTACATATTCACAAACTACTAAAAGTCCAAGCTCACTACAGAGTTATTCCAGAAACTCAAGTAGTACACATTTTATTCAGACATGCACACTAGCCAAACGCTTAAATAAACATTAAAAACGAGCCTTCCCATACATCAGCTCGTGTTGTGGTTCTTGATCAGCCATCCTTAGTCCATCGACGGCTCGAGACAGACATCCAGGTCCACGAGCAGGCACTTCCATCTTCAAGAGATATAATACCCTTTATGAAAGCAAAAAAAAAAGAAAAAGAAATAGCTTGTAACTGGCTCATGACAAGAACGATGGTGTAGAATTTATTCTTTCTTCACCAATTGTTGTTGTAGTGATTTATAGGTCAATTTTATATAATTATAATCTAGAATTTAGAGTATTTTTGTTCAGAATTAAGTTATTTTATTAATTGCATTTTCTATGGGCTCTTTATTATTTAACTATTTTCTTTCTAGACCACATAGAAATCAACAACTAATTTCTTCATTTTTTAATTTTGAATATATATATATATTAATAGTAGTTGGTATAGACTCTTTATGTTAGTCCAGACTGTTAGATCTTCATAAAAATCCAACGGTGCATATCCTTCCGTTTTTTCGATTAACGTGGGAATTTCTAGTTCTCTCGGCGAATGTGGTGGCTTCTTTTAACACTATTATATTAAGATAATAAATAAGAGTATGAATGGAAAACCAATGAATCCAGTGGATCATCCTCATGGAGGAGGTGAGGGGCGCATGAAAGGAGGTAGACCTTCGGCTTCTGGCTAAGCATCTTTCGGCGGAGGAAAGGAGGCGACTAGTCGCTTCTGGCGAAGCAGCGAGTTCATGAGCAAGTGAATGAACGAGCTGCGAGTGAAGTGCAACAGTCGTAAGTAAGGCTCGCCATGTTCCTAAAAGGAGTGACCATCTTTTCTTCCCTTCTACTGACACTGAGCGAGCAACAAGCATAGGCAATAGTTTCCGTAGGGGTGGGGCGCAAGCAAGCGTTTTCAGGCTCCGCTAGCTAGCGTACTCTTCTGCTATCAATGAAACCGAAAGAAAAAACCTGTGCGGTTTCATTCGATTTGTTGTGGATTGGATGATGGAAAAACCAGCAAGCGGAACGCATTAACTAGTAGAAACCTTGCTTCAAGGTAGATTCTTACATGTTTGGAGTTTTGTCTGGATCCAGGTACCTCAACTATTGGCCTTACATAGCCTGACATGGGTATTGGTTTTTTCAGTTTCTTATTTGCCCACCTTATCTACTCGAAATGGTAACCAGACCTTACAATTCAAATCTCTTAGACTAGAGCTCCTAGGATAAGATTTTTTTTATCTATCGAGCGAGCCAGCTATAGGCCCACCAGCTAGCGCCAGGTTTGGATATGCAAGTTTCGTGCCGTCCAATTGCGTGGTGCCACCATTATCTGAAACATGGACCTCGGGATACCACCAGATCAGGATGGAAGAGAAGGATGTGTATAAGACTGCATTCAAGACCCACCAAGGCCATTTCGAATACAAGGTCATGCCATTTGATCTAACCAACGCACCGGCCACATTCAACAATTTGATGAACATGCGGAAAGAATGGGGCATTCAAAACCAGATAGGAATTCCTTCTCCTAGGGTTGCTCTGAAGTAACCGCTCATCTTGATGCTGGCAGTCAAGAAGGCAAAGAGTAGTTGAGTGCCGCATGCTTTCAGGTAAGCAGTCAAGCTCAAAACGATCCGGACGATTCTCGGTATAGTAGCGGCTGAGGACTTGCATCTATTTCAACTAGACGTGAATGCGGTCTTTCTCCACGGCAAAAACGAGGAGGAGGAGATCTACATGGTGCAACCCAAGGGGTTCGAAACTCAGGGAAAAGAAGGTCACATATGGTTGTTGAAGAAGAGCTTGTACGGGCTCCGAGGCAGTGGTCAAAGAAATTCGACAAGTTCATGGTCGATCGATACCTTTCCATCCCTGTACCAATTGCTAAAAAGTTAGTTTCATATATAGGCCAAATCAATGCAATGTGCGATGGGCGCCTAGCTTCGGGTTAAGCACTAGGGCAGTTCGGGTCTTCCGTGCCGGAGCCGTGTGACCAGCCCAAGCATACCACGAACAATCGATGCGTCTAGGGATTCTGGAGACGAAGCATAATCTAGAGACGAAATTTCAATTTTAAGATTTATCACTGGATTAACACAACTTATGAAATGCTGGCGTGATATTGTTTAGTATATGTATTCAAAATGTTGCTTACTGTAATGCTTAAAATTGAGTTTCTTTAACTCGATCCATTGGCCATCGATGGTTCATTTGATTATTTTTGAACAATTCATCACCTGAACAGAAGGATTCAGCCGCTTGCGATTATTAAGTTACATTACCTGCTGCACCGAGCATTGATTTGAATGAATTAATTACTAGGCGGGATCTTTCAGCAGCGAATTCCCCATACAGATAGAGGCGCCTATCAAAAAGATACTCCGAAGGCTTCGGGATCGAGGTCTCATTAGCCGAAGAAGACCACTTTAAGTTATTGATTCATGGACAATCTGCCCAGAAAAAACGATAGGAAAGGCCTTAAATCGTTGATTTATCCACTTTTCTGGATATCCACTGCCAGTTCTCGGTCAAATGGATTTTCACAACGGTTAAACCGCATGAAAAAGGCCATGCTCTAGCGAGCTCTCTATCGCATGTTTCGAGGGGTCTTAAGGTGTCTGTACCTCAAGTTGGAAAACCCTCATATCGCCTAATACATCGAGCCCCCATCCTTTCTTTCTCTCGGTCCCACCAGGGCGGGCCCCTCTGGGGCAATAAAGAAATGGATAAAAAAGGGGACTTCTGCTACGGGCTATGCCACCCATTACTTATGAGGGAAGTCGCATCCGTCCCATCGCAAGCACCTACAATGTTATGATCACATTGGTTTGCCCTTTTTTGGTAGTTCAACGGACGGTTGCCCCTCCAACAAGAAAAGGTAGGAGCTGTGGGCAAGTGCTTGCTTGGTAGGCCAACAGCCCTGTGAACCGGGCGGGGCACTCGACGAAAGGGGGCACACTGAGCAAGTACGAAAAATTGGCCCCACGGAGCTTTCAAAAAGAAAAGCAAGGACCACTACGGGAGGTCGAACCACGGGCCGGAGGTAGTCTACTAGTTAGGAAGTGAACATAAGGTACCAAGAGGTCCCTCACAGTCAGGTGCGATGCAATTGCCCCTATTAGTCAAGTACCCCTCTTCCTATTTTCTCACCTATTTGCTGATGAATCTTACTTGCTTGTTGGTAGCGGAGGGTTGGTTTTTTCAGTTCCTTATTTGCCCACCTTCTCTACTCGAAATGGTAACCAGACCTTACAATTCAAATCTCTCCCTACCACTATAAGTCTAAATACCAAGGGAGTAGAGTTGTATCCCCCTTACGAGATAGTGGAACAAAGTAGCATTAGCAGTAAAAGTAAGCTCCTTTTCAAATTGCATAATTGGAGAGACTGCTAGAATTGGAGCAAAGCCGTGAGCGAAGCCCTGCAGTAAATACCTCCGGAAAGTAAAAATCTCATATCCTAAATGCCTTCTTTCTTTTACATAAAGGGAGAAGGATCTGATAAAAGGCGAGATCGATTTTCATCGAGGGGCAACGTCCCGAAGCTGGACATTATTTCACGCTTTTCCTTCGCTACTAGAAATTTCTAGTCTAGTCTAGTTCTAGTTTCTAGTATAGTATAGTATTTATCCAGATTTTGTTCTCTCGCTATCCGTTGACAGGGTAGAGGCTCTATTATCCAATTATTATCCTAAATAGGATTTTCTTTTTTTAACTAGTCTGCTCTATATTCCATCGTGGAAAAAAATGCCATAGTGGAAAAAACATAAAATTCGTAAAAAAAGGAAAAAGTCTAATTAGATCTATCTCGAATTTTTGAGGGGCCAGAAATTGCAGAGGAGCAGGATCCGAAGCGGTGGCTGCTACAAGAATGGAATATTCCGAAGGTCGGATACTTGGATCATCTATTTTAGTGGTGCCTTTGGTCACCTCTAAAATTATAGGATTGGCAGGTTAAATAACAAATCAAAGTTTCAAGGGTTAAACCCTTGCTAAAAGACATTTTACCGGCAACAGGCAATTCATACTCTCTACCTTATTTTCTACAGATTGTAACCACATTTTAGCTTGACCCGTGAAATACATGGTGGAGTGAAGCAAGTTCTAAAGAAAGTTTGAAAGCTCACTGCGGAAAGGGTTTTGACCTGCTAGTCAGATTGCCCCATTACGGGTGTGTTACGCCAGAAAGTTCCTCAATCCCGTGCCTGTTCCCGAGCGAGTCAGTCCCATTTCGATGACGAATGACATGATGTGTGCCTCCATAGAGCTTCCCATTTGACAAGCTCGAGCTCATAACTACTACGAATGGCGAATGGAAAGATTTCTGCTACTACGGAAAAGGGGTCCTCGGCTAAGGTTGTGATTGGAACTAGCGCTATCCCTTTAGATAATTATCTAGTTGTAGAACCTGTGCACGGAAGGGAATCAGAAGCGGTTGATGAAAGCAAAGGTACGGCTCCTTTCCTAAAGAGCTCAGTTCAGGGGAATTTTAAAGGTTCCCCCCGAACCCCCCTCCAAAACCAGTGGAATGGTTGATCAACTCGCTATTTGAATCTTCGGTGTTGATCAACCTACTACTTTACGGAATGGAATAACTACCGCCTACCCCCAAACCCCCTCAAGGGGGCTTAGGTTTTATATTACACCTTTGCCCTTAGGGTCGTGATTCACGTAGATTTGAATTCACTTTCTTTAGGAAAGAGAAGAGCGAAGAAGAAGTCAGAAGCAGTTCATTGCCTGTGGGAGCTTGCTGATAGTAAGGAAGCCATAATCTTTCTATCAGATAGCCTATTTGTCTATCTGGGTGATGGCTCATAGAACGTGGCATTGGTAGAGGGAATCCTTTGATTGTTCGATTAGGAAACCCCGCCTATTGAAGTCCCGTTGGCACCTCGATGTCGACTCATCACATCCTGGGGTTGAAGAAGGTCCCAAGGGTTCGGTTGTTCGCCGATGAAAGTGGTACGTGAGTTGGGTTTAGAATGTCGTGAGATAGTTCGGTTCCTATCTACCGTTGGTGTTAAAGGGAGAACTGCGAGGAGCCAACCCTAGCCTTAGGAATAGGAAGAGAAGGTAGGGATTGCTTGGAACCTCTAAGACATGGCACCCCTGCCCTAGCCGCCTTTTCTTATGATGTCTCGAAAGCGGAATCCGAACAACCGCGCTGGTCGTAATAGATTGACTTGAATGCGTCTTCTTGCTCCAGCATTCAAGTTCCATTTCAAGGAAGGACGACGTACCATGATACTTTCTGTTTTGTCGAGCCCTGCTTTGGTCTCTAGTTTGATGGTTGTACGTGCTAAAAATCCGGTACATTCCGTTTTGTTTCCCATCCTAGTCTTTTGCGACACTTCTGGTTTACTTATTTTGTTATGTCTCAACTTCTCCGCTATGATCTTCCCAGTAATTCATATAGGAGCTCTCTACCTGAGTTTGGATAAAGATAGAAGGGAGAAGGTTGTGAAGGTGGCCTCGTTATCCACACATCTGGTCGGAGGACCGACCTGGGTTTTCACGAGCGTAGGCGGGTCCTGGAATGCCCGTCAAAGGCGCTAGCGCATACCCCGGGGTGATCATCACCACCTGCACCTCACATCTCGGCACAGTGGAACGTGTAACCCGCCTGCTGTCCAAGTCAACCACTTAATTTCCTGTAATTCATAGCACCTAACAGAACGTAGCAGCAAGGTCATACCTGGCATACTCATCATGACCAGGTGTAGACATCCATGTCTTCCTCGTGCAGCTGCTGGTGCTTCTCTTGGAGTCCAGGCAGCCACCGTGAGGAGACATCTTGCATGTCCTCACACAGAAACAGCTGGTGCAAGCTGTCCAACCTCTCTACATACCTCAAGTTTGGACACAGCTCTGCACGCAGCTCCCTCATTTTGGGAATATTTGAGACCCTCACTAGGCCTTCACAATCAGCAATGAAAAGCGTCTCGGAGAGGAACGGGAGGTTCTCCACCACCTTAATGCTATCCACATATCTTAAATGGAGCGCCTTCAAGCTGGTGGCCTCCAGTCCAAGCTGCCGTGGGAGAGCTCTCAGATTGGGGCACCACTCAAGAAACAACTTCTTCAAACGTGGCAGCAGCTGCAGCCTTGGAGGTGGGGCTTCCCACTTTTGCTCTGCAGCAGCTCCATCCTCTCCCCCTTCCTTACCTGCTGCAGTCGCTTCTTCTTCTTCTTCAACAACAACGGTCCACTCCTCCCAGTTGGGCATATCCTTGATGAACAACGTTTCAAGCTTGGGAAAAGCAACTGCCTCTGCAGATCCGGGATTACCCACCCCGTAGCCCACAAATTCGGGTCCAATCTTGGTGACTGCAGTGGCTCCCTCGATTTTCAGATATTTCAGGTTGGGGAGCTGCCAAATATTTCAAGTACGTCAATGATGGAAAATGTGTAGGGATTTATCAAAGTTCTCACTCTGAGTTGTTGCTTTTTCACACTAGCCAAAACAACCATATCCTTGTCTGTTACGACAGACAGACGTCGTACTTCAGATATATTTTTATCCTCTAGCAACCGTGGGTCTCCAAAGAAACACCCTTCTCTCGATAAATGATGAGCAAGTTGTCTTATGAGGTCATGTAGTTTACACCTGTCTTGGTCAAAATGAAGGGGATCTGGTAGGAGGAGGCTCCTTGAAATCAACTCGTAGTAGTAGTCTTCTGCTATATCTTCCATTAGTAAGTTGTCTTGCTTTTCTACAAAACCTTCAGCAATCCATAGCCTGACAAGATCATCACGATGCATTACCCAATCTTCAGGATACAAAGCAAGGTAAACGAAACATTGCTTCAAGTTCGGTGGCAACTGATCATAACTCAAGTACAAAGCACCACTCAGTTCTGGAGGGAGTTTACTCATAGACCAAGCATCACTGCTTAGAATCTTCCGCCATTCACGCTCTGTTGTTTTCTTCGTTGCAAGAACACTAGCCATAATCCTAATTGCAAGAGGAAGGCCGCCACAATTTTGAACAATCTCCATTCCTGTGTCACGCAGGTTGTGCACTATTTTTTCATCAGAGATGTTCATACTTCTCCAGAGTAGCTCCCATCCTACTTCCTCTGACATCAATTCTACTCGATGCATATGTTCCACCCCAATTGCTTTTGCAACTATATCATGTCGAGTTGTTGCTACAGTTGTTACTTGAGCTGCAGCATCTAGTGGAATTCTTAGCAAATTGGTCCATACATCAGACTCCCATAAGTCATCCAACACAAGGAAGAAGCTATTTCCTTCGATGGCTTCTGCAAGTTTGGCTTGGAGCTCTCCCACACTTTCACCTTGCTCTTGGTTCACTCTGACATTTCGAAGTATTTCTTTCAAAAGACCAACTGGAGAGTACTGTTGGGAAACACAAATCCATGCCTGTTTCTTAAAGCTACCTTTCACTCTGTGATCATTGTATAATTTCTGAGCTAGTGTTGTCTTTCCAACTCCTCCTGTTCCAACAATACCTATCTTGTAAGCCTTCTTCTCCCTGTGGTCTAGCACCATCCCTACCAATGTGCCAGTAGCATGAATAATCTCTTTTCCCACAATATTTGGTTCCACGAGGTGGGATGTTTTTCTCATATCTGAAACACTGGCAACAGGTTCTGTTTCAAACTTGAATTTTGTACCTAACTCTGCAATCCTCTCTATTCTTTTATTGAGGCTTTTAATCTGTACAGCAATGTCGCGACGTGTCAAAATAGTAGAAAAGCAAGAGACAAGTGGAAAACCATTGCATGCAGTTAATTTTCTTGATGGCGATGAAGGCTGTTCTCCTAGTAGCTTGCTCCCTTTAAACCAGGCCAGGTCAATGATATTATCAGCATCATACATTGCATCTTTCAGCTCACCAAGCCAATTGCTAACAGCTAAGTCTTCAATCCTCCTCCGATCAACATCTTTGAGAAAACACTGTATTTGCATCATTGTTTGCTGCAAATCACTGAGCTCTTGTTTAACATGTTGTATCTGTATTGCTTCCTCTGTAATGATTTCTTGGAGCTTCTGGATGCATGATCCGGCAAAGGAAAATAGTATGGTTGCCATTAGTTGAATCCTAGAAACAGACCCACCACCAAG
The DNA here is from genome assembly GCF_002211085.1 of Panicum hallii. NCBI lineage: Eukaryota > Viridiplantae > Streptophyta > Magnoliopsida > Poales > Poaceae > Panicum > Panicum hallii. The sequence continues at coordinate 43,925,664 of NC_038049.1, read as the reverse complement.
AAGAGGAAGTTGGTAGTGAGATTTATTGAACCAGTTTGCACAGTGTCAATCCGTAAACGAATGAACCTAGATCTGAAAGTGACAGTTTAAAACAGTAAGTCTGGTCTGAATATGCAATTGAATGATGTAATAATTTATATGCTCCGGTGAGTACTCATACATGTAAACTACCACTTGGATATGTAAATGATGACAGCACCTAGAGGAAATTCATACGATGCACAAGCCAGAAGACACACACAAAAAAATATTGGGTGGACTTAGGTGCATCCATCCATGAGTTTTAGCCTCCCCTAAACATTAGAGATCCAAATTATACCTTTGTTTATAATAAAGACTGACTGCTAATATCAAGTTTATTTACACTTTCCTCCTGCTAGAAGACTGCGCCATGCTTGAATCTTTGGCTAGGCTCAGAACCAGTTAAAAGTAAAAATGAGCTGAGCATAACCCTAACCAGCCTGATCTCGGTCTTCTGCATGGATATAATTGACTTTACTTATCTGTACTTTTCACATGATTATACCTGTATGTGTAAAATATGCTACTGTTTTTCAAATTTACTCTTTTTTTCAAAAAAAAAGAAGGAACCATACTGGATTTTTTTCAAATTTTCTTGATACCTTCATTTGTGACTTGACATACTAAGTGCCTGTCAGCTTAAATGAAAGATAAAAGAACATTATATCGTCGCTAGGAACGGATGGAGAAGTAATAATAGACTCTGTTTTTTATTATTATCTTCTTATATGTGCTTGTTTCCCCTTTTATTCATGATTAGCATTTGTGCTGAGATTTATGTAAGAAGTTGGCTGGGTGAACATGCATAAGCTGGAAACAATTCCTTTTTCTAGAAAAAAAAATATCATTCAAACTGAGTGTTGTGCATATTCCAGGCTCCAGCTTGGTTTTCTTTCTAGTGATCTAGCTGGTAAAGCTGACTGATGCCTAGATTTCATGCTTAACATTTTCAGGCCTACCTTTCCATCAACTTTTTTCTCAAACGCAAAGAACTGTGTGTCTTTGTATCCATAATGTGAAAACTCGTAATAAAAAAAAAAGGATGCACATCCACATACATTTTCTGCATACCCATCGGCTCCTGCACGTGTTTCTCTTACCCCAAAAATAACAATTTTCCATGAGCTAGTAACATAACATGACATAAATGTTTAAAGATTTAAGAGGCCGCAAGAACCAACTTCCCCGTAAATGGTAATGCTGGTTTACTCATAGCAACACTTGGAATAAGTTAAAAAGATTCCTGTGTGCACAAACCTTACCTTGAATCAAAGATCTCTTTAACAATACAAGTCAAGGATGTTAGATCATCCGCCCCCCAGTACCAGTAGTTTGCTTCCGAAGATCAATCCATTATGTAAAGGAGGGGAATGAAGACGAAACACTCATCAAGCAATAGTATCCCACAATGAACTGAATAGATATAAGCAAAACCTTCCTGTCACCATGAGAGAGCCATGGTTACTTTGCCTGAAAGGGAAAGAGAAATAAATGGATAAAACTAAGATGGGTAGTTCAATCTAAATATCAAATATCTACAGATAAGAGGTGCCGTGGTCAACTGCTCATACCAGAGTAGAAAAACGCACCCTCTTCTCTACTCTGCAGATGACCTGCCTTCTTCTTGCTTTGCTGGAGAAGAAGACAGAGCATTACATCACGCAGCAGCCTGAGGCTGTAAATGAGACAGAATTTGCACTGATATCCCTCATAAAAATTATGTCAATTGACAGAGATACAGGCCTGGAAATTCAATGCAATGTAGTATGTGAGACTACTTGACATGGAATGAATGGAACATATTGTGCTAACCAATTAGGCAGATATTGAAGGAACTGTACCCTCTTGTTACAACGGTGGAAGAGACAGTATTATCTCCCAAACCACATTGCCTCGCTTCATCCTCTTTGTTGTGTTTTCTTCAGTAGGGGAAATGATTAGCAAAACTTTTGTGTGAGCTCAAGCTCTACGAATCCCAGGATAACAAGCAAAGGTGCTCAACGTTGCACCCTTCTTCAGATGCAGCTCTGGGAAGAGTTTGGGTAGAGTTGGTTCCAACTTCAGCAGAGAAAAGTGAACACGCATTCATGCACGTATGCGGCTCATTACAGAGGCAGGGGGTGGAGATTAATCACTTGCTTGAAGCAGTTTACCGTAATGAACTGGAGACAGGTAGTCCATAACTACTGTAGAAGCATAGGGACCAAGAACTCTGCTGTAAAGGAGAAAATGGATAAAGATTAGAAGAGGATGTTCTGCCTCAAGATAATAAAACTGCATCTGTCTCAATGGCCTGTTTGGGTGAAGTAAACTTGATAGCCTTATGTGTGTACAGTGAGATGTGGATTATCTTGTTCTTCCTTGGATGCAGAGTAAAATTTACTTCAGGCAGCAGTCAGAGCCAACAGATCAGAGAGAATTTGCCCTGATCACCACAAAAATATTCCCACTGACAACTTGCGGCAAATTCAGTGCAGCATAGTGTGACACATCAGAATGAACTGCATCCTACCTAATAACCAGCGAACTAAGTGGACGAAGGTGTGCACCTCTTCTCGTGCAGCCAAGATGACCCGAGCGAGCACTCCAGTGTGACTGTATCTGCTGCTCTGTTTGTGTTGGCTTTCTTCAGTTGGGGAAAAGAACAGAACGGAGGAGGGCCGTCTTTCGTATGGAAAGCATAAGGTTTCGCAAGAGCAAAGAATCGCTGGATGACACGCAAAGCTGTTCAGAGCATAAGGTTTGAGTAGAGCAAAGTCTGGAAAGCATAAGCTTTAGCAAAACAAAGCAGAAGGAAGAGGAAATCGCCAACCCATGCTTCCGGCGGCGAGAAGCTTGCTCTTTGCTGTTTGCTTCGCTTTGACATCTGAGTGAGCCAGTCGATCAATTCCGTGAACAAGTTTATGCATTTTTTCTGCGGCTGCCTCTGCTGTACAGAAACAGTGGAGATGTTCAGAGCAAATTAAACCATGCATGCATCCATTGGACGGCTGACTTCCAGACCATCAGTGAGTGGATCACATCGACCCAGCGCTCGCGGTGGTCGTCGCTCGATCGGAATGAGGACTTGTCGGGCCGTGGAGGCGCGCGGCGACGGCGTCCGAGTGGCAACACGACCGGCGTCGCACAGAGCAGAGGACGCTGCCCCGTGCAGGGGGTGGACGGTATTTCATTTACCGTCCACCGCTTTGTTCCCTGGCGGCTGTCCAAATTCCAATCGGCCATGGGCGGTCAAGAGTTGGCACGACCGCGGTCTGACTTGGCTACCTCCTGACCATATGCTCGCGAGAGCCGGCCGCAATGTCCGCGAACGCCCGTCGAAGGCTGGCCGGAGCGCCCGGCGAGCCAGCGAGGCCTCGTCCCTGGTACCCGGCGCGTCGGGATGCTCGTCGGCTTGCGGCAAACAACCATGCCAACGCAGCGTTCAGCAGGATCAGGAGAGATAAACTGGCAGAAACTGAAGCCGGATGCTTCGGCGACGTGGGAACTGACCGGTAGTCCATTCTCTCTCGGTATTCCAAACTACGGCCGCTCGCCATGCCAGAACTCTGTCGAGCCGCGGCGCAGGTTGCTGATGACCGGTAGTCCATTTTCGTTCCCGCAGTGTAAAAATCCATTCCAAGTGCCGTTCCCCGTTCCTCCCAGGAACTTCCATACGTCCTAGCAAGCTTGGACGCCTCGAGCAATCAATCATTCACGGCCGCGACGTCGAGGGCATCGGACGGAGGCGCTGGACCAAACCTCATCGGCAAGCATCAGCCAGCACGCACGGCAACGACGGCGCCAGCCAGCCTCGACCACGATACTCACTTGGCGGAGACAGGAGAGCGGGTGGCCGGGCAGTAGCGGCGCTCTGGAGTAGTGGTACAGAAACTCATGATATATATAAACCTCCTCATAACTCAAGCGGCATACAAATGTAGAACAAAAGCCTTCCGGCAGGCAGCAGATCCATATCAGGTTTTTCCTTCTCCTTGTGTTCCCGCATCAGCTCATCATCTTCAGCCCTCATCCATTGCTTCCTCTAGAAGACGAAGTACTATCGAATGAAGAAAAAGAGAGCGTTAGATGGACAACCCAACAAAGGAGCAGGGCTCTCTATACTGAAAATGCAACAACTAATAAACTAATGCTCAACAAGTTTTGTTCATACCTTGTCGCTCTGACGCCCATCAAACCGGGTGTGTCTCATGTTCGAGGCCATGTGTAAATGTCCAGTGTTTCCCCAGGAAGTTTTTGGCGCTGCTCTTTGAGCCCAGGCACCCAATATGAGGAGAGGGACTCCATACCCTCGTCCAGCCACAGCTGCTCCAAATTGCAAAGCTCCTCAACACGCCTTAAATTTGGGCAGTGACTTACCCGCAGCTCCCTCATTTTCGGAATATTGGAGACCCTCACTAGGCCTCTACATCCGAGGATTACAAGGACCTCTGAGAGGAACGGGAGGTTCTCCACCACCTTAATGCTATCCACATCTCCTAACTGGAGCTCCTTCAAGCTGGTGGCCTCCAGTCCAAGCTGCCGTGGGAGAGCTCTCAGCTTGGGGCACCACTCAAGAAACAACTTCTTTAAACGTGGCAGCAGCTGCAGCCTTGGAGGTGGGGCTTCCCACTTTTGCTCTGCAGCAGCTCCATCCTCTCCCCCTTCCTTACCTGCTGCTGTCGCTTCTTCTTCTTCTTCAACAACAAAGGTCCACTCCTCCCAGTTGGGCATATGCTTGATTAACAACGTTTCAAGCTTGGGGAAAGCAACTGCCTCTGCAGATCCGGGATTACCCACCCCGTAGCCAACAAATTCGGGTCCAATCTTGGTAACTGCAGTGGCTCCCTCAATTTTCAGATATTTCAGGTTGGGGAGCTGCCCGATTGGAGGAAGATGCACACATGATTTGCAATCCACAAGTTTCAAGTACGTCAATGATGGAAAATATGTAGCAGTATCAAGCCAGGTGGGAAACCTCCGACCAAAGAAATGTAGAATATGTATATCTTCAATGCTCTGTGGAGGGATTAGCTTCTCAAACGCCCTCTCTATATTGATTATATCCCTTTCACTATATGGTTCATCTGTACGTTCAGTACAACATAAACTGAGTAGTTTGAGAAACTTTTTGTCTAGTAACAATGAATCTGTGCTACAAGGAGATGCTCTCTCCAATTTCTTCATACAAAGCTTCCTCAGCTCAAAAAGAGGACCCAGCTCTTCTAGGCTCCATCCATCTTGTGCTCTAGCACAATTATCACTACCACCACCAACCGGAAATCCTGCAAGATCATTGAGGAACTTCAATTTAGCTATCCCTTTTGGAACCTGGTTTATTGGTGTTCCAGCAAGACCAAGGCGTCTCAAGTTGCACAACCGAGTGATTCCTAAAGGGAGAGTATGCAAAGCATGGCAACGCTGCAAGTTCAATATCTGAAGGTTTATGAGACAACAAATGGACTCAGGAAGACAGGATATGTCAGTTCCATCAAGATCAAGTAACCGTAGATGGATCAATCTTCCAACACAATTTGGAATACTTTGTATAACTGACCCAGTTAGATCCAAAACTCGAATATATGGAAGTCTTCTAAATATTGTATTATCAACTCTCAGTGACTTTTCATAAGATGTTCTCCAAGTTCTAACTTTATATTGATCCTTACCCATGCTAGGTAACACCACTATATCCTTCTCAGTGACTGCTAAAATACGTCTAAATTTACTCATGACATTAACTCTTATTGATTCTGGATCACCAACAAAACATTCTTCTCTAGATAAATGACAAGCAAGCTGCCTTAATAGGTCATGCACTCTGCATCGACCAAGATCAACCGCTAAATAATCTGGTTGGAGGAGATTCCGACATATCAACTCATAATAGTATTCTTCAGCTGTATCTTCCAATAGTTGGCCACCTAGCTCATCAATGAAGCCTTCAGCCACCCACATCCTAATAATATCATCACGGTAAATAACTGCATCTTCAGGAAACATGGCACAATAGAGAAAACACGGCTTCAAACAGAGTGGTAGCTCTTCATAACTTATATATAAAGCACTTGGTATTTCAAGTTTGCTCACGGACCAAGCATCTTTTCTTGAAAACTTGTTCCATTCATTCTCAGTTTGTTCTTTCCTGGATAAAACCCTTGCAACAACCTTAATTGCAAGAGGAAGACAGCCACATCTGCGAACAATATCTATTCCTAAGTCTCGCAGATTTTGCACTTCTTTTTCTTGGTTGATTCCCATGCTCTTCCAAAGCAACTCCCATCCTACGTCCACCGACATTAAGTCAACTCGGTGTGTATGGTCCACTCCAATTTCCACAGCAACAGTGTCGAGTCGAGATGTCAACAGAATTATCCCTGTGGCTGCAGCATGCAATGGGGTGCTCAGTAAATTTTCCCAAATGTCAGACTGCCACGCATCATCCAACACAAGAAAGAAGCTCTTCTCTTGGATGGCTAATTTTAGCCTGCTTTGGAGCTCATCAATCGATTCATCTTGCATGTACTGTACTTCAAATTTTCGAAGAATCTCCTTCAGAATATTAACCTCGAAGTAATCTTTGGAGACACAAACCCATGCTTGTTTGTCAAAGCACCCGTTTATTTTTTTGTCATTGTAAATTTTCTGTGCTAGTGTTGTCTTACCAACTCCTCCTGTTCCAACAATGGCAATCTTGTAAGACCTCTTATCCTTATGTTCAAGTAGCAAATCTACTAGTTTTCTGCAAGCATGTCTGACCTCCTTACCCACAAGGTTGGGTTCAACAAGGTTGGAACTTCTTATGTGTTTGGATGCTGAAACTTTTTCAGTAGATTGTCTACTTGCCAGTGATGAGAATACTTCATCCTTTGAAATATTGTCTATTCTTTTGTTCAGGCTTCGAATCTTAACAGCAACCTCATGACGGGTTTGGATATTAGAAAAGCAAGAGGAAAGGGAAAGGCCGGTGCATGTATTTGATTTGCTTGATAATGACAAAGAATGATCCGGCAATAGTTTGCTTCCTTTAGATCTAGCCAAGTCAATAACATCATCGGCGTCATACATGGCATCTCTTAGCTGATTGAGCCAATTATTAACGGCTGATTCTTTTGTGCTCCTTTGCTCTGCATCATTAACAAAGTGTCGTATTTGCTCCATTCTTCTTTGCAGTTCTGTGAGCTCTTCATTTACACCTAAAATTAGTATGGCCTCCTCTGAAATGACATCTTGCAACTTCTTAGCACACGATCCAACTAAAGATTCTAGTATGGTTGCCATGAGACAAAGTTGCTGAGAGAGATTCACCGGAGGAGTTGCAGGCTGGGAAATAAATGTGCAAATGTGTTAACTTGGTCTAAAAATTTGAAAGGGCTCACAAAATTGAAATGCGTATTGAAAGATATTCTTCTTTATATCTTCAGTAAACATTACATAATAGCATAATGCTATTCCATATGGGTCAGGAACTAATAGACTTGGACAAGATGTTTTTTAGCAAATTGAGTAGTACGGTGAGGTATTGAGGTATAAACTCCTGAGTTAGCTTGTACCTTTTTGTTTGAGCTGCTAAATGTTGTAAGCGAACATGGACTGGATTGGATGTTATCAATTGGGAAAATATTTGCCATCATGCACAGAAAACCTAAAGAAATCCTGCCGGTAGTCAATTTTTTATCTGCTAGAGCACAATGATTGTTTGATTCACCATTTCAACTGTAACACTAAAAGATTTCTTGTTTTCTACATGCTACTATAGAAGTCACAATTACCGTAACTTAAAGGAAATGAAGATGCAATATAGCAGTAGCCTTGGAAGCTTACCTGTTAACAAGAGAATGACTTATGACCAGATTCAATGTTAGTTGTTTATTTGTAGAAAGAGAATAATCAGATGATAACCCATCAAGACTTCAAACATCCAGCAGACTGCGCCCAAGCTAGGAAGATGAAATGTAATGGATTCTAAAAACCACTTTATAATGTGGATAGCACAGATTATCAGCCAATCACCAATGTAGAATCACAAATAACAGAGCTCATTAAACCTGCAAAAGTTGAAGAAAGAATGAATAGGTTAAGTTTGCTCATCAAAAGAAAGGTTGTTTAATCACAGGCTACAGCTAGAATGGTTCAGCGGAAGAGCAAAAAGAATTATCACTGAATTAAAGCCATGCTGGTGCATTAAGTACCTGCTTACAGGTGCATTGGTAAGCCTCTGATCAGAACACTACAGAAGATCAGTACGTGTCGATGCAATTATTTTTTCTCGCAACACTCTCTCTTTAATGAGAGTTTTCTTGATAAACTTAATGAGAGATTGAGAGGTCCACAGAAATTGGTCCATAGAGCATCAAGCTTCTGCTTACCAAGACATGAAAAATCTGAAGCACAACTCGAACCATCTTCCAAGAAGCATAATAGTCTCATAACAACCAATAGTAATCTCCTTGAACAAGCAGTTTGTTCATCAGATCATTACCCATGAGTACTATCACTCTATCGCTTGGAGAAACGAGAGCCAGCAGATCCTATAGCAACTACTGCAAAAAAGCGGGGACAACTAGAACAGCTTAGCAGGTTAATGACAGCCCGGTTGATCAACACCTATAACTAGAACAGCTTAGCAGGTAATATAATTAGCAAGAAAAATTACTGCCCAAACTCAGTATTTCCATATCTATTAGAACTAGAAAGGGTACCTGAATACTAGAACAGCTTAGCAGGTAATATAATTAACAAGAGTTACTGCTCATCTCAGAATTTTCAGATCTATTAGACTAGAAAGGGTACCTGAAAAAAGGTCAACTGATAAGGCACTGATTAGAGTGCTGCATATGGAGATTTGTATGTCTCAAGGCATATTGTTTTGCTCCCAATAGGATCTCTTGAATCAATGATCCACCAAAAATTTGCACACTGCCAGCATAGCTTCTGCATGATTAGTCAATTGTTATGAGAACAGAAAGCTATGGTGGAAATCAGAACATCTTCTTGATTAACCTGAGGCCATGAAGCTTTCCATATTCAAAAACATACCTTCAGCAGAGCAGGGCCGCCCCGGGCCGCGCGGGCGCGGGCGCGGCCGCACTCGGCGCTGCCGCGCCGGGCGGCAGGAAGCGCGGACTGCGGTCGCGACGCCTTGGCAGAGGGAGGACGTTGGCGGCCGGCCGGCGGGAGGAACAGCGAAAAGGGGCGGTGGCGCACAAGGACTCGGGGAGGAGCTTGTCGACGATGATGGGGACGGCGGCGCCAAGCCCGAGCAGCACAGGGAGGAGGGGGAAGGACCGAGGCGGCGCACAGGCCGGAGGAGGAGGAGAGGGGCGGCGGGCGGCGGCGCGCAGGAAGGGGAGAGGAGGACGAAGACTGGAGAGGGGCGGTGGGCGGCGGCGCACGCGGGGAAGAGCGGGCGCTTGGGTGAGGCGGCTGGGTGCGGGAGAAGGAAAGGAATAAGGAATAAGGCGGATGGGTGCGGTTTGGCTGGTGGGATGGATGGAGATGGAGTGGAGCGGCAGTAAGGGAATATACCGTATGAGTTCGTTCCGAAAAAAGAACGGTTGGACGGCGTCAGCTCCTTTCTCCTTCCTCCGCGCCTCCTTCGTTCCGCGCTCGGTGCTCCACACGCGGGGGTGGGCCACGAGCAGGGCGGACGGCAAGCCGGAGGACAGCGAAGCTCTCCGCTGTCCGCTCGTCCGGCGCCGCAGAAATGGAGCGTCCCTTTATTGCTGTCACCGGCGGCGCAGGTGACTTGACTTGGATTCTGCTAATTGCTTCGGTAGAGAGAGGAACAGAGAGAGTGAGTGGCGCTAGCTGCTGTTGTTTGTTTCACAGGGGGAGTGGGCAAGAAGAAAGCTAGCTAGCTGGTAGCTGCCGTCGCCGATTGGAGAAGAAAGGAAGAAGAAGAGCTGCTGGTGGAGGAGATAGATGGTGGCTGGTAGTGCTCGATGGAGAGAAGCAGCGAGGCTTCCGTGGTAGCGTGCTGGATTGGAGAGGGGAGACGGATGGTCGGATACACGGATGGACCTTGAGCGGCGGCTGTTGCGTGGATTCCACGACTAACAGGCGGGCCCCACAATAACAGTGGCTAACGGAGCTGTTATCTCGTCGTGCAAATTATAAGTGCATCATCATCTGTCACTGTCAGGCCGCGCTGGCTGAGCAGAGGAAATACCAAATCGCCAAGGCCGACCACCACGCGTGCATGTGCATCTGTCAGGGAGGGTTGGTGCGTGTGCAGGCCAGAACACTCTGTTCGCCATCTGCGCGGTTGCTCGGCGCCGGCGGGTTCCAACGCCATCGTGACGGCGCATCCTATGGTCGCTGCAAGCGGGGGATGGGCGGCACCACAGGGGGTGCCGGTGGACGGGACCGTCCACCCCTTGGGTCCCCTTGCGGCCGTCCCATCGGCCACGGGCGGTCCGGATCGATTTGGAAAGATAGCAGCCGGACTTGGCGGCTTCCTGGCTCGGGCGTAGTAACCGCGCCGCTTCGCCTTCAAGACAAGAGCGGCGGTGTCCGCCGCCAAGCAGCTCCAGGAACTCGACTCATCGAGCCGGCGGCAGAGCACCTCACCTGAACGTGGCGTCGCGAACGCGTGGCGCCGGCGAGCTCTCACCATGTGAAAACCTGAAATCGGTCACGCAACATTTGTAACGGACCCTTGTAGCCCGTTACAAGTCGCAACATCTGTAACGGTTGTTGTTTGGCACCCGTTACCTATAAGCGCGACAGGTTTGACCCCGAACTCGCCACCACAACGCCCGTTACCGATGAGGACTTCTAGTAACGGGCGTGATAAAGGCCCGTTACATTAAAATGTTGTAACGGTTGTTAAAGTGCGTCCGTTACGAAAATTGTACTATCGGTAATGGTCTCTTAATGTCCGTTACCGATGATCGGTAACGGTCGTTTAAGGACCGTTACAGATAGGGCAATGATCGTACCTAACTGTCGCTTGTAGTAATGCGCGTTACCGATGACCATTTGATGCCCGTTACCGATAGAGCGGTGTTACTTGTGTGATCCGTTGATGCCCATTACCGAAGTCACTGGCGCAGCAGCCGGCGAGTGTCCTCCTACGCCGTCGCCGCGACCGGCGCCTCCTCGGCCGCGCTCTCCTCCACCGCAGTCAAGTTGGAGCGCGGCGGCGCTGCTGCTGGACGTGTCCTGCTGCTGCTGCCTCCGCGTCGGCGTCACCGAAGGTGGCGGCGGACGTCGACCGCGGTGTCCTCCGCGCCGTCGCCATCCTCCAAAGCAGCAGCCCTTCTTGCACTCCGTCGCGGCGGCCGCGACGCCGCCTCCTCCTCGGGCGCGCTCGCCTCGTAGACAGTCTTCCTCAAGGTGGAAATTGCCCCCTTTTATTGAACTTTGCTGTCCTAATCCTCTTACTCATCGGTTTTGGTGATGAATTATGCTCATTTGATGTATGGAAATTGCCCTTGTTCATTGAACTTGTAGATGGCTGCTGCTGATCGGGCTTGGATGTACAGACAGCCCTAAGATTGGGACAATTTCATAACCGGGGTCAATGGTTTTCTAGGTCAAGCAGAGGCGGATATGAGAAACCGTGGTGTTCAGGCAATGTATTGCCTCTGTATAGATTGTCTCAACCAGAAGAAGTTCGGACAACAGGACAACATTTTTCATCATTTGATCACACGTGGTTTCACAAAAAATTACACGTGTTGGAACAAACATGGTGAGGAAGGCCTTAATGAAGTCGAAGCAGGATGCCTAAATGAAGGTGAAGCGCGACACCATGCTCAAGGCCTTAATGAAGGGGCAGCGCGATGCCATGATGAAGCCCTTGATGAAGGTGGAGTTTTTGAGGAAAATGAACCATTCCCACCCTTTGTGAGGACGCTTGATGTTATGACTGATCAAGAAGTTACGGGCTTCGATGATGGTGAGGTGTTGCAACGTGTGCACAATGTTGATCAAATGGTGCGAGATGTTGAGTTTCAAGGAGTGTACACAACTTCTGAGTTAGCGAGGCTGAAGCAGTTCATTGAAGATTCAAAGAAACCCCTCTATCCTGGTTGCCAGAAGTACTCTCGCCTTTCTGGTGATCTAAAACTTCTGCAGCTTAAGGCAGATCATGGTTGGAGCAACAAAAGTTTCAAACAACTATTGGATCTGCTTAGAGACATGCTACCTGAGGGAAACCAAGTAGCCGAGTCTGTCTATGAGGCAAAGAAGATAATCTGTCCTCTGGGAGTAGAGGTTGAAAAATTCATGCATGCAAGAACAGTTGTGTATTGTTCCGTGGAGATTATGCAGACCTTGACAAGTGCCCCAAGTGTGGGTGTGATCGGTACAAGAGGAAAAAAGATGGTGGAGATGATAATGCTGATGACGGGAACGTGCCCGTGGAGATCAGAGGCAAGAAGAAGGTTAACAGAGGGGGTCCTGTGAGGGTGGCATGGTATTTTCCCGTCATTCCCCGGTTGAAAAGATGGTTCACCACAAGAAAGGAGGCCCAACTCTTGCGTTGGCATAAGGAAGGCCGAAAGAAGGAAAATGACAAGCTTAGGCACCCCGCAGATGCAGCACAATAGGGTAACATTGATTCCCACTTTAAATGGTTTGCTGATGATTGCAGAAATCTTCGGTTCGCTATGAGCACAGATGGTGTTAACCCATTCGGTAACTAGAGTTCAACACATAGCACCTGGCCTGTCGTGTTGTTAGTGTGCAACCTTCCACCCTGGCTATGCAAGAAACGGAAATACATGATGCTGACAATATTGGTCTCTGGGCTAAAGCAACCTGGCGACCGTATTGATGTCTACTTGAGGCCACTAGTTGATGACTTGAAGACACTTTGGAAGCCTGGTGTGAAGGAGGTTTGGGATGAATTCAGGCGTGAGGAGTTCACATTGCACGCCATGTTGTTCACCACCATCAACGACAACCCGGCTCATCGCAACCTCTCCGGCCAGAGGATGCAAAGCTAGCTAGAGAAGGAAAAGAGAACCCTTCGGACCAATTTCCAGGACGTTCGAGGTCATATCTGCGGGCAAGGGCGGCGAAGAGGATGACCACTAGTGAAGGCACTAGTGAAGGAAGCGGGGACATAACATTCAGTAACCCTGCGGTGGTGGGGCTAGCAAATAAGGTGAAAGACCTTGCATCTAAGGCTAGCGATGGTTCTTTCACCGGGGTTAGGGAGAATGATATCCTCACCGCAGCACTTGAGAATCCAGAGCATCGAGGTCGGGTCCGAGGCGTGTCTAGTTCAGTTGGCTGGGGTAAAGGGTTTGGTGAAGAGTTTGTTGGAATGTACAGGAAGAAGAGGAAGAAGATGAAGGAGAGGTCTGATGCGGAGAAGGAAAAGATAGTTGGTGAAACAGCCATCAGAGTCATCAACATGCTAAGACAAGCAGGCGTGGTTATACCGGATGCTCTGTGTCCTACCCAACCAACACACATCGGTACCAGCGAGCAAGAAGATGCGAGTGTCAGTGAGGAAGAAGATGTGCGTGGTAGCGGGGAAGAGCATGGGCCATTCAATGAGAACGAAGCGAATGTACAACACAGTGATAGTCGATTATCTATGCTGGACACAATAGATAAGCTGACAGAGCCAACCAAGTGCAGCCTTTTGGATGGCACCGGGCATAACTTGGAGCTCGCAGTAGCCACTGTCTATCCATATCAAGAGACTTGCCATTGTGTACCGGTGCAGGAAGGGTATGCAGTGGTGCAACCTACTTATGTGTGGTCCAATACGAGTCACTTCTGTCTGCCTGTGCCAGTAGGGGGGGATGAGATAACAACCTTAGGTGGGGCTCTCGGTACAAGGATCCGATGGTCAAAGTACAGGATCCTTATACCACCCAAGACGAGACCGCCCAACTCTGTAATCGCATCAGGTACAGGGGTACAGCATCAGATGGGTACTGCAGCTCAGCGTCTGCAGAGAAGGCTCAGCAGCAGCAGATCAGCAAAACTACGCAGCAGCAGCAGCAGCAGCAGGAGAAGCAGGAGTCACAACAGGAGCCTCGACGACAGGAGGAGCCTAGGCAATCTCCGCCTAAGCATCAGCCACAACCGGAGCCTCTACAACAGAAGGAGGGAGAGTGCAGCCAATCTCCGCCTGAGCAGCAGTCACCACGGGAGGAGAAGCAGGCCAGGAAACCTTTGCCTAAAGATGAGCTTGTTAACGCTATTTGGACAACACAGAATCCAAAATACAAGCCTGGTGTGCCTATGTTGTCAGAAGCGGATTTAGATGCTGCTGGACCAAATTGTGCCAGGTTGCATGCTTACGTCATGGAACACAGTAAGGATAAACTTGGCTTTCCAGCAAAGGTGGCTCAAGCCTACTTTCAAGGTGATGGTGATTTAATGTTAAACGTTGCATTCAATGACGTGTACGACCTTATAACCCTAGGTGCTCTAGATGTTAGCTTCTTGAGGTTGTGGACATTGTAAGTCCCTTCAAACCAAAAAATATATTTCTTTAATTTTGACCACAAAGTTCATGCATGCTAACAATTGGATTATTTGTAGGAAAATGATACAGAATGCAGCAGAGATGCAGTGCAGTGTTGGGTTTTTGGACCCACAGGTTTTCACCGCCACAGTGATTTCTCACCAGCCTAGCACTGTAACACAAGCAATTAAAAATGCTATGAAGAACGACTATGTGGTGGGTACCTACAACACCGGTGGCCACTGGGTAACAGTGATCATCTCTATGAAGTACAAAGAGGTTTGGTATTTAGATTCTGCTAAACTATTTCCCGGTCAAAAGTTCACGGACGTCCGACATATTGTGAACTGGTCAGTATCTTGTAGGTTTTGTTCACAAAAAATCAATCTCTTACTGTTTCTAATCGGTATTGCTGATCATGCAGAGCCTTTGATGCGCGCATGGAAGAAATGATGAAAGCAAATAAGAAAAAGCCAAAAACCAAACCTAAACTCACGCACAGGATAGATGTTAATGTAAGACTGAGGTTTTCTTATAGTCCCTTCATACCTATTTGGTTACTGCAGTAACTTATTATTTTGGTACCTCAGTGCGCTCAACAGCCATCGGGGACCTTTTTGTGTGGATTCTATGTGGCATTCAATATGCTAAAACTAGTCGGTGACATATCTATAATGAAAAAGGCTGCTGTAAGTATATATTGCTCAGCCTTGTCTCTGCTCATATTCTCCATTTGATTTTAGAAACTGATTTGTACTTGTATTCTCATAATGATTGTATTTTGCAGGATTTCAAAGCTGCCCTAACAGTTTCAATAGAAGATCTAAAGCTGGTCCGGGAGATGCTGTGCGAGTTCATTCTTAAGGAGACCCTCGACCCAAAGGGCAACTTCTATAGCGCCTTCTATTTATGATGCAACGTGAGTTCATTGTAGCCAGAAACTTGAAACTTGTTGCATTCAGGGCTTCAAACTTGTTGCATGTCTGATGAGGAATGATGTGATCTTGTGTATATCCGTGATATCTACTTATTCTCTGAAGGTACAACTTTTCCATGCTTGTGATAAGTGACGAATCCAGCAGCCAAGTGAAAAGGGGGCTCATCCCCCTTATCTTCTTCTTCCTCCCATTCTCTTCTTCTCCCTCCCATCTTCTTCTTCATTCCTTATTCCCAAAAATAAAGTAGGATTTAGGGGATATCCATTGATTTTAGGAAGGTAGGGGGGCTTGATCCCCCTAGCCCCCTTAGATCCGCCCCTGTTTGTGATCTCTTTCACAAATCAGAAGTGGAACACAACTTTTAGAATCGGACCCAGCCATTGTGGCCGGTTCATCTTCAGCGTCACTACACAATAATGCCCGATCGGATTTATCTTGTACAACCCACCACTGAACCTCTCTGATTGGGATCAGCTCACCCTCACCACTGTATGTTGCTTTGACCACAGATCACCCTGCAGATTCTGAACCTCCCAATGTTTAAGATGCATGATCTCTATCTCCCCTTGATTGGCTGTTTACCTTGCTGAATCAGGAGCGAGCAACCCGACCACTAGGGATGCAAATAGTATCTCATGGTGTTTTATGGGACAACTAAATAATTACGATGTCATACCATCCTAGTTTATTTCTCCTCCTAAATTAATTACATACAATACTGACGGTGGGTGAGAACCGCGAGCGGGGATTCGTTGAACCCCCGTTTAAAAATTTGGCTAGGGGCTAAACGCGATGATCCCCTTGGGCAGCACGTATGGTGAGCACAAAGAAATTTTTACCTAGGTTCGGGCCTCCCGGAAGATAATAGCCCTAAGCGGGCTTTAGGGCGATCGAAGTCGGCTTTGGTTAGGAATTTAGAATTGACTCTTCACTTAAGCTGCAACTTAGGGGGAGTTTGGTAGAGCTCCGCTCCCTGATTCTCCTGATCCGCTCCCTGATTCTCCTGAGGAGCTGATTCTCCTGATCCTGCTCGAGAATCAGAATCAGTTTGTAAAATCGTTTGGCTGCAAAACTGATTCTTATGCGCTGATTACCTATAATACCCTCCGCTACCTATTCTTTTATGAATTGTGGTTGTATAAAATCTGGAATAATATATATAAATATTACATGAGTATTTAAAAGGCATCTAAAATTCAATTAAGAGCGTAGAGTCAACCCGAACACAATATAAAGGTCTAGAGTCAAACAAAATACAATTAAGGGTCTAGAGTCAACCCAAATACAATTAAAGCCCTTCATCCAACAAAATACAATTAAGGGCCTAGAGTGAACCGGAACAAAGACCTAGAGTCAACCAAAATACATCATACTTGTAAAGCAATCACCTTGCCTCCCAAATTGCTGTAGCTAGGTCATCACGAAACCTATTCATGTTCCTACTGCTAGAAGCTGTGGTGGATGTGTCGGACGCATTCTGAGGAACATGTCTTCTGTATCGGGTTGGAATTGTAGGAACATAGTCAGGGTCTCGATCACATTTTTGAAAATCCTCATCAAGAGCATAATTCTCGCGGATGTAGTTATGAAGGCACATTGTGGCAGCAGCAATCATCATTTGCTTATCCAATGGATATGTCGGCATCTTAAGAAGAATCCTCCATTTCATCTTCCATACACCAAATGTGCGCTCTACTACATTGCGAAGACTTGAGTGCAAGTAATTAAACCTCTCTTGCTCACCATTAGGTGCTGCGCTATTCCTCCATTCTGGAACATGGTATCTCTGACCTTTGTAAGGAGCCAAATAGCCATCTCTATTTGGGTAACCAGCATCAACAACATAATATTTTCCTGTGTCATATGAGAACAAATATGAAGTTTTAAGAAAACAATATTCAGAAATAACAAAAAATAGAACTCAAGATATAATTGAAGTGTACCTAAAGGAGGATGTGGGAAGGTATCTTCATCACTTTCAAGTGCATGGTACAATACAGTAGTATCATGCATAGAACCAGGTTGACCAATAGAGGCATATGTGAAACGCATATCAAAATCAACAACTCCCATTATATTTTGAGTAGGTTTTCCAGACCTTCCAATATATCTAATGAGGTCCCTCTTCCGTGGTGTTGCAGATATATGAGTGCCATCGATTGCTCCTATGCAATCTTTGAAGTGTGGCCACATTCTCGGATCATTGGTAATTCTACTATGCACTGTACGGAAATTAGGATCCTTTGGTTGTATATATCTTTTGGACATTGCCACCATGCAGTGCAAAACATCAGTGAATTTGCGACTAATTGTCTCACTAGAATGCTTGAAATCTTTTCGGATAGCAGAGTTAGACCAACTATGACCACAAACCACAAGAAACAACCCAAGACATTCTATGGAGTTCATATGACTAGAGGACTGTAGGCCAAAATCACTAACCAACTCATCATGCAATTTGTAGAATAGCCATGGGGGCATCCTGAACATGTCATAACATTCATTAGGATTGCTGAGTGTTTCCATGACCCAAGCCATACCAGAAAAATTTGTAGTCCTTGGATCATTCTTGTCAACATGAGATGCATAATACCATGATAAGAGAGATGCAGCAGCATGAATACCATTTTGGTTCTCCATGATCAGCCACATGACTTCCTGATCATCCACTTCTGAGTCACTTGAGTCCATCCCACTATCAGAAGAAGACATCTGTCGACACACACATAACAATTATGAGAACAAGAAGCATTATCATATAATTGGTGCACCATATAAGATGTCATACATTCCATACAGCACAAACCATGTCATACATCTCATCGAAAAAATATTACAAGACAACAGGAAGATTATGCTAGGTTCATGAAAAATTGTTACAGCACAGTACCATGGTAAAGGTTTTGGAAGGGAAAAAATAACAGCTTGCACGCAGCAGGGAATAATGTAACAAACTCATGAAAATTGATACAATGAACACGTCACAAGCCTGTTCTCACACTACATGGTCGAATCATTCCTTGTGAGCCAATTATGCTTCATTGTAAGCCACTGGAACCGTTCTTCCGGCGTCTCCAAAGTCATAAACATCTCCCTCTCAGCTCGCTTGATGAAGACTTGAGAAGCTATGAAGTGTTCTTTGCTTCCTGGAACAGCACCACACTCTCTAACCAAAATCATGACATCCTTGATTGAACACCCAGAAGTATCCTCCCTCCTTGCCAAAGACTCACATGAGGCAGTACTCCTCTCGCTCATGGAAACAAGCTTGGTCAGTTGATCCTGCACCCAATGTCCTCCTGAAGTTTTTGGTTTTTTACCCTTATCCTTTCGGCTAGTAGGTGCAGGCCGCTTTCCTTTCGAAGGTTCAGGGGAGATCTCATGACAATCATCACTGGCTTCATTAGCCTCGTAATCTTCATCTTTGTCATCGTCTGGTTCGGTGTCTTGAGTGTTAGGTGCAGCACCACTAGAAGGAGACCAATGATCATCTCCCGTGTTCCGAATGTCTTCAAACATAATGGTCTTTAAATCTTCATGCTGAAGAGGACCATCCTTGAACTTGGCAATTCCTTTGTATACCTGCAAACAAAGAGAATAATTACATACATATTTGCATAGCTTTCAAGACTATCAAAAGATATCAATGATAATTATTAGTACCTTATTTTCCTTCTTCCACCAAGCGTCAGGTGCAGTATATGTCTTCTTCACAGGGTCCCATCCTAACCCAGTTTCCCTGGACAATCTTTTCCAGTTACCATACTCTTTCCGCATCTTATCCCATTTGTTCTTAAATTGCAGCTTGCTATAATCCAATTCAGTCATCTCCTTAAACTTTTCCATAACATTTTTGTACCCAGTCCTGTTAAGATGAGTGCCACTGCGATTGTGTGCTCTCACTTGTTCAGCAAACAACTCACATAGAAGTCTAGTATTCTCCTCATTCCAATCAGCGTTTTCAGCCATCTCGCTGTACAGAAAATAGTTCATGGCGAGTACCGACATATTAAGCGAATACAATTGTAACAAAGAAGTGGCACAATAGTCGGACATGTGAAATATCTACTGTCTGTACCAACATATTAACCACATAAATATGTAGCACACAATTACACAATACTTGCTTAGGTGGTCAAACAAATGCACTTGTCCGTACAAAGAATGTAGCAGTTTGTAAAAAAAAATAGCACGAGCATCAGGTTGAGCGGTCTTTACCGTAGGCTGGACAAGTAGAGACCGAACTGGACGAGAAACTGCAACAGAAGGACTGGTGATGCCGCCAGTGAAACCGTACCCTGCAAAAGAAGGCCGTGGTGTGAGAGGAGAAGAGTGCACAGGGAGTCCAGGATCCTCCCTCCCTGCAAAAGAAGGCCGCCGCCCCTTGATCATCCCTGCACGCCGGCGCTGGCCCTGCTCTAACCCCCTCTCCCCTCGCGCAGCCGCCTGTCCTGCCCTGCTCTCCCCACCACCCCCACGCGCGCCGGCGTTGGCCTGCCCTGCTCCCCCCCCGGCGCGCCGGCGCTGGCCTGCCCTGCTCCCCCCCCCCACGCGCGCCGGCGCTGGCCTGCCCTGCTCCCCCCACCCCCCGGCGCGCCGGCGTTGGCCTGCCCTGCTACCCCCCTGCTCTCCCCACCACCCCCCCGCGCGCCGCCGCTGGCCTGCTCCCTCTCCCCCCTGCTCTCCCTCCCCTTGCGCAGCCGGCTGTCCTGCCCTGCTCTCCCCACCACCCCCCACGCCCGCGCGTAGGCCTGCCCTGCTCCTTCTCCCCCCCGGCTCCTTCTCCCCCCACGCGCAGGCCTGCTCCCTCCCCCCCTGCTCCTTCTCCCCCCCGGCTCCTTCTCCCCCACGCGCAGGCCTGCTCCCTCCCCCCCCCCTGCTCCTTCTCCCCCCGGCTCCCCCCCCCGCGCGCAGCCGGCGCTGGAGTGCTCCCCCCCCCCACGCGCGCCGCCTCCCTCTCCCCCCTGCTCCCTCTCCCCCCCTGCTCCCCTCCCCCCGCGCGCCTGCTCCCTCTCCCCCCTGCTCCCTCCCCCCCCCCGCGCGCGGGCCGGACGCGCGCCGCCGCGGGCCGGATCTGCGCCGCCGCAGGCCTGCTCCCTCTACCCCCCCCCTGCTCCCCCCCCCGCGCGCGGGCCGGACGCGCGCCGCCGCGGGCCTGCTCCCTCTCCCCCCCCCGCGCGCAGCCGGTGCTGGACTGCTCCCCCCCCCCCCGCGCCGGCGCTGGCCCCCTCTCCCCCCCTGCTCCCCCCCCCCGCCCCCCCCGCACGCGCGGGCCGGATCTGGGGCGGCGGCCGGTCTACAGGACGGCGGCCACATCACCTAGCGAGCCACCACTGCTTCGGGCGTTTCTGTGCGGAGCAGAAGGGGGCCGGAGTGGAGGTGCCCGCCGGCGGCTGGATCTGGGGCGGCGGCCGGAGTTCAGGGAGAGGAGGGGGCGGACGGAGTAGGGGGCGGCGGACAACTGCTGAGCGTGTGCGGGCGACTCACGGGGAGCGAAGGGGGATCGGGCAGGGGAGAAGGGCGCCTGGTTTTGTTCAGTGGCAATTGCGGGTAAATAATCTGCAAGTTGGTGGCGAGGTCTGTATCGTCGTTGGTTGAGAAGCGGTTCCAGAGCGCGGGGGAGCGGGTTCTATCCGATCCTTGCGTTCAACGTAAAAACAGGGATCGATTCCCTTGCTCCCGCGAAGAATCGCTCCTCAAGAAACGTTGTTTGGCACGGATCCTTGGATTCTCAGCGAGAATCGGGAGCGGGGAGCCGTGCCAAACTGGCCCTTACAATGTATGGTCGTCGCCATCGTGTTGCGTTACCTTTGCTTGGCATCGCCGTTGCAAACGGTCGAGCATCGTTGTTGCCATTGCCATCGTTGCGCAAGGTCACGTTGCTATGCGAGCCCGGAAGCTCTCATGGGGCCGATCAGGTGAAGTCTGATCACCGAGGATGTGCCACCGCGCGGCTCCGAGGCCTTGGTCCCGTGCTACCCCGGGCAGTCGCAGTCGTCCTAAGCTGCTCTGAACGCGTGGACTGAGCTTAGGCTGTGCAGCATTGAGCTGACAACCGCGTGCGTGGGCATGAGCCCCTGCGAGAACAACATGGGACAGTGGTGAGCTCGCGTCGTACTTACATGAGTGCGCTCATGCATGCGCATTCTCACGCCAAAAGATTCAAGCAAACGGGAGATGGATGATTGAGTAATTAATAAATGATTAATTACTTAGCTTCTGGACTTTGGGTCATCAGCAACGTGCAACCTTGAGGACAGCTTGCGTGGTCGGCGCATCCTGTAGCCCGTCAACTCTTGTTCGGTGACTTGGGGTTGCGCCAACACTGCTGCTCGGGGGACTGCGCGTGGCCAAGAACCTGGGCCGTAGTTCGACTCACGGAGGCCATTGCGGCCGCCCATAACTTGGCGTCGTCCACGCATGTGTCGCCGCCACTAATACCTCAGCATGCCAGGAGCCCTCATCATCGACCTTGGCGTCGCCGCTACTCCGCCTTGACTCGCTTGTCGCGGTGCCGTCTGTGGCCGTAGCGGCGACGTCGTTGCGTGAGATTAAGTGTGGCCACCGGTAACTCGAGGTCGCAACCCGGGGTAGTCGCCGGCTTGCTTGGAGTCGTTTCTGTCCCAAGCTCGATCAGCATCTCGGGGTGGCGACCGCACGTCATCGGGCCCTTCCTGGCAGCCCGAGGCCACAGCCGGCATGGCGCTTGCTCCCCGGAGGAGGTGCGTGGTCTCGTTGGTCGGTCGACTCCGGGACGTGGCTTGCTGGGATAACTTGCATGGTCTATGGCAACGAGAGCTCCCGCGAGTAGCCCCCAGGCCCGGGGTCGTGTGGGCAAAGCGGCCGCGTACGTGTTCTTAGGGTGGCAGCGGTACGTGCCCTAGGGCCCGAGGGGGACACGCCCGAACACCCCAGGAGCCACGGCATGCTAGCACCACGTTCGGCCCTCACATGTGCTGGTGTTACCCTCCTGCTTTCATCATAACAGCCAGGAAAGCTTCGAGGAACAAAATGAAAGGAAGATAGATCATAGTCTTAGTTCATTAAATACTTAGCTTTTTGTCGTGTGTGTTGGTAATGCACGAGCAGCTTGCGCGGTCACCGAACCTCGGGGTCCGCACGCTCGGATTCGGCGACCCGAGGTCGCGTCAACCCGACTGCTCTAGAAAGTTGCTCGAGGCCAAGAACCCGGTACGCAGCTTCGTCTGAGGATATTGCCATCACCGTGTGGCACTCGGCATCATCTGTGCATTGCCATCGTCGTGTCTATCTCAACATCGCCACCTGTGTTGGGGTTGCGGTCCTGGCACCGTCCTCGTGGCATGGGGTCATCACTGTATCGTGCCAGGCGCTGTCGCCAATGACTACTACGACGTTGTTGTCGTCGCGCAAAATCAAGCGCGGTCGATAGCAACTCGGGGTAGTTGCCCATGGTGGCCATTGTCATCACGGAGTCGTTGCCGCCCCGAGCAGGGTCGTTGTCGGTGGCTCGGGACCAGCAGGCTACCATCAGAGCACCAGTGCACCGCGACGTGCTCAGCGGCAGCGCCACACGCCGTGTACATCCCGGGATAGCGTCCCGAGGGAGCTCAGGGAGCCGCGTGGGGGATCGCAAGAGGTCAACCCCCGGGCTCTCGCGAGCGGGACAGGTACGCTAGCTAGCGGTATCCAAGCATACGTCACTTCCACCGGAGCACACACGAGCAGCTCGGCACACGGTCGCCCGGAGCAATAAGCTGACATGCAGCCAACTCAGCTTGTGGGTCGGATGCTCGTCCGGCCCGAGGCCTTTAGTTGCTTCGCCGGGATGCGGCGCAGCAAAGGTCATCGGAAATGCTGGGAAAGAAGAAACAACGCCATAGCCCCCTACCTGGCACACCAACTGGCGGTGGGTGAGAACTGCGAGCGGGGATTTGTGGAACCCCGTTTAGAGATTCGGCCGGGGGCTAAACGCGTTGATCCCATTGGACAGCACGTATGGTCAGCACAAAAAGATTTTTACCTAGGTTCGGGCCTACCGGAGGATAATAGCCCTACGTCCTGCTTTTCTGTATATTTTGTGGGTGTGCATGAACTAGAGAGTACACAAGAGCCGAGCTCGTTCTCTACCTCTCGAATCTTTTTGGAGCTAGCCGCCCCCTTCCCTGCCCTAGGGTCTCCTCTTTTATAATCAAAGAGGCATCCCTATAACGAGCTGTACACAGAGAACCAATGAGGTGTTGCCTCTACAAGTGACATGCCCTTCATGCATGGACCTTCTTTTTTAATGCGTACAGGTGCATATACGTGGGCACACGCTTTCATGCGGCTCATGTATTCCTGTGGAGGAGTTCTCTTTGATTCTGTCTTGTCATATCTTGGTGCATGCATGTATGCAGGGGGGGCTATTTAGTGCCGCCTGCCCTGCCGGCTGTCGAGCGCTTTGGAGCGACGGCAGCTTCGTGTTCCCTCGGCTTCCTTTCGTAGTAGCATCCCGGGGTTCTTGGCCTCCCGGAACCTGAGAGTCAGGTGGGCCTATCTTGTGGCCTAGCATCCGGGATCCTTTCGTAGTAGTATCCCGAGATCCTCCGGACTCCCAAGACCCGAGAGTCATGCGGACCTACCTGTGGCCCAGCCTCATGTGGCGGGCGAGCGTCTCCATCACTTGCGCCAGGAACCCCCATTCTGTTAGCACTGATAAATATCATTCTAGTTTATTTTATCAAATTCTTTGATGGATCCGATCAGCCAAAAATAAATATAACTTGGCGGCGGGTCGCTGCCGGCGACGGTGGCAATTAATGGCTATCCTGCTGACGAGTATATCACCATTATGTTGCTTTGACCGCAGACCACCCTGCAGATGCTGGACCTTGCAACGCTCCGGACGAACGATCTCTATCTCGCCACGAGAGATTGGTTGTTTACCTCGCCGGATCAGTAGCGAACAACCCGACGACGGTGGCAGCGGCTAGTCCTGCTGACGAGTGAGCTCCAAATCTTCCTAGACACCAAGCCGGACCCTGACATGTTGACATGACAGCAGGAGCACTCAGCCGTTCTGCGCCACTCGCTTCCAGGCGACGTATGGCCGCGGTGGCAGCCGGCATCCGGACCAGCTTGGTCAGAGTCCGAGCTGAACAATTACGTCTCGGACCCGCCACCGCCCCGCCGTCGGATCGGAGCTCGCCATGCCCGGCCGGTGCAAGCTCAGTCACGCCGCGAATGGCGCACGCCACTGGCGTTCGGTGCTACGTCTCCAGAAGATGTTGGATGCGCAGGGTGCAGATTTGAGGCTCTGGATGGCGCGGCGTGCGGGGACGGCGGCGGTGGCCCGGCGACGGGCGGCGCTGGACGGGTGGGGAGCAGAAATTCCGAAACAGGGTGTTTTCGCAAATAATCGGATCGCGATTAATAATCGCGATCCGAATTAGGGGGCGATTTGCAATTGGTAGGGGGTATTTTCTAAATATTTGGATCGATATCTATAATCTCGATCCAAATTAGGGGTTTATTTGAAAATATGCAGGGGTATTTTTAAGAACAAATCCTGGATCGCTATCCAATCCTCCACAGCAGCTCGCCGGAGGGCCGCCTGACGCCGGCCGTCCCTTGGGTACCTCATCTTCCTCCTTTCCGTCTCGTATCCGTCCCATATCGCGTGGATCGACGGTGTTCGGAGCCTGAAGAGGCGGCCAATGTCTGTTCTGACAAGAAACACCGCATCGCCTCATGCCGCGCGCGGCTCGCCGGAGCGGCACCGCTATCCGGCCGCCCCTCGCTTCCATTCCCTTACTCCTGGAGGCCTCAGCGCCGCACCTGCTTGCATCTAGCCATGGCCACGGCCCACGGCCGTGCAGCTGCCCGGTTCCGGACCCCAGAGGCGAAGGGACCGGCCGAGTGATGGCCGGGCACAAAGCTCTGCGACTAAACAAATTGCCAGACATGGCGCATCGATCCCAGAACATTAGCACGAATTCTGGATTCCCTTAACTCGTTACCATTTCCTGAGCAGCAACGCAAGAAGTAAACCATGAATCTCTTGCTGTTACAACTTACAATGCATCGATGAAGTTTCTTCTCTCTTGCAGCAACCAGCTGAAGCATCGGATCACCATTCAGTCTCTCCATCGGTGGCCGCAGCTGGGGTTGCAGCAGACGAAGAAGAGCGTCATGCCTTCCTCGCCCCTCGCCGTCGCCTGCGCCAACGATCCAAACATGGTGGCTGTCAAGTCAGGCCTTGACTCTGAACCAACTGAACGAAGACAGGCATCAGGCATGGTGTTGACCTGGAAGAAGACAGCCTCGCCGTGGCCGCAGGCGGCGCAGCGGACGGACTTGGTGCGCGGTAGTGTGGGGTCGGAAGCGACGTCCTCGAAGAGCACCTGCGTGAACTCGCCGGCGGCGTGGTCCACCACATTCCGGTACACGCAGTTGCTGTCGGACACCTCCTGCGGAGAGCAGAAGTTTCAGACAGGGTACTTGCAAGGCCATGACAAGTTCAGAGTGACTGCTCTTAAATTCAGATGCTCTGGACCTAAAACAGTATAGTTCTGCAGAATCTGAAAGATAATTTCAAATCTTTGAGCAGATAATGGATTAGAGGAAGGTAAATATGGATGGGGAATCAGGTAACCTGGTGGTCACAGTTCCTGCAGGCATAGAGAAGCACCTTGTTCTCCCTGTCCTCCTTGGGGTACAGTATGTTGTTGCTGCATGCATGCACCCATTAAAAAAAGCAGAGAACTTGTTCATGAGCCAATCCCCTCTTGGGAAAAACAATCAAGAAAGGAGTAAACTGGCTGAGCATATGAATCAATCACCGTCAATCAGCTCACCATTCCCGGCAGAACTTCATGGTGCTCATGGTTGCTCCTGCTGCACCCTATCCGCCCTCTCCTGCTCTGCTCTGACTGTATCAGTGATCCGAGATGGCTGACAAGTAAATTCAGATGCTATTTGTAAGAGACCATTGAAGTATACAAAGAAAATATTTGCAGAATCTCACCTGACTTGCTGCTGCTGGTCGAGGCTGATGCCAAGTCGTGTAGTCTGGAGGAACCTGGTGGAAGAAGTGAGAAGTGGCTGGAGATGCAGTGTGTCGTAGCATCAGGTGATTTTGTGGGGAGCGTTTTGGTCTTTCGCTTTCAAGGATCGGTCGAGCTGTCTGGTCGTCTACTGATCCACTAACTACTAGAAGCAGCTCCGTCTCGCTTGAAGCTTTGATTTGATTTTTTTTTTCTTTTTTGGCGAAAGCTTGAATACATGCTCTAGTGTAACTTTAATGATTGTACTTTAACAGTTTTAGTTGTGTTTGGTATCAATTGGATGGCTATCACAGCACCAGCACCCATAGAACGAGCATGTAAGCAAATGCAAGCAGTAAAGGGAATGGCTTCAACTCAAATTTAAACCAGTAGGCGGTAGTACGTATTAGACTTTGTAGTACTAATTAGTGTAATTAACTATATGCAGGCCACGACCATATTTTATTTTCTTATTCTTGCAATAGAAAAACATCAGTAAACCTCATCTGCCTATGGTAGTTTGACTATGACATTCATTCATTTTTAATCGGTAAAGTGTGAGAAAGCACAGATTTTAGAGTAAAAGTCAGGGCTCTTTCTTTCTTTCTTTCTTTCTTTCTTTTTTGAATTGAAAAACCAAGTTGTGTTCTGTGCTCGGGATATGGTTAGATTTGGCTTGGGCCGAATATTGTCACACCCGGTTTTAAGAACAAAAACCGAATGCATAACTATATGTATGCCAGGATTAAGTTCCATATATATAGTGATTTCATTAGTGAATAATCAGCAACAGTATCACGAAAAGAGAATTAAAAGACTATAAAGATTATCAGAGTTATACAGCTTATCCTGGAAACGAAGACTCCAAACTTCACAGGCAATCGACCGGGGGTTGCGCTGGCCTAGAACTCAGCATCATCTTCAAAAGACTTCACATCACTTTCTCCTCTGAGCAGCAATTATAACAAGCGTGAGTACACTTATGGTTGGTACTCAGCAAGTGCTGGGAAATATATGACATGAAGGCCAAAATCAAGGAAAGGCTGACTGGCTTACTGCGATAAGCAATTTTAGTTGGTCAAGTTTTTATTAGCACCTGATTACTAAGGTATAAGTTCATACCAAAACCCATATTAAAAGAGAGATAAAGGAGATACAACATAAGCATATTCACAACCATAAACATGGTCCACAATAACCATAACAATAACCATGGTCCACGATTTAATTCATCTTCAAGTTCAATTAATCATGTGAGGGTCCAAGCCGCTCTTAACCGTGAGCACGGCTGATATATCAGTTTTCACTCTGTAGAGGTTGTACACTTTACCCACAATTCATATCTCCCGATTTGCCCGAGGTAGCTAGCCTCTTAAACACTTCCTAGGTGAGTGGCAAGGGATTCACTACGAGGCTTTTACAAAGATTCCCTAACTTATGACAGTCCGCTGAGGTTTCAAGTCAAAGCGGTCATAACTCTCCCTAATGAGGTAGACGCCTTACCCAGGATCATATCATATCCTCAAGAGGACCGAGCTATACCCCGACGATGCAACCCCTCTTGCCCTTTCGGTAAGATCATCATAAGCTAGTGTTTCTAATTAATCAGCCAAGACCAGAGCCATATAGTATTGTGGTTGCACTGTTTTCCTGGATGATTCTCCATGTTCCAATTAAAACATATAATCTTGTGATCAACAATACAAAGAGCATGAACATGGATAAAACAGATGTAGCATCATCATTGTTATCATCATGGTTATAAATTATTCGCAAACCAGAACCAGTTATAGCAACTAAGCAATAGCTACCCAACATAAAGGTAAAACCCAGGTTGACAAGGAATGATCTTTAAGACTAGGCATATCCTTAATTAGGATCTATCAAAATTAGGACACATGCATGCGTATAAAGAAAATGTTATATTTATTGTGATTACTAGGATAAAAGAATGATCAAGGAAATACTTGCCTTTCTTTTAGAGAATATCTGCTCAGAGTCTTCAACTCTTGTTCTTGAAACTCTAGATCTTCAAAGCTCTTAGATCGCGCTTCTTCTAACGCCACACAAGCATCCGACCGAAGCATACAAGCAAGCAAACAAACAAGAACAATTAAGAACAGATACAACAAACAAAAGGAAAGCTTTAAAAGAGCGAACTAAAGGATAAGGCTCGTTGCTACGGTCACGAGAAAGAAAGAAACGCGAAAAACGGAGCTAGGGTTGAAAAGATACAGCTATCGGAAGATTTAGAAAACTAATGTAAAAGATATTCAAAAGATAATATCCCTAATTATAATTAACTCATATTATATTTGCATTTATAAAGATGAAGTAGAACTTAGTCAAATTTTATATACAATTCTCTATGTATAAATTACACTAATTAAATAATTAATTAGAAAAGAAAACTTGTGCGAACATCTAAACGCATAACTTTATGATTCGAGTTGAACTAAATAAATTAAATTACAAACACATTTGAGTTGATATTAATCAAGTTAACATTAATTATGAAAACCGGAGAAAAGACTTAATTGGATTTTATTTCGGAAAACTAGATGAGAGGATATTATTCAAATTAAATTGATATTTAATTTTAGAAACAGGAAATACGGTATAACAACGCTACTAAATGGTAGCTTAAGGTTTTAGAAGACTAACGCAAAAAGAACGGATCGAAACGGATCTAAAACGCGGAAACTACGCATAAAACAGCGCTGCAGGGACCTATACGCAATTAACTATAGACTTCAAGAGTTAGCTGAAAAGAAATACAAGACACAGAAAAATAGGGCTCACAAATACAGAAAAGATTAGGGTTAGACCTGAAAAATTCCATGGTGGGGCTGGATTGAAAAGATGGAAAAGATCTAGGGGTTTTCTGCAATTTTCGCTAGACACAGAAAATTACACGGTAATTACAGGATCTTCCAGGGACCAATCTGCAAAAAGCTTGAAACAGCCTCTAGGGCACGAGAGGTCGCGGGAAGTGGGGGAAAAGAAAGAGGACGACGAGGGGATTCAATCCCATACCTAACTTACCCCGGGGACGCATTGTAGAGATCGAATTTCGCGGAGGAAGGAGGTGGCTGCGGGTCTGTTCATGCGTTCTGGGCATGGGCAGCTGCGCTCCTGTTCCTGGCGGCAGCACTGCAGGAGAGGCCGCGGCTGCAGGGAGAAGGCGGGCAGGGCAAGGGTGCATGGCCGCAGACACGCAGGGGAGGGCGGTGCTCCTGGTGGTGACGTTTCTGCACGGGGCAGGGACGTGCAGGGGCCATCACAGGGGCGAGCGCGGCTCCTGGGGTGCGACGCAGGGGAGACGGGCACGGGGAGCCCTGCAGGGGGCGGCGCCGGAGGAGAAGTGCAGGGCACGCAGGGGCAGGGGGAGGAGGACGCGATGGCGGCGCTCGGCAGGGAGATGCGATGCAGCAGAGGGACGGCCTGGGCGACGGCGGCGCTGCGCAGAGACGAGCGGAGGAGGATGCGTGGGGCAGCATGTGCTTGGGCAAGGGCGCTGCATAGGAAACAGATTGCGAGCAAGAGATCATGCTGCGGCCTGAGGGTTTTGGCTCGCCCTTTACAGGGGTGCTGCGTGCGAGGTGTCCGAGTTCTCCGCATGCACGGGTTGGGCCTCAACAAAAAACGAAACGGGTTGGGCCTGAACGGAAAGCGAAAAGGGGAAAAGGAAATGACAGGTGGGGTCGAGGAGGCGCATCGGGATGGGACTCGTTCCTGAGTCCGCATTGCTCACAGAGAGCGAGATTAGGTTGATCAGCGGGTTCCACAATTTAGCGAGCAAAGAGAGGATAGAGGAGGTAACGGAAAAAGAAAACGAGATTGACCAAGCGAGTTCGATTATGCGCCGAAACAGGTTCGGGTGAGGGCTGAATACGAAAACGAGCTGACAGAGCCAGTTGAACGTGAACGAGCTGTTCGAGAACGCGAAAAAGAGAAAAGAGAGATCAGGCCAAGTCGTTGGGGCTGACGGTGAGCGAACATCGTCGGAAAAACACTGAAGACGAGCCGCGGCGTCGTTTTCGAGCATGACTTGATCGGGAAAAACGGTTAGAGGATCGGGAGCTCGATGGGACATTTTAAAGATTCAGAGAGGACAATGTTAAAAGGATATACAATAAAGATACGGCTCGGTTCGACTGCGATGAAAATCAAAATAGAAATATTTTCCAGAACATATTTTTAAGTTCAAAATAAATCTGGAAAAGTCCAGATAAACATTTTGGTTGGGCTGGGCCATATCCGTCAGCATGAAACGCACATCAAAGCAATTATTTGCACTAATTCCGCTTAAAAAATACCATTTCTGTCAAGCAGACTTGCAAGAACGGGCAGCTATGCTGTGGCAGAGAACTCAAACCACAGATTCATGCAGCTTCAAGAAGAAAGAGAAGTATACTGAAAAAACGTGTGCTAACCATCTGCTCCTGATATTCTATCCAACCCAACAGATTCATGGAGAGCGACGTTCCCCTGTCCCCCAACCCAAGTCTCCATCGGCAATGCAGCATCACCTCGTGGCGGCGGCGGCGGCGGCGGGCAGGCAGGCAGGCAGAAAGCATGGAGCCGTCAGCACAAAAGCACACGAGGTCGATCATCACCTGATCACCGATCTGGCAAGCATCAGGCGGCGACCCCATCACCCAACTTGCACGACGGATCGGATAAGACACCCAGCCTGGTACACTGACACAGTACGCTCGCTGCTCTTCAGTCACCAGTCATCATCATCATCCATCACTCCCATCCCTCGATCCCTCCCGATCGAGTCTCCTTCACTCAAGCTCGGCCATGGCCATTGGCCAGCCCATGGATGATGGACGTTCCCGTCACCTCACCACCAACTGCTTGCTAAAGGCAAGCCCTGTACCGTACGT
This sequence comes from Panicum hallii, assembly GCF_002211085.1. Lineage (NCBI taxonomy): Eukaryota > Viridiplantae > Streptophyta > Magnoliopsida > Poales > Poaceae > Panicum > Panicum hallii. The sequence goes on along the minus strand of NC_038049.1, from coordinate 43,894,388 downwards.
ACGGTATGGGCCATGGAGGCGTACCGTGTACGTATAGCATCATCAGCCTGATTGGCTCGGCACCGGGGCCCACCGATCGGCGTCGCACGGGCTGTACTACAGCGACCTCGGCTGCCTGGATTCCACGAGCTGAAGCAATCCAGCTCCAGTTGGGTGAAGGTGACCGACCTTGCATTTGCACGGGAGTGCCCGGTTTGCTGGCACTGAAGGGTTGGGAATTGGAGGCGTGGAAATGGAATCCTCTCTCTCATTCTCTCACCCACTGCTCACAACAACTCACTCCATGTTTCTGGCATGGAATTTGTAAGGTAGCTTTCCAAGAAAATCTTTCAAAAAAGGAAAGGTTTCCAGGAACACAAAACAAGTGCAACCATGCTGCAGTGCCCAACACCGAGGTTCAGGAAAACAAACACAGAGTATCTTGATTCATCGAGGTGTTGGGCACCAGCTGGTCTAGACTCTCTAGACTGCTGCATTGTCAAATGCAGCCATGCTGCAGTGCCAAACACTGAAGTTCAGGAAAACACAGAGTATCTTGATTCACCAAGGTGTTAGCCACCAGCTGATCTAGGCTGTTGCATTGTCAACACATCCAGTCCCAAACAAACCTAGACACAACATTGCCATTTTCCCAACGTAGGATGGTAGTACCTGCCCTGGGTGTTGGCACCTGCTCTAGACTTCTAGAGTGCCTAATTTTAACCCTAATCTTGGCTACATAGCTTCTTTTCTTAACTAGTACTTCTTGTACTCACTGTAAACTCCTTTTATTTTAATATATATTCAGTAGGGGGCTCCTCCTCCTGTTTCATAAAAAAAAAATTAACCCTACTCTCCACTAGTTACTCATGACAATACCGTAACAGTAGGCAGCAATGTTGTGCAGAAGATATCTTGTGCCTGCTTTGACAATGCATCGTCACCACCATGAATTCAGACCAACACCAGACGTGTTTGGCAGGAAGTTTGTGGAGCGGAGCTGGAAAAGTTGGAGTGAAACTCTCCCAAATACGCCCTAAGTGAATAGTTGCAGATACTCCCACTGTAGCTAGTGCACCCAAGGGACCCCTTCAGCGGAAAGAAGGATCCGTGCCCATTTTCTCCCCTCCTTTTCCTGGAGGGAGTGTCTGTGTGAGCTGATGAAAGAGGAGCCCATGCGTTGAAAGGCACCAAGGAATCCAGTCTCAAGTGGTGGTGAGCACATGATGGAACTGCGAAAGGAAGGGCGGATCGACATGTTGCCATCCCAGCAGGGACTGTTTGGATGAGATGATGAGAGCAGAAACAAATGTCATACAATTTTCGCAAGAATTTCATATAGTCAGCGACTACATCATCAGGGGAAATTCCTGCTTTTCGATAAAGCTTTTCTTTTTCTTTTTGAGGATAGCCTCATCAGCTAATTTGCACGATGTAATTTAGAGTTGCCATGGAAAAAGCAGTCGTCTATGTAGGCTTGGTGATTCTTCGCATTTACCAGGCTTCAACGCAAGGGTAAAGAACCCTTGTAAGTTGTAAAAAAGAAGACAAAGTTTTTTTTAACAAGAAAGACAAAGGGATTAGTCGGCACACAAACAGAGACTTGCAAGGCACGTTAACCTCGGGCAACAGGAAGAGTTACTTACCCCTGACAGGCTGACACTGCTTGTCTTTGTTTCCATCTGAAATCGTATTCACCTGCCTGATTCCCTTTGCCATTTTAGCCTCAGCACGCAGCGGCCGGTCGACGACCCATCTGCTCCTATCCGATGTTGACGACGAGACGCTCTCTCCGATCCTCTCGCTTTCTGTCCGTCCGTCCTTCCCCTTTTCTTCCTCTTTCCTCTTGCTCGATCGTCTCTGCTTTCCTCCCATGGTTTGGATCGGATCAGCGTCAAGAAAGCGAGCGGAGCTCCGTAGCAGGAGACCGACCGACCGTCTGGATGAAGCTTTCAAGCTGCCAATCTCATCAACGCTACTATAGCTCAGCCTAGCTGCTAACTGCTCTGAACCGTCTAGTCAAAACAGGTGCTTTTCACCTCGCTCTCTGATGCAGGCTTCAGCAAATCTTCTTGTTCAGGGTAGTAAAGACAAAGAGCAGACCATCTGGCGGCTGGATAACCTTTTCTAATCACGTGACTAACCTCTCTCCGTTTTTTTCTAGAACACTGTTAAGAGCCTAGTCAGGTAAAGATTAGGTTCGGAGACCAGAAGTTGTGTGCTGCAATTTATTCAATGCTGAACCGTGGTTGTAAAAGGCGTTAGGTGACATCAAAGACATTCAGAACAACCGCTACCGTTGCTGGAGAAAACCGACCTGTATGTACTGCGCCGTAGCAGGTTGGCTGCCCCCGCTAAATCTGACCATTTAGTAAGAACGGGAATCACCAAACCACACGCAAGGATCAACAACGGTGAGCGCACGCTAGTCGTACATGAGACGAAAATCTCGCCCAAATGTAAAAACTAAAAAGTGAAAAGGAAAATGCTTTGGTTTTCCCTTTAATTACTACTGCTCTACATACCATGGAAACTTCCTCGCATACATTTGCAGTTGCAGAGAAAACCAACAGCTTCGCTTGCATGAACCTTGCGTGTGTCTTGGCACGTGTTCTCAACTCATTTTGACGGTGAGTTTTATCTGAACGTATTCCTAACGTACAAGTAGGTACACATCAATTTTTTCCCATGTATGCGCACGGTACAGTTGTACACCCAACATTTTGAGCTCAGATGATGGCGGCGTATGTGGCTGCAGGCAGCAGAGTGGTTGCACGCGTGCTACGTACGTCTCGCTGCTCCGGTGACATGTTTTGGACAGGGAATGAAAGAAGTATCCTTTTAATAACTGCTGCTGCTAAAGCCGATGACAGCCTCTTTTCACGGCACATCAACGCAAAGCAGGCTGGAAAGCGGTTCGTGATGGATCAAAACCATCCAGTACTTGCTTGGCCATTGCGCGCATGATAACCAACACGAATTTGTACTGCTAGTAGGGGATCCAGTAGCTTGTTTGGAAGCAACGAATTTCACTTTTTAGCTTGCTTTTCTAGGATGACTTTTTTTTTGCGTAGAAGTGTTTATAAAAGTACTTGTAGTTAAGCATCAAGCTAAGGAATGGTTCAAGAGTGCTTCTGGATGAAAGAAGACGGGAAAGGTGACAGCATGGGGTGATCTGCATATATCCATGGTAATTAATCTGCAGGTAAACCACAACTAATTTTTATGCCATCCTTTAACCCCCATATATCCATGTTCGCGGGTTCTCCGGTAATAATCCTTTTTTGAAAATGAACCAAGCAGCTCCGATTATATTAAATAGAAAAATAAAGCTACACTAGGCAAACAATAAACAAACAATACCAGCCGGTTGAATTAGGACATCACGGACACACGCCAACTCAACTTAAACACTCAACGAGAGCCGCCTTGTTGGATTGGGATAAGATGCTATGCTCATAACTAGCACAACTTTTTCCTTTCCCTGGCAACACAAGATACTCTGCTCTGCTCTGCTACAACTGCTACCTTATCCTCCGTGGTAATTAATCTGCAGGTAAACCACACAGTAATTCATGCACCATTCTTTTAACCCCTATATCCATGTTCATCGGTTATCCAGTAATAATCAGTACTTATTACCCTTCCAAATTCTGAAACCAGTGCCAAGGTGGTTACTCATGAATAATGCCGCCGCTGTGCTCTGTCCTTGGCTCACATTGATTTACCAGCCAGTTTACCTGCCTTTCATTTCCTGAAGACTTATCACCAAAATCCAGCACAGAAAAAAACAACTTTCACTGACTGCACCACGAACACTACTGCAATATCTTAACATATCTCTCTTTTACTTCTCACATGCAGCAGAGGAAACTCTGCACCCCTAAAATGCAGGCTGCACAAACTGTCCGGCAGCAGTTACAGTCCTCCAAACCCATCATTTTTCTTTTGTAATAGTGCGCATTAATCTAATACGAAAACAATTAAGTTCAAAACAAAATGAAATGTCAGTTTTTTGCAAAAAGGTTTTATTTTTTCCCCGAAAATGAGAGCAGAAAGAAAAAAAAACAGGAAGATATTCTTTTCTTCGCACAACCACCATCTTCATCCCCTGCGGTGGTTGCCACTTGCGGGCTTGGCGGATGCCGCTCGCTCTCCTCTATATAACCCACGCTCCCCCGCCGCTCCGTCTCCACAACCACACTGCAGCCTCACTCTTCCTCCCACTCGCCGCCGCCGGCAGCCATGCGGCGCCGCGCAATCCTCCTCCTCCTGCTGCTGCTGCTCGCGGCGTCGTCGGCGCCAGCGGCCACGGCGCGCGCGCCGTTCGCGTGCGCCCCGGGCGGACCCGCGGCGTCTCTGCCGTTCTGCCGGCGCTCGCTGCCGGTCCAGGCCCGCGCCCGGGACTTGGTGTCCCGGCTGACGCGCGCGGAGAAGGTGCGGCTGCTGGTGAACAACGCGGCGGGGGTGCCCCGGCTGGGCGTGTCCGGGTACGAGTGGTGGTCGGAGGCGCTGCACGGCGTGTCGGACACGGGGCCCGGGGTGCGGTTCGGCGGCGCGTTCCCGGGCGCCACCGCGTTCCCGCAGGTCATCGGCGCCGCCGCGGCGCTCAACGCCACGCTCTGGGAGCTCATCGGCCGGGTACGTACGTATACATGCACTGGGTCGGTCGGGGGTCGGCATTCTGTCGCCGTTGCCGCCGGCGAGACTTCGGGGGCGCGCGAGTGCTCTTGCTTTGGCTTTTTCTGTCTCGGGAGCGCACGTGAGGCAGGCAGGCAGGCAGGCCGGGCCGGCTGGCCAGCCGCATGACTGCGCGCGCCCGTGCCTGTGGTGCCGCTCGCTCGCCGGGCGCCGCGCTCTGTGTTGGTCTCGGGGATGGACGCTTTGGCGCCATCGAGTTGGTCGTCCCGCCGTCCCGGGGCGGGGCAGTTAGACTGACTGACTGGTCTGCACTCTGCAGTGAACCAACCAACCGTCTGATCGGAATCTAGCGGTCCAGATTAGCGTAGTGGTGAGGGGAGTAGAAAACTGCTCTCTGTGTGTGGGGCGTGGGGGCCCCCGGCGGCCAATGAGGTGCGAGCCGTACGGGAGGGTGCGCACGAGTGGGCCAGCCAGCATCCTGATCTCATCTGCTCGTCCTGCTGGAGGGCAGAGCTGGAGCAGGGCTTGAATGCTTTGGCAATGGCAGTACCGCTCTATTATTGCCGGTAATTAGCGATAGGGATGTAAACTGAAAGAAAATAGAAAATTAGATATCCGAAATATCTGAATCTGCTTTCGTATCTAATCATTTTCCATTTTGGAGATGAAAACCGGAAGAAAACTGGAAAATAGATATCCGATATATCCAAATCCGTTTTCGTACGTATCCGGAGCAGAGCATCTCCTCAGCGTGGAGCCTACACCATGTTCGGTGTGCGATAGAGTAGAGAGCAGAATGAAATCTGATGGAGGAGGAGCACGAGCTTTTGTGCCGTGCCTGTGTGATCTTTTCGCAAGTGCCTGCTGCTTTTGTTTCAACCTTCCTTTTTCACAGCACTCCGACGACGGTTTTTACTGCCACGGTTGCTAGAGCAGTACTAGGGTGTACTCCTAGGTGCGTGTTCTTGTATGGCAATCTAGTAGCAAGATTTAACCCTGTTGCGTCAGCGTCATTCTGATGCAAGACGGTGGTGGTTCCACTGGGACAGCGCGCAGACGTTCTTGTCTCGCTTCTCATTTCGACACTGTCGACGACAATCAAACTTTGAATGATTGTTCTGGTCCCCACCGTTTACTACAGTGTCGACTCTACTGCTACGCTTTCTGAAATGTTGGTATAAAAATACAAGGACGTGGGGTTGATTTTGAGCAAGTTGCAAGTGGTGCCATTGTTGCTTCTGAACACTCGTCGTCTGCGTCCCCTGCCCCCGAAACGATAGGACCTCCTGCAGCATCTCTGCAGATCGAGTATCATGAGCAGTAAACATGTTCATTCGATCACGAGCACCAATTCCATCCATCCTTCACGTGCGCAGCTGCCGGCCGGCGATCGCCGGCGTGCGTCGTAACTTGCACTCGCCGCACACGTGATCGGCCCGACACCGGTCAGAGATGCCCCACCCCCGTCATCCTGCCTGGGTACCCGCCCCGCGCACCTGACTCGGCGACGACGACCAGGATAAAAAGAAGAAGAAGAATACTTTCTTTTTCACTTTGTTTATACGTGTATTTCCTTGGCATATTGTACTATTTGCAATGTGCACATTACTCACCGGCGTACGGCGGTACGGTGGCGTGGCAGGCGGTGTCGGACGAGGCGCGCGCCATGTACAACGGCGGCGCGGCGGGGCTGACCTTCTGGTCCCCGAACGTCAACATCTTCCGCGACCCGCGGTGGGGCCGCGGCCAGGAGACCCCCGGCGAGGACCCCGCCGTCTCGTCCCGCTACGCCGCCGCCTACGTCCGCGGCCTCCAGCAGCAGCCTTACGCCGGCGGCCGCCTCAAGCTCGCCGCCTGCTGCAAGCACTTCACGGCCTACGACCTGGACCGCTGGGGCGGCACCGACCGCTTCCACTTCAACGCCGTCGTCGCGCCGCAGGACCTCGAGGACACCTTCAACGTGCCCTTCCGCGCCTGCGTCGCCGACGGCGGGGCCGCCGCCGTCATGTGCTCCTACAACCAGGTCAACGGCGTGCCCACCTGCGCCGACGAGGCGTTCCTCAAGGGGACCATCCGCGGGAAGTGGGGGCTCGACGGGTACATTGTCTCCGACTGCGACTCCGTCGACGTCTTCTTCCGGGACCAGCACTACACGCGCACCACCGAGGACGCCGTCGCCGCCACGCTCCGCGCCGGCCTCGACCTCGACTGCGGGCCCTTCCTGGCGCAGTACACGGAGGCCGCCGTCGCCGCGGGGAAGGTCTCCGACGCCGACGTCGACGCCGCGCTGCTCAACACCGTCGCGGTCCAGGTGCGGCTCGGCATGTTCGACGGCGACCCCGCCGCGGGGCCGTTCGGGCACCTGGGCCCGCGCGACGTGTGCACGCCGGCGCACCAGGAGCTCGCGCTCGAGGCGGCGCGGCAGGGCGTCGTGCTGCTTAAGAACGGGAGAGGAAAGCACAGGGCCGGCGTCCTGCCGCTGCGCCCGGCGACGCACCGGGTCGTCGCCGTCGTGGGGCCGCACGCCGAGGCCACGGTCGTCATGATCGGGAACTACGCCGGGAAGCCGTGCCGGTACACCACGCCGCTGCAGGGCGTGGCGAGGTACGTGAAGCAGGCGGTGCACCAGGCAGGGTGCACCGACGTGGCGTGCGCCGGGAGTCAGCAGCCCATCGCCGCCGCCGTCGACGCCGCGCGCCGCGCCGACGCCACCATCGTCGTCGCGGGGCTCGACCAGAAGGTCGAGGCCGAGGGCCTGGACAGGTCCAGCCTGCTCCTCCCTGGACGGCAAGCAGAGCTCATCTCGGCCGTGGCGAAGGCGGCCAAGGGACCCGTCATCCTCGTGCTCATGTCCGGCGGCCCGATCGACATTGCCTTCGCGCTGAACGACCCCAGGATCGCCGGCATCCTGTGGGCCGGCTACCCCGGCCAGGCCGGCGGGCAGGCCATCGCCGACGTGATCTTCGGCCACCATAACCCAGGTACATACATTCCCATCAGCTCAATCAGAGTGACGACCATACGAAAAAAATCAACCTTTGAGATGTCAAGAACATTAATTTGGAACCACTACTAAGTTCCAATTTTGCAACAAGAAAAGATTTGTAATTTGAAATTTTGGTTGTGATTTTGTTGCAGGCGGGAAGCTGCCGATGACATGGTACCCGCAGGACTACCTGCAGAAGGCGCCGATGACGAACATGGCGATGCGCGCCAACCCGAAGAGCGGGTACCCCGGCCGGACCTACCGCTTCTACACGGGCCCGACGGTCCTCCCGTTCGGGCACGGGCTCAGCTACACCCAGTTCACGCACTCGCTGGCGCACGCGCCGGCGCAGCTCACCGTGCAGCTCGCGGGCGGCCACGCCGCCGCGACGTCGCTCCTCAACGCGACGCGCTCCGGCGGCAGCGCCCGCGCCGTGCGCGTGGCGCACGCGCGCTGCGAGGGCCTGGCTGTCCCGGTGCACGTGGACGTTCGGAACGTCGGCGGCCGCGACGGCGCGCACGCGGTGCTCGTGTACCACGCCGCCCCGCGGTCCGCGGCCGTCGCCGGCGCGCCGGCGCGGCAGCTGGTGGCGTTCGAGAAGGTGCACGTGCCGGCGGGCGGCGTGGCGCGCGTGGAGATGGCCGTCGGCGTGTGCGAGGGGCTCAGCGTGGCGGACCGCGACGGCGTGCGGCGGATCCCCGTCGGCGAGCACAGCCTGATGATCGGGGAGCTGACGCACTCGGTCACGATCGGCGTCGAGCAGCTAGGGGTATAGAACGAGAAGCACCGAAGCGCAGGAGGAGGATGCAGGGTTCAGAGGGTTGTCTGAATAATTTGTGTCGTTTTGGGAGGGGGGTGTTGGATTGCGATTGCTACGGTGCTTCCGTCTCTACAAAGGTGGAGACGGAGATCTGAAATGTTAGAAAAGGCACCGGATTTACTGAAAATTGTTGAAATGATTGCAAACGATTAAACTGGAAGGAACACAGAAGAATGTCGTTTCTTCCTCACAATCAATAGTTTCTGTTCTCAAGATTTATGCATTTCATACTTTGCATTTCGTTGAGATCAGGCATTTCTCGTACCAGCAAGAAATTTTGTCTCTGTGTCGAAATGCCTTTGATCGAAATTTGCCAAGGGATTCAGATAAAAAAATGTCATCTGATCTGAGCTCGAGTCTGCAAAGATGACAGGAGCTTCTGTACTTTCAGACCTCCCCTACTGTTTGGCATGCTTTCCTGAACACTGGTTTCTTTTGTCTGGTCCAAAACCATGTGCTGGACGCCTGCCCTTCCACAGTGTCTTTGCCCACTGATTTTTACACTCTCTCCCCATCACATCAATTTTGGAACACGTGTATGGAGCAGTAAATGTATGTAAAAAAAATAACTAATTGCACAGTTTAATTGTACATCACGAGACGAATCTTTTAAGCCTAGTTAGTCCAGATAAAATTTGTCAAATACAAACGAAAATGCTACAGTAGCAAAAAGTTCCAAAAGTTATAAAGATTTGCGATCTAAACAGGACCTGATTTGGTAGGTGCTGGACGCCTGCCCTTCCACAGTGTCTTTGCCCACTGATTTGGTAGGTGAAGATCTTTCGTTGCTAAGTTTGGATTCAAGGGAAAGAGAAAGAGAAAGTGCAAAACTTTTGCTCTTTTGTATTTTTTTTGCACTTTTAGATCCAAACACCCCAAAGTGTAAAAGGGCAAATGCTACCATAATTTTGCTAATTATGTATTAATTAGGCTTAATAGATTCGTCTCGTCATTTAGTCCTCATCTATGTAATTAGTTTTTTAATTAAACTATATTTAATACTTCTAATTAGCATCCAAACATTTGATGTGACAGGAGCAAAAATTTTACCATTTGCCCTTTTGCCATTTGCTCTTGGATCCAAACAGGCCCTAATTGCTTCCTCTCTGAAGTTTTGAGAAAAATCTGACCTCTAAATTTGTCCAGGCATGATTAGTCACCTAGAGGCAATGACGTCTCACACTAAGTACCAGGCGAAATTTTTTGAGAATGTAGAGAGAGAAACATGCCTCTGTTTCTACGACAGCGAGAGCAAATGAGCAAGCATATTCTTTCTAGGAGGTCAAAGGAGCCGGACGGCCCAAGCCTCTCGCCTAGTCGCCACTTCCATTCCAAGCTCAGAGCTCCTCCCCCCATTCTACGACACCCAGGGCGCCGCGGCTGTCTCTGGCTCCAAGGGCCGCGCGATGGGGTGGGCGGCGCGGTTCCTGACGGCGGCTGCGTTCCTCGCCGCGGGGCTCCTCTTCGCGCCCGACGCGCTGCGCCTCGGCGGCGGCTCCGGCGACGGCAACGCAGCGAGGGCGGCTGCGGCGGCGAGGCTGGTCCACCTCCTCGCGTTCGCCACCGCATGGGGCGCCGGCCTCTGGGTCACCTTCGTCGGCGGCATCGTCATGTTCAAGTAAGCAGGCCGTTTCTTTCATCCCGTTGGTTCCCTGAGAATTTGGGTGTTTTCGCTTCGTTGCTAGCTCCGAGCGAAGTGTCTCGCCGCCGGTGCCGCCGTTGACCGGCCGGAGCCTCGCCTCTGCTTCGGTTCGCCGCCACCAACCGTCGGGGCCCAACGAGGGGTCTATTTGCAAATATTCGGATCGCGATTAATAGTCGCGATCCGAATCAGGGGGTTATGTGTAAATATTTGGATCGCGATTAATAGTCGCGATCCGAATCAGGGGGTTAAATATAAAGTGTTAGGGGCTTTTTGGCACATATCAGGGTTTATCTGGAAAACACCGCTTCGGCGGCGGCGATGGCTTCCGCCGGCCGCCGTTCTCCTCCCCTCACCGGCCGCTTCGTGCACTCTCTCCCTATCCCGTATCGGCTTCTCCGTGTTCCGAGTCACGACTCCTCAACAGCCGCTGCCCGCCGGCCGCATCACTCGCACCGTCCCCAAATCAGAAGGTTGGAGACGAGAGCGAGATGGACTCTGTCTTCCTTGCCAGTTCACCCGAGCCTGAGTGTCTTCCATGGACTGGACGGACGGAGAAGATGATATGCTGCAGCTCACAGTAGCGTTCATATTCAAATCCAGTTTCATGTGCAACAATGCACGACACCCATTCTAGAAAAAAAATTCTGAAGACAACGAGTAGGTAGGTCTTTACCATACTGAATTTGTGATTAGGCGTGGGGATGACAAGCCACACAAATCTGTCCTTAGAATCATATGAGTTTTAATTGCATGGGTCTTCAATCATCACGAATCAATTGGATCGCCATCTTAATTTGGTAACTACAGTCTACTAACTACTCCTGAAACATCAGTTTAGTTAATATTGCACCTTCAAGATCTGTTGGGAAGGAGCCCAGAAATCATGAATTGGGAAAGCTGGGGTATTTTTATGCTGTAGTGAGGAGCTCTTAAGTGCTGTAGCTGGATTTTTATCTAGATGTAGGCTTATGGATATTGTGATGATTTCTGTCAACATTATCTCAAGAAACATTCTGAAGTTCAGGTAAACACGGCTGCAATTTTGCAAGCAAGTGGGGTTGTTCCTCTGTTTGTTGCTTCGGTATTTGAATAAATATGTTGGGTGCGGTCTTAAGAGTCTAGAAAGCAATGTCTTTTGCTCAGGTGTTCAAGTATACCATCAATTTTATATGACTTTTGCTCAGGTGTTCAAATATACGTTCAGTTTTATGTTCACAGTGTACATATCATCTTGTTATAGTGTGAACGGAGAAGTCCACAGGAAAAGTAAAGCCTGCCAAATATTGTTCTTGCACTAGTGACCATGTGTGGATGCGCTACTGTACGGGTCGATTACTCCCATCAGAACATAGTATAAACGTTTAACAATGTTTTGATGGAATCTTTTTGATTCAAAAGGTACTTGCCGAGGCACCAGTTTGGGAATCTGCAGGGGAAAATGTTCCCGGCATACTTCACGTTGATATCAGTGTGTTCAGCTATATCTGTGGCAGCATTCGCATACCTGCACCCCTGGAAGACATCATCAACCATCGAGCGCTACCAGCTTGGATTCCTTCTTTCGGCCCTTGGCTGTAACCTGTCAAACCTTCTGGTCTTCACGCCTATGACTGTTGAGGTGAAATACTTTGTTCATGGCCTTCAGCTTTTTATTTATCTCTCATGTTGCATTTGCCAAATGCTAGTTACACAGAATATCACAGGTTTATAGTTTGGGTATGTGATAATGTCAGGGCTAATGAATGCATGTCTTACACTTTCTATATACACTTTCATTTTCTATGTTGATGGTAGTTGAGGTATGTGAGGCAAAAGGAAGTTACTTTGATGTAGATTTATATGATTTTATAGGTCACATTTGCAATTTATGAGTACTATTGCTTGCAACGCTCAAAGGAATACATTGATTTGTTCTTTATTTTATTTCCAAGAATCAATACAGATAGCATAAAGCAGAATTAGTCCATGACTAATTAGCAGTCTAGCACCTGGAGCCCTGGAGGTGAAAATCTAGCTCTTTTAGAAGCGTAACTGTGGATAAAATTTTATGGAAAGGTGGGCGATTTGGTAATTTGACAAAACAAGGATATTTGTCTGGCTGTGTATATGAACCTTTTGGACATTTTTTTTAGAATTCTGGGGACATACCCCAGTCCATATTTGCATTGCAAAGCTCAGGACCTTAAGTTAGCATTCAAGCACCTGGCAGCATTACAGACTAGTTACAATTCTGTTCAAGCATCTGATTGTTTCTGAGTTTCGCATTTGCGTTGTAGTTCTCATCACTTCACGGTTGTTTTAGAGAGCAAACTTGAGAAGTGAGGTGTCTTGATTGCTGAAATCGGCAACGACAACACAATCGTGTTATTTGAGTAGTATAGAGGTGCCCTTGTGAACATAAAAAACAAAAGAATGTACCTTATGCTTTGGCTACTGAACTTATAAAAACAAAGAATGTTCCTTATTCTTTGGTTGGTTCAATATTTTTTTTCTACTCTCATTTTCACCCTGTTCCAATTGAACTGCTCTTGTCACGCAGATGATGATGAAGAGGCACAAGATGGAGAAGGACCTCGGCATTGGCACAGAGGTCGGGTACTCCAAGAACGCAGAGACAGCGAAGAAGAGCCCCGCCCTGGCGGCGATGAACCGCAAGTTCGGGATGATCCACGGGCTGTCGTCACTGGCCAACATCATGTCCTTCGGCAGCCTGGCCATGCACTCCTGGTACCTCTCAAGCAAGCTCGACCTGTGACTGCTTGACTGAGGGCTTTGCCACGCTCTGAAGCTGCTTCTGCTAGTTGGTGACCACGAACTGTGAACTTAGCCTAGGTTTCTACAGAGGAAAAAAAAAGAGTTCTGTACTTCTGTCCGTGTGAGAACCTTGGCCCTTGCGGCGATATGATGAACTTTAATAATGTACAGAACGCAGGCAGTTCGTTTCATTTTGAAATTTGTCTATATATAGGAAATGTCTTTGGCAAAATTCTGGGAATTTACAAGGCAGATAGGTCAATGAGGAAAAGTAGCTAAAAACGTTCTCTCAGCTCATGTTCCAATCCGAGTCCGAAGAAATGACAAGAGCTTCTGCAAGTTTCAGACTTCCTACTCTCTGAAAAATGTCCAGGGATGGCCGGATGAGTTGTTTGGTGTGCATTCTTGATTTCTGAACACTGGTTTGTGGTTCCCCTTGTCTGCCAAAACTATGTGTTGTTCCTTCCTTTGTCTTGTACTCTTGTTGGCCAACTCCCACTGAATTTACTGTAGAAAGATTGAGCTTGACAGCGCGTCTCTGCTGCCCAGATCTGAACATCTTCAAGCCCATGGATTTTGGCCTGGATGACTGGAGAAAATTTCGGTGACAAAGAAACTGAAGTCAAATTTCCTTGCTGATTGTCACCCCCCCCCCCCACCCGCCCCTAAGTATTCAGAGAAATATGGCTTCAAAAAGATGAAGAATTGTCCAAGCATGACAATTCTTTTTTTCTAAAAAAACGAACACGAAGAAACAGAGCCGCAGAGGACAGTGTACTGTTGAATAATTCTTGTGCTCAGGTCATTCTGTTAGTTAGTTAGCAGCACATGGCTGGTTGTTAGGCCATGCAGGTTGTAGAGCTCTGACTCGCGCTGAGTTCGCGAAGGAGCGCGTCGTGCGCCACGTTTCAGGCGTTTGGGATGGCACTCGTCGATGAAGAGTGTGGCGTGCATGTCGGGGTCATGGACTCCAGTTGGTTGTTATATTTTTCCTTTTATATATAAGCAATGATCAGAGGAGAAAAAGCTGCTAAGCTTTGCGGCACAAACAAGACCGTGTTCATCGTTCCAGTTCGCGTGAGTTGTGTGCGTTCTTTCTTGAGCTCGCCGGCGTCGCGGGCAGCGACGTCTCTCCGGCGATCTCTGACAAGTGGTATCAGAGCCGGTTGCAGGCCAGGGATCGATCGCGGCGAGGTTTCGTCGTTGGAATCGTCACCGCGCGATCGAGTGGGCGATGACGGGTACTCCGCCGTCATCGCCGAAAGGAGGCGAGAAGAAGACCGGAAAGCTCGAGAGTGCGGGAGCAAGCGGAGCCAAGGGCGGCGATGTCGTGATTCAGCGGGTTGTTCGAGAGGTGCGCGGCGGGACTAGCTACCCCGTCCTCACCAAAACGAACTACACCGACTGGGCACGGCTGATGAAGGTGAAGCTCAGAGCTCGACACCTCTGGCGGGCGATCGAGGTCGGCGACGCTGATCCGGACGACGACATCGAGGCGCTCGACGCGATCTGCAGCGCCGTGCCACCAGAGTTGACGACGGCAATCACCGACAAGGACACGGCAAAGGAAGCGTGGGATACCATCAAGACGTTGCGCGTCGGCGACGATCGTGTGAGGAAGAACACCGCACAACAACTGCTGCATGAGTTCGAACTCGCCACATTCAAGGACGGCGAGTCGGTGGAGGACTATGCGCTTCGACTGACCGGCATGCAGGCTTCCCTCACAACTCTCGGTGAGGTGCTGTTTGAGAGCAAGATCGTGGAGAAGATGCTGCGGAGCGTGCCGTCGCGGTTCAAGCAGATCGTGGTCGCGATCCGCACGCTCCTCGACACACCCACGCTCTCCGTGGCAGACCTGACCGGGCGACTCAAGGCGGCGGAGGAGTCGTTCGAGGGACCACCGTCTTCGCTGCTCCACGACGGCAAGCTGTACCTCACGGAGGAGGAGTGGAACACGCGTCGGAGGCAGCGGGAGGCCGAGAACATCTCCAGCGGTGGTGCTGGCAGGAGCTCTGCACGCCGGGGAGGAAGGTGTGGACGCGGAAGAGGCCGCGGCGGCGATTCCGGGTCATCCTCATCAACTGGGCCGGCCAAGATCGGGAAGGATCAGTGCCGGCGATGTAGGAAAAATGGCCACTGGGCCCGAGATTGCCCGTCTCGGCCCAAGAAGGAGCAGGCCCATGTCGTCCAAGATGAGGAGGAGGCCTCATTGCTTCTGGTGAGGTCAACGCCACTTCTCTCCCTTCCCGCTGCAGCTCCGTCTCCGCCGCCGCCGGTGGTGGATGGCTCGGCATCGGCGCCGGCTGACCCCTTGGGCGGGAGCCCCGAGGAGGAGCCCAAAGAGGCGACCACGGCGACTCTCCTGGTTGCGACATCGGCATCACCTGGAGGAGCACGCCCAGATCCACTTCGGGCGGCAGTCGCGCCATCCGGTGCGGTGACGACGAGGTAGGGCGCGGGATCCGGCTCCCAGGTGCGGCTCGTCGAGCACAAGGTGCTCGTGCACCTCAGTGAGGAGGAGGAGAACCGCGACACAACATCGTGGGTGCTCGACACCGGGGCGACGAATCACATGTCGGGCGCTCGGATGGCGTTCGCGGAGTTGGACACGGTGGTGCGCGGGTCCGTGAGCTTCGGAGACGGCTCGGTGGCGAAGATCGAAGGCTGCGGGACAGTGCTGTTCAACTGCAAGAACGGGGAGCACCACTCGTTCGCCGGCGTCTACTACATTCCCCGCCTCACGTCGAACATCATCAGCATCGGGCAACTGGACGAGGCGGGGTACAAGATCAACATCGACAACGGCGTTCTGAGGATTCGTGAGCAGAGCCGGAGGCTGCTGGCGCGGGTGCCGCGCAGGCCGGACCGGCTGTACGTGCTCGACCTCGATGTTGCACGGCCGGTGTGTCTCGAGGCACGCGGCAAGGAGGATGCTTGGCGATGGCACGCACGGATGGGCCACGTCAACATGAAAGCGCTACGGAAGCTGGCGCGGGACGAGATGGTGCGCGGCCTGCCATCAATCGAGCAGGTGAACAAGCTGTGCGACGCTTGTCTCGCAGGCAAGCAGCGGCGGAACCCGTACCCGGCGGTGGCGCAGTACCGGGCCGAGCGCACACTGGAGATAGTGCACGGCGACCTCTGCGGGCCCATTTTGCCGGTGACACCGAGCGGCGGCAAGTACTTCCTGCTGCTGGTGGACGACAAGAGCCGTTTCATGTGGCTGTCGGTGATGTCGACTAAGGATCAGGCGGCCGCGGCGATCAAGATGTTCTAGGGACGTGCAGAGGCGGAGTCAGGCCTGAAGCTGGGGGTGCTCCGGACCGATCGGGGTGGTGAATTCACCTCGGTTGAGTTTGCGGAGTATTGTGCAGCTGAAGGGGTGCGACAGCAGCTCACTGCTCCCTACAGCCCGCAGCAAAATGGTGTCGTCGAACGGCGAAACGGCACGGTGGTGGCAATGGCCCGGAGCATGCTCAAGGCGAAGGGGTTGCCGGGCTGGTTTTGGGGTGAGGCGGTGAACACCGCGGTCTACATTCTCAACCGGTGCCCGACCAAGAGTGTGATAGGCATGACACCGTTCGAAGCTTGGTATGGGAAGAAGCCGGCGGTCCATCACCTGAAGACGTTCGGCTGCATCGCCTATGTACGGAACACGACTCCACACCTCAAGAAGCTGGAGGATCGTGGGCGCAAGATGATCTTCGTCGGCTACGAGCGGGGAACCAAGGCGTACAGGGCCTATGATCCTGTCACGTGTCGCGTCCATATTACCAGGGACGTGATCTTCGACGAGGAGGCGCAGTGGGACTGGACCTATGGCGAGGAAGGCGGCACGGCAGCCGGGAACGACGACGACACCTTCACCGTGGAGTCCACCACCAGGTACACACCTGGTGATCCGGAGGAGATGCTGGGCGAGGAAGCTGTGACGCCGGGCACGCCCCCTATTGCGACATCAGCCTGGCAGGGTGGACCGAGCACGTCGCCGCCAGGAACGCCCCCTGCTACGACGTCAACACCTTCGGCCTCGACATCGCCTGTCCACTTCGTGACGCCTCCACCCCTCCAAGGCGATGAACTGGATGCCGAACACGACGATGATGTGCCGCTGCGGTTCTGAGCAATGGACAACGTCGTGGGACCGGGATCACCGCCGGGCTATACCGTTCGTGATCTTGGCGATGGCAGGTTACTGGCGGTGAGCGCGGAGGAGCCTGCATCCTTGGCACAGGCACAGAAGGAGGTGTGCTGGCGCCGAGCGATGGAGGAGGAGTTGCGGTCGATCGAGGAGAACCGCACGTGGACACTCACTGAGCTCCCACAAGGCCGGCGTGCCATTGGGCTCAAATGGGTGTTCAAGGTGAAGAGGGACGAGCACGGCGCGGTGGTGAGGCACAAGGCGCGGCTCGTCGTGAAGGGGTACGCACAGCGCCACGGCATCGACTACGATGAAGTCTTTGCACCTGTGGCGCGGATGGAGGCAGTGCGGCTGCTCCTGGCCCCAGCTGCTCATGAGGGCTGGGAGGTTCACCATATGGACGTCAAGACGGCGTTCTTGAACGTTGGCGATCTGCAAGAAGTGGTGTTCGTGGAACAGGCGCCGGGCTTTGTCCAAGCAGGGCAAGAACACAAGGTATACCGACTACACAA
Source organism: Panicum hallii (assembly GCF_002211085.1). NCBI lineage: Eukaryota > Viridiplantae > Streptophyta > Magnoliopsida > Poales > Poaceae > Panicum > Panicum hallii. Next base: position 43,876,907 of record NC_038049.1, on the reverse strand, counting down.
AGCTTTATATTGTTTGCATCAAGCACCTCGCGCCTGGAATCAAAAGCTAGATGATAAGCTGGGTGTTCCTGGGTTCAAGAAATGTCCATCTGAGCATGCAATTTATTGTCGGGGTGTTGGTACTGAGAGGCTGGTGGTGGGGGTCTATGTGGATGATTTGATTATCACAGGGGCTAGCTGCAATAGTATCAAGAAGTTCAAGACATAAATGACAGAAATATTCAAGATGAGTGATCTAGGATTACTCACCTACTATCTGGGCATTGAAGTAAAGCACGGTGTAGAAGGAATCACTCTGTCTCAAGGAAGCTATGCAGGTAAAATTCTGGAGAAGGCTTGCATGGTGGAGTGCAATACTTGTGATGTTCCTATGCAAGCAAAGCTGAAATTGAGCAGGGACAGTGATTGCCCTCGAGTTGATGCTACAGAGTATAGAAGCTTGGTGGGAAGTTTGAGATATTTGGTGAATACTCGACCTGATTTGGCCTTCTCAGTTGGGTATGTGAGTAGATTCATGGAGAAGCCACATGAGGATCATCTAGCAGCAATTAAATATATTCTGAGATATATTGCTGGTACTAGAGATTGGGGACTCAAATTTGCAAGGAAGAAGGGAGATCAACCTGTGCTCCTGGGCTATAGTGATAGTGATCTTGCAGGAGATGTTGATAGTAGAAAAAGCACCTCCGGAGTGATCTTCTTTCTTGAGGAAAGTCCCATTAGTTGGCAGTCAACAAAACAAAAGGTTGTAGCATTGTCAAGTTGTGAAGCTGATTATATTGCTGCTGCAACAGCTGCTTGTCAGGGAGTTTGGTTAGCACGGTTGTTATCTGAAATCTTGGATTCACTGGTTAACAAGCCTGTGCTCAAGGTGGACAATAAGTCCACAATCTCTCTCGTGAAGAATCCTGCGCATCATGACCGGAGTAAGCATATAGACACAAGATTTCATCTGATCCGGGAATATGCACAAAATGGGCAGATTGAGGTGAGCTTCATCAGAACTGATGAGCAGTTGGGAGATATTCTAACAAAGCCCCTTTGCAAGAACAAGTTCCTGAAGCTCTGTACCAAGGTCGGCCTTCAAGAGTGTAAGTAGTAATCGTGCACAACACTTAGGAGGAGATTTGTTGAATAATTCTTGTGCTCAGGTCATTCTGTTAGTTAGTTAGTAGCACATGGCTGGTTGTTAGGCCATGCAGGTTGTAGAGCTCTGACTCGCGCTGAGTTCGCGAAGGAGCGCGTCATGCGCCACGTTCCAGGCGTTTGGGATGGCACTCGTCGATGAAGAGTGTGGCGTGCATGTCGGGGTTATGGACTCCAGTTAGTTGTTATATTTTTCCTTTTATATATAAGCAATGATTAGAGGAGAAAAAGCTGCTAAACTTTGCGGCACAAACAAGATCGTGTTTATCGTTCCAGTTCGCGTGAGTTGTGTGCGTTCTCGTCGCGGGCAGCGACGTCTCTCCGGCGATCTCTGACATGTACGGAGAGAGATAAAAAATTGGCATCTTGTAGTTTTTTTCGAGAGAACGAATGAGCATTTTTTTTCTCTAAAAAGTTCCTGTCTCGTCAATGCAGCCGCTAGTTCTTCAAAGCTCAAGCTGCTGCTGCTGCCAAGTCTCCCTCCCATTCAGCTCCCCGCGCACAAATCTATCCACTGTCTTCTTCCTCACCCCCACTATCCATTCTCCGCACACCCAGGGTCGCCGCCGTCCTCCGCGAGGCGAGGCGCGAAGGGGTGGGCGGCGCGATTCCTGACGGCCGTGTAGTGCGTCGTGGCTGGGGTCCTCTTCGCGCCCGCCGTGCTGCTCCTCGGCGGCTCCGGCGATGGCAACGCAGAAGTGGCCGCGGAGGCGAGGCTGGTCCACCTCCTCGCGTTCGCCACCGCATGGGGCGCCGGGCTTTGGGTCACCTTCGTCGGCGGCATCGTCATGTTCAAGTAAGTGATAACACGGCCGCTTGAGAAACCTGGGGTCGCGTAGTTGCTTGCTTCTCGTCGAGGAGGAAGCAGAGCATCCCTCCGGCGGCGAGCCCTGTCGTCATGCTGCCACCGCCGCCGTTGACCCTCATCGTCTCTGCCTCGGCCCGGCGCCGCCAGCTTCGGGACCCGACGAGGGGCCAATGTGCAAAATATTATCCCAATATTTACAAATAACCCCCTGAATCGGATCGCGATTACTAATCGCTATCCGATTCAGGGGGGTATATGTAAATATCCGGATCGCGATTATGGATCGCGATCCGATTTAGGGTGTTAAATGTAAATTACCAGTGTCTATTTTTGTAAATATCTGGGGCTACCTGAATAGAACCTCCGCAGCGGCGGCGATGGCTTCCGCCGGCCGGAGCCGTTCCCCTCCCCTCCCCGGCCACATCGCGCGGTCTCTCCCTCTCCCCGGCTCTTCTCCAACCGCCGTCGACAGGGCACATCACTCGCACTGTCACCAAATTTGCAGAAGGTTCCAGACAGGGTAGAGTCAGATGGGTTCCGTCTTCCTTACCAATTTGCCGAAGCCTCAATGTCTCCCATGGACGGGATGGATGAACTTGAAACGCTGCTGTTTCTGCTGTCAACAGCAATTCAATTTCACATGCAACAGTCAGTACACGGCACCCATTCTGGGAAGAATGTTCAGCATGCTTGCTTGTGAGATGAGAAGCAGCAAGAGTTCTAATTGCTCGGATCCCACGAATTCACAGGATCAGCATAATAATTTGTAACTAGTAGTCCTGATTAAAAATTAATCTAATAAATTAAGGTTTGATAAGGACCACATAATTATGAATTTGGAGATTATGATGAGTTCAGTCACCATCCTCTCATTAAACATTCTGAAAGCTCACCACTGCTGAAATTTTGCAAGCAAGTAGGGCTGTTCCTTTATTTGTTTGTTACATGTTTGAACTTTGGAGTAATATATTTGATGCAGTCTTGGAGTCTAGAAAAAAAATTCTTTTGCTCATGTTTAAGTATCCTTTCAATTTTATTTTTTGTGCAGTGCACATATTACCTTGTTATATGGAGAGAACTGAGAAGTCCACCTGAAAAGTAAAGCATAGCATATATTGTTCTTGCAGTAGCACCATTTGCAGACGTGTCACTGTGTAGATTGATTATTCCATTATTAGAATGTTGTATAAACCTTGGCATGTTTTGGTGAATCTTTTGAATTCCTAAGGTACTTGCCGAGGCATCAGTTTGGGAGTCTGCAGGGAAAGATGTACCCGGCGTACTTCATGTTGATACCAGCGAGTTCCGCTATATCTGTGGCAGCATTTGCATACCTGCACCTCTGGAAGACAGCATCAACCACCTAGCGATGTACCAGCTTGGATTCCTTGTTTCGGCCCTTGGCTGTAACCTGTCCAACCTTCTGGGCTTCATGCCCAGGACCATTGAGGTAAAATACTTCGATCATGCTCTTCAGCTTTTTATGACACAGAAAATCACAGTAGTATATAGTTTGAGTGCATGATAACAATTGTGTGTGTTGTACTGTTTATCTGCATTTTTTTACATTAACTACACTGATGGTAGTTGAGCTATGCAAGGCAAAAGGAAGTTACTTTGATATAGATTTAAATTGTTACATAGGACACAGTTGCAGTTTGAGTACTATTTCCTGTGGGTATGACAGGAATGTATTGATTTGTTTTTTTTTCGTGAGAATCAAGAGCAGACATAGGTACCTTTGTAGCCATTACAGATGAGCAGGTGGCACCGAACATTCTATTCATGAAGATAACACTCTTGTCTAATCAACAGCTCCGCTTTGTTTGGATTCTTAGTTAGCAATCTAGCATCAGGAGGATAGAATCTAGCTTTGTCAGAAGCATAGTTGTGGATAAGTTATGTGAGCAGACAGGGAATTTGGTATTTGACAAAACAAGATGATATGCCTGGCCGTGTCTGTGAACTATTTGAGCATCTGATTGTTTCTAAGTTCTGATTGTTCCGAATCTGCAATGCAGTTCAAATTTCAGAACACCAATGTGCTACTCGAGTAGGAATGTATGATAGGGGACCTTGTCAGCTCCAAAAGGAAAAGGAATATGCTTTTCTAGTTGGTTGGTTTCGCATTACTCGTTGCATCGTTTATTTCCCTTGTTCCGAACAATTTGCTTTGGTTTGTGCAGATGATGATGAAGAGGCACAAGATGGAGAAGGACCTCATCGGCATCGGCACTGAGGTTGTGTACTCCAAGAACTCAGAGACGACGAAGAGGAACCGGAAGTTTGGGATGATCCACGGGCTGCCGTCGCTGGCCAACATCATGTCCTTCGGCAGCCTAGCCATGCCATGCACTCCTGGTACCTCTCCAGCAATCTCGACCTGTGAGGCTGTGACTGTGGGACAGAAGCCTTTCCCATGCTCTGAAAATTGCTGCTGTTTACTGGTGAACACGAACTCTGAACTTTGCTTAGGTTTCTATGGAGAAAGAAAAAGTTATTTCTGTTGGGATGATATGATGAATTTTAATAATATGCAGAATTCAGGCAGTTCATTTCATTTTTAAAATTTGCCAATAGAAAACCTCTTGCTTTGATTATCTCAGGCCGTATCCAGAATGGTTTGCAAGAGCGGTGGATGTGCAGAGCTGTAGAGAGTTCAGAACAGAAACGGCACGGGTGACTGACATCTGGGTCCAATGGTCAGATTTTATCTAATGGGCCTACATGTAAGGGATTGCCGCGGTCCTCTCACGATGCACACACGGTGAGCCCACGCACTATGGGCCAACTCCAGTCGGCCTTTCGCGCCACGGCCCATTTCACACAACCAAAACAACCGCGCGATCCCACAGCTGCCCGCGAAACTGAAACGGCCATCGCCAGCCGTCCCGCCGTCGGCGATGCCGCCCGCCGCCGGCGACCCCACGCCCTTCGCCTCCGCCATCACCACGCCCGACGGGTGGCACCCCCGCACGGTGGAGCGGCGCCTGCTGCACCTCCTCCACCACTGCCCGGACGCGCGCGCCCGCCCGCTCGAGCTCCTTGCGTTCGCCGTCCGCCGCGCGCTCCCCGCCTCCCCGCCGTCGCCGCACCACAACTCCCTCGCGGCGCTGCTCCTCCTCTCCTCGCCGCCACCGCCCGCGCTGCCCCTCCTCCGCCTCCTCCCTCCCGAGCCCCCGCCCCCGCTCCCGCTCCTCAACGCCGCCGTCAAGGCCCTCTCCGCGTCCTCCCCGCCGGCCGACGCCTTCCGGCTCCTCTCCACCCTCCGCCGCCTCCACGCGCCCGACCGCCTCAGCTTCCTGCCCGTCCTCGGCTGTGCCGCCTCCTTGCCGCTCCTCTCCGCACTCCACTCGCTGCTCCTCCGCCTCGGCTTCCTCTCCCACCACGCCATCTCCCTCGCGCTCCTCAAGCCCTACCCTTTGCCCCACGTCCGCGTCTTGTTCGACGAAATCCTCCAAAAGAACAGGTGCGCGGTCGCGTACAACACGCTCATCACGGCGTGCCTCAAGGCCAGGGACATCCGAGCCGCGCGCCACCTGTTTGAGGAAATGCAGCGGTACAGGCGATCCAGGAGGAGCGTGGTTTCTTGGAACCTTATGATCGCAGGGTGTGCACGGTGCGGACGAGATGACATGGCGGTGTGGTTTTTGGAGGGGATGGTCGGAGAAGGGGAGGTGGCGCCGGATGATGGGACCTTGGCAGCGGTGCTCCCAGCCTGTGGGAGGACTGGAAATGTTGGAGCAGGGAGGTGGGCGCATGAGTATGCGAGGAAGACTGGGCTGTTAGAAAGTACAGTGCATGTTGCTAACGCGGTGGTGGATATGTACTGCAAGTGCGGTGATGTTGCCAGCGCAAGGGAGGTGTTCGAGGGGATGCGCCAGCGGAGCGTGGTGAGCTGGAACACTATGATTACCGGATTCTCACTGAATGGCCATGGAGTTGAGGGAATTGAACTGTTCCAAGAGATGCAGCGGCAAGGAATGGAGCCTAATGCTGTGACATTCTTGGGGGTGCTTGGGTGCTGTGTGCATGCTGGGGCAGTGGAAGTTGGACGGGATATCTTCCAGAGCATGCAGTTGGAGCATGGTATTGAGCCAGCAATTGAGCATTATGGGTGTATGGTGGATTTACTTGGAAGGTCTGGCCTTCTTGAGGAGGCACATGCACTGATTCAGGAGATTCCGATGAAGCCTAATGCTGCAATATGGGGAGCACTGTTAAGTGCATGCCGTGCCCATGCTGGTCTCGGCATTGCTGAGGTGGCTCTGAAAGAGCTTATCAATCTTGAGCCATGGAACTCGGGGAATTATGTGTTGTTAGCCAATCTTTATGCAGAAACAGGACGGTGGGAGGAGGCAGGGGAGGTGAGGAGACTGATGAGGACAATGAGTGTGAATAAGGCTCCAGGGCAGAGCTTAATTGAAGAAGCTAGGTTTCAGACGATAAATGCATGCCAATAGCCAACTCTGAGGAAATAAAACTTAAGTTTTGAAGGCAAAATGCTGGGTTTCATTTTGGAAGGAAAAGTTCCATGCGTCAACCAATGTTATCAAGAGATGCAGACTAGTATTTGGAGGTAAATATTTGAGCCATCTTTTACTATGTTTCCTTCATTTGTTGTACAGGTATTGTACTGAATATGTGATTGCTCTTTTGAATATTCAGTTACAATAAACTTACATACCCAATGTTGTATTACCTCAATGGTTATTTTGAGCACAAAAGAAGAACTAGATATCTCAATAGATATGATAGTTGGGAAATATAGAAAGATGCAACATTCAGCTTTTGATATGAATCGATTAATTTAAATACTGATGACAAAATTATTGCCTTTTCTTTCTGAACGTCAATTTGATTCAATTTGGGAATGCTAGAGATTGTCAAATGTATTTTTCCTTTTTGATTCAATTTGGGAGCGCTAGAATTGTCAAATGTTGACATCTAGGAAATTATGGCCTTTTTTGAACTTGAAGTTGAATTCAATTTGAGAGTGCTAGAAATTCTGCAAAAGCTATGTTTGTTGATTCAACATATCATATTGGCAATTCAGCTTAAATCTTTTGTGCTGTTTAACTGAATTTTTTTATCATGGTTTTCTCATGTCAGTTATGCATATTGTCCAAACAAGTCATATATTGGCAATGCATAATTGTGGAAGGACTAAAGTATTTTTTAAACATGGTTTCTCTTCTGCTTAGCCGAAGAACAGCATTCAATTTTCCTTCTTCCCTTGACCAGTTCACACATGTTTGCTGGAGCTTGACATGTGCTCATAATTCTCTAGACTGTTGTAGTTTTCTGCCATCTTGAACTTGTAGTTTGCTTCCCTTCTTCGATTTCCTTTATTTCAAAACATTGTGCAGTTTTCACGTGCATCAGTTTTTCTTGTAATAAAGCTATTTAAGTAAAGTTCACTTAAGAAAAAACAGGAAATGATTGAACAGTTAACTCTTCTTTTAGCAGGGATCAATGAAGTTAATGATCCATTAACAGTTCTCTGAGTTGGGTATAGTATATAATCATCAATCCTAAACAGTTGAGATACACATTTTGAGAACACACGTCGTCAACATGCTGGCATCTTAACTATTACTTCCCTGATATAAGTAGTTTCAGTGACAGGAAAATTTGTTCAATTTCAGTAACATCCATGTGTGCTGGGAGGGAGTAGTTGTATCCAAAACAAGGCCAAAGGAGAACTTCAAAGAACTATTTTTGGAAATAGATAATGATTTGTAAAAGGCAGTTCTATGCAGGAAGTTATCAGAGTTCTGAATTTACAGTTTGTGTTGTCTGTGCAGACAGCAGACTGTCACTCTACCAGGAATTCAGGATTTACCTGTGGGCTGTGGGCACAAAATGGAGTCCTGAAAGTAACTGGCCAGAGGATGTATATGTATCATTATGCTGTTACCAGGACCCAGAAGGAAAAAATCTGGCGATGTACCTGTGGCACTCACAGTCACAGAGCGGCAAACACTAGGAACCGAATATTCACACAGACACATGCTGGGCCCAGCGAAAACCTTGGCATTTTCCTTTTGTGGGCTCCCTAACATGGACAGCTCGAAACAATACAATTGAAGCCCCCAACGAAAAGAAACCAAACAAATCGAAAAGATGCCGCCTAGATTCATGGGAAATTTCCTGGTGTTGGGCCTTGTGATCCTTGTCCTGCGACCCCACCCCCCCAACCCCTCCTTTCCCTCCCCGGACTCCTAGTAATTTGCTTTGCTTTGTCGCCCCCATCTCTGATCTTAAAAACCGCAAAGAAGGGGTGCAAGGATGAGGCAAAGTGAGAAAGGAGCGGTTTTGAGTTGCCTGTCTTTCCATGGAAGCTCCGGCACATTCATCAGTGCATGTTTTGTGCATCGTGTTGCTGAACCTGAAGCTGGTGTGATTGAGCTGTTGGTACCCATGCGTCGTGCTGCTGACATGTGGATCTATGTCCTTTCAGAAACCAGGCGCGGAAATCTCTTAAAAAGCATGTGCACTTCAGGTTGAGATGTTCCACTTAAATCCCTTGATCTTCCTGGTTAAAGTAAGCGGGCACAAGAATCAATGAGGAAATGCTACTTCTGAAATCAAGCTGGTGGATCACTTCTTGAAAAACACTGGTTCTGCTGGTATGGCCTGGGGTCACCTTTCAGGTTGTTCTTGTTTTTCAGATAAGTGCATACTAAGCTCTGTAATTCATTTCAAGATGAGGGAATCTTGAGTTGTTTTGTTAAATTTTATCATAGCTGTTCTGCCTTAGGCAAGAAAATCAACTGTCATCCAAAACTAGGCTTGTATAAGTAGAGAATGATGACCTGACAGATTTAAAGGCACCCTTGTTCTGGTCCTTCCCTACCTTGATTTACTTCGAATTTTTTTAAAAAAAGCATCTTGAGTACTCTGCACAGCCTAATCACGATGGCCCACTGCATAATTCCCTCCCAGTTGGTGCCAAGTTTGTTCAATTAGTGCACAAGTTACCCCCTTTTTTTTCTTGATGAGTGGAAAGAAGATACTCTTGTTTGCATCAGGATCAGAGGCACATGCAAGGCACCTTTGGATTCTCTCTAACCCTGCTCTCATTTTGATGCAGGTCCCCCACAACTGCTGCAAGGAGGAGGAGAGGAGCCAGGGCACCGCCATTTGTTTCTGCGTGCACCATCCATCCAGACTTTGTTTTATCCACTGCCCATCAACCTGCTGCTGCTAGTGCCCCGTTCTTTACTCCCAGCACCAGCAGCTGCCGAGCTCAATGGCCGGCTGCTCGTGTCGCGCCGCCTGGGGATCGGCGCGGCGGTTGCGCGCAAGGCCTGCCGGCCGGCCGCCGGAGCCGGGGGAGCGACAGGCGTTGACCTCGGCAACGTCTCCTCGACCGCCGGCGGTCCAGGTCGTGGGGTGCAAGGATCGGCTCCCGGGGATACGCGGCCTCCGGACACGAACCACAGAGGATCGGGGCAGTAGATTTTGTGTTCATGAACCAACTCCACTTGGATTCTTAATCCGTCACAAGTATCGTCAGCTGGATAAAATACCAGCAATCATGTGCTGGACAAATTATATGTATATATAAATATAATTTGGGATGCTCGAAAAGGAGTCTACTGATGATGAAGAATGTGGCGCTGCAATGATCAAGTGGTAGTGCTTGCTGCCGTAGTGCCATGCATGCTGTATCCTTCTGTTTCTTTAGCGCCACGGCGATCTCGTTGGATCTCGCCATTGGAGCTGGAGGCCAGGGTCGGGTCAGGTCAGCCAGCCTTTTCTTCTTTTTTTTTTCCCTCTCTCGCTCTCTACCTGCAAAGTTTATCCATATAAAAGCCGGGTCTTTTTTCCGTTTCTTTTGTGCCGTGGCAATGATAGGAACCCAGCCACTACCTAAACTGTATCTTTCTTTCCTTCTTGGTTCTTCTTTTGCGCCATGGCAATGATCGGAATCTACCTACACTTTGGATCGGATAATTGGATCCTTTTTGCGGGTCTGTGCGAGGCAGCTGCTGCTGCTACAAGGTTGGTGGTGCGTGCCAGTGACGAGTGAAGATGATTGGGAGGAAAGCTGGTGGCCGAGCTGCTGCTGGCGCTAGCTAGAGTGTGATGAGTGCCGGGCCAGGTCACAGCACTCGAGGTACGTGGCCAGTACCCCCTTTTTATCTATCGTCTTCATGATCAGTCAAGGACTCCGATGGTCCACGCGGTTAGTGAAAGTCAATGTGGGCCCCAGCTCCTCCATCGTCCAGCTTACTCCCATGGTCCACGCGGTTAGTACTAACTCGTTGACAGAGAGAGCTGGTGGTAGGTAATCCTGTTTTTCCTTACCCCCACATTTGACCTGTCTGCATTTTATTTTTACCGTCGCTAGCTGATCTCCTGATGCGCACAGATTCCCGGCCGGCCATGTCGAGCGGCAGCGGCCGGGGCATGGGCGGTGTGGCCCACCCTTTGGCCCAGCACAACATTCTTCAGGTCCGGTCAGGTCACCCCCACCACCCAACTCGATCTCAAGCAAGCTCCGGCACTGGAGCTGCCGTCCTCATCCCCACCACCGGCTGGATATGCTCCCAGCAAAACGGCATGGCCACCCCTCGTCGGCTCGTCTCGTCGTCCCAGCTGCTGCGTCAGCCCTCAGCCATGCCGTCCCCGGCCTTCGCGCCGGCGTGCCTCGGCGGACGGCGACACGACGGCGCGGCGCGGCGCTGCTGAGCCTGGCCTGCGCTGCGTGGGGAAGGAACGTTGCCAGACGACGGATGGATGGGGCATGAGGTGATGGGGGGGTGTGGTGTTACTGTGGCGAGACAGGTGTTGTCACATCCGTCCGTCCATCAGAGGCTGCTGCGTGGCCTCGTGATCTTTTTTACTGCCTGGCAGGGGGAGCAGAGCAGGCGCTGGGACTTTCCTTGTGCAGGGGGTAGTAGTAGTGGTGGTGACCTGTGTGACCTGTGACTGTTGGAGGTGAGGTGAGATGAGATGAAGTGAAATGAAATGAAGGTGCCTTGCACTGCACACAGTAGCAGCCAACAGGCTATGGTGAGTGGTGTGGAGCCCGTGGACTTTACCAAGGCGTCAGCAGCAGCTCGGCTTCAAAGGCCGGCCGTAATGGTCACTGCTGCAGCGTTGCTCCACCAACGCACTGTACTTCCCCTCTTTTGCCACTGTCCCTCTCCAGTCTCCAGCCGAAACCGGGTTAAAAAGCTTCACTGTTGTTGGAGCCTTCGAGTTTGAGTATAAATCTCTGGCTGCATATCACTGACGCTGTTAACCTCAGGGAAGAAAAATCACTGATGGTACAGTATAACAGTACACTTTTAAGTGGTTAGTGTGGAGAGCTAAGCCGTTGTTGACTGCTGTGGTGTGTGCTGGCCTGCTGGGCACGCCTTGACTTCTCACGGGAGGTCACCTCCCTGCAGCACACGCACGCACGCGCTCAGGCACGCCGCGGTAGAGGAGGAAGGAGCTTGGGCGACAAGCCTCCACGACGCAAGCATCCGAGGCTGCACCGCAAGGCGCAAGGTAAGGTAACTCCAGCAACAGAGCAACAGTTTTTCACCTCTTTCCTTTCAAAAGAAAAAATAGTTTTTCACCTCTGCTTGGACTTTGCTATTAGCCTGCGATCGCCCTGTTATTAGTTGTTTAATTACCACCGACAATTATATGTTGGTGCAGCATACTGTCAAATTACTCCACCAACGAAAGATATCTAGTCTTTTCCTAAACTAAAGCTGGACATCTCCAGAGCTTTTGACTCGGTGGACTGGACTTTCTTGCTAGAAATTTTGGGACATTTGGGTTTTGGTCCTACCCGGCGCACTTTAATCTCAAATTTGCTGCAGTCAGCCTCGACCCAGATTTTACTCGATGGAGAACCAGGGGAATCCATTTATCATCAACGAGGGCTGCGCCAAGGGGATCCACTCTCCCCAATGCTATTTATCCTAGTCATGGATGTGCTGAACAGTTTATTTGTCAAGGCAGACTCGGAGGGACTGCTTGCACCCTTACTTTCATCTAGGCAAAGGGTCTCACTTTATGCAGATGATGTGGCACTGTTTATCTGCTCGATTGATGCAGATCTCCAGCTAACAAAAAACATCTTGCAAACTTTTGGAGAAGCTTCGGGACGTCAAACCAATCTGCAGAAAAGTTGTGTGATTCCCATACAATGTAGCGAGGATATTGGAGAGATGGTAAACAACAATCTGCAGTGCAGCACTGCTAGCTTTCCCACTACTTATTTGGGTTTACCTATTTCTGACAAGAAGCTGAGAAGGGGTGACTTGTTCGTCTGGATGGAGAAGATCGCCAGCAAACTGCCAGGATGGAAAGCATCACTATTGACTTCAGCTGGTCGGGCAGTGTTAACACGTTTCGTGCTCACTGCCATCCCCGTTTATATACTGGTGGCGATCAAAGTACCCAAGTGGTTCCTGCGGAGTGTTGATAAAATCCGAAAGGGATTCTTGTCGATTGGAAGAAAGAGTACTAATGGTGGTTGTTGTCTAGTGGCTTGGGAAAACGTCATGCGACCTATCGACCTTGGAGGACTGGGCATCCACAACTTTGTGGTTTTGGGGTGGGCACTACAGTTGAGGTGGCTTTGGCTCGATAAAACCAAACCTGACCGGCATTGGGCTGGTCTGAAAATCCTGGTCTACAACAATACAGCCGTTATGCTTGCCATTTCAATTGAAACTACAGTGGGGAATGGAAGGGATACTCCTTTTTGGAGCGATCGCTGGCTACACGGGTGCAGACTAGAGGAGCTGGCTCCGGAGGTAGTCCGTTGTGTGCCCTTAAGAATAAGAAAACGGAGAAAAGTAAATGAGGCGCTACATGATCATGCTTGGGTAGCAGACATTAGAAGTGCACTGGGATGGCGCGGTCTAGCAGAATATCTTTATCTTTGGGACCTGTTATACATCGTTGGAAGCCCGAAGCTTCAGGTTTATTCTCTACGAAATCGGCGTACAGAAATTTCTTTGTTGGAGCCATTACTTTTGGGCCATGGAAGAAAACTTGGAAATGAAAAATGCAAAACTTTTTGTGTGGCTGGCCATTCGGAATCGTTGTTGGACTGCGGATCGTTTACAAAAAAGAGGGATGCCTCATCCGGAGCGTTGCCCCCTCTGCGATTAAGAGAGGAAACGACCCAACACATCCTCACTTCTTGCGTCTTTGCAAGGCAGTTCTTGTACGCTGTGTTGCAGCCTCTTAGTTTGATCAATTTAACACCCACAAGAAGGGATACCTTCGCAACTGGTGGTTGAAAGCAGAAAAGAAGATTCAGAAATCACTTAGAAAGGGGTTCAATTCCCTCTGTATTCTGGACGCCTGGGTACTTTGGAAGCATAGAAATGCTTGTGTTTTTGAGGGTTCACCTCCAAATCTGCAAGTAGCTCTCCAAGCTTTCAAAGATGAAGCCCATCTTTAGCAGTCCACAGGGGCAAAAGGGTTTACTGCTCTTTTACCCTCTTTTGTAATAGTTTCTTTTTTCAACCCGGCTGCTCTCATTCTAGGCTGGCTTTCTTATATTTGCACTATCATTTCTCTCTTAATATAAAGATACGCTGCAGAGTCCCCGATGCTGGTGCACGCAGGTGCGGCCGGACAGGTCGCGCCAGGGCAGTGAAAAGGCCGTTTGTTCGGTTACCTTGGGCGGGTAAAAGTAAACGCACCCAAAGGCTGATTTACCGCGGCCGGCGGGCGGCGGCAGCCATGCTGCCGCCATCCCTTCCCTTGAGGTTACAATTACTGGCCCCGAGGCAAAGGCAGAGAGAGAGAGAGAGATGGCCGATGGGGGGTAAAAACGACATGTCATCCGTCACGTGACGCGTACTTGAGCCTGTCGCCTATCCTCTAAAATAGCTCATGTTAAAAAAAAATAGCCAGAGCAGCTAGTGAAGGAAGGAGGAGGAAAAGAATGGCGGTGGCTTCGCTCCGGTGTGAAGGCGAAAGCGAGGGGAGGAAGATTTGGAGAAGAAGGCGTGCCCCGCTTTTTCTTTCCATCGATCCCTGTAAAACCTGCGCTCTTGACATGAGCTTTGGGCCACGCGGTTCTTCATCTTCTTTCCGTTTCGACTCCTCTAACGGTTACGCCTGATTACTCTTGTCAACCTTTCTCCGTTGGTGCAAAAACCGCTGCTTTTTGTTGATGGGGAAAAAAAAGAGGTTTTGATTTGGATGTGTCGAAGTGAAAGGGGGGAACTTGGGTGAAAGGGACAAGTTTGTTGTGAGCAAATGAGACATGCGTGTTCAATCCGGCACAGCTGAATCGGTTCCTTTCCTCCCCCCGGATCCAGCAACCGTTTTCAGCTACCTCTCCCTGCTCTGCTCGAACTGAAACAGAAGCAGCTGCTGTACGGTTGCCGAACTGAAATCCTCTCCAAACAAGGAAACTGGTAAAACCTGCAAGACGAAATGCTCCAAGTTCCTGCCAGAATGACTTTGCCTGATTGCCTGATGCCTCTGCAAGAATTTTGAGAACGAACAGCGAGTGAAAGGCAGCTGAAGGTGGACAGAGGAGTTGTGCAGTGAACAGAGGAAGAACGCGAGACTATACACATGCTTTTGTTCGGTATTCCTTCCTCAACAAGGCCCAATCAGAGATGCTACATGAAGTTCATCAAATGTTGAAGGCTTCGAGTTTTCAGGTTACGGATGAACAAGCAGAGAAATCAGTGATAGCAACTAATTTCCACCGGATGAACGAGCTGGTTGACATCACCCCGAAATCCTTACACGAAGCTATAGATCGCAACGCAACGCAAAAGAACATCATCTCCTACTAGCTACTACTTTTCTATGCATCTTTTTTGCAGTTCTTGGCACTAGATTAACCAACTAATCACTTCCACAGTGACAGCGACCAGCAGCAGAGTCGCATCACATCACAACCCCAGGTGAGCCGAGCAGGGCGGAGCTCCAAGCGCAGGGCAGTGCCGCCACGGCCCGGTCGCGAGTCACGACCGGGAGGAGACGGCGGCGGCGGCGTTGAGCCCGCGGGCGAGGCCGTGGACGGCGCCGTAGCTGCGGTGGCCGAGCCCGATGCAGCCGAAGAGGAGGAAGCCCTGCCGGTACGGCAGGTTCGTGCGCCGCCTCATCTCCTCCGCCTCGGCCCGGCGCGCCTCGTACAGCCGCTCGTGCGCGGACCTCCGCCGCCCGCCACGGTGGCCCAAGGTCCTCGTCGTCGTCGCCGCCGGCGACGGAGACGGCGAGGGCGACGGGCTCCGCTTCGGAGCCGCGGCTGGGGACGGCGATGTTGGCGGGACTGGACCCGTGGGAAGGTGCGAGTGGTGGTGGGTCTTGCCGCCGTCGGACTTGCTGCGGTGGAGGAGGTCCTTGAGGAACCCGCCCCAGCGGCGGGAGCCCCTGGAGGAGGACGAGGACGAGGCCGACGAGGCGGAGGACGCGGTGGACGAGGAGGACGACGAGCGCGACGCCGCGGGGGTCACCGCGGCCGCCTGCTCCTCGTCGGCAGCGGGCTCGTTCTCCGGCGCGGGCGCCTGAGGCGCTGGGGCCGGCGACCTCCTCCAGTGCGTGCGGAACGGGGACATGGACCGCGCCTTCCGGCGCACGGAGCGGCCCCGGACGCGCCCGCGCTCGTCGGGCACGGCGCCGATGCCGCCGCCGCCGTCCTCCTCCTCCTCCTCCTCCGCGGCGCCGGGCGCCGCTTTGGCGCCCCCGTGGGGCTGCTGCGGCTGGAGCAGCGCGGCGGCGAGGCGGACGGGGCGGATCTGGCCGTTGCAGAAGAGCTCGTCGGCGGACGACATGGCGGCGGCGGAGGGCGACGGGAACCGCGACGAGAAGTCGAAGTCGAAGTCGAGGAGGCCGGCGGCGGCGCCGAAGTCCTTGGCGCCCCCGCGGGTGGGGCTGGCCGGGGCGCTGTAGAAGCAGGCGGCGTGGTGGGGCAGGTAGGCGTCGCGGTCCCGGGTGGGGCTGGACGGCGCGCTGACGAAGGGCGTGGAGCAGGCGCTGTCGCCGGTGCCGCCGGCGTCCGCTGCGGCGGCGGACATCGCGTGGGCGGTGTCTACTTGGCTGTGGCGGTGGAGAAGGTGGCGGTAGTGGTGGGTTGGTGTGGCTTGCCTGCTGCTGGTGGTGGGAACTGGGAGAAGCGTGGCAGCGTGCGCGGCTGGGAGTTTTTAACTAGGGGAAAGTTTCATGCGATTCAGCCCCTGCGATTTTGGGCAATCGCGGGACGGGTCGGTTGCGTGGGTTTGGGGAGGGGGTGGTTGGCAATAACGAGACTCTACAGGGGTTCTCGTGGGAGGATATTCCGGGCAGATTGCCAGATCTGACCCTGCCGAACCGCGTAATCTCCTGCGTGCATGCCAGGTCATCAGAGACGAGCTCATACATACGCAACCCCAGGTCATCAGGTCTTAGCCATGGAGGCTCTCAATGCAGCTTCCTTGGGTGTTCGGTCGACGCTCCGGGCCGCTGCTCGGAGTAGGAGGGCAGGGTAGGCTAGGCGCGGGGCCACGTGCCGAGCCATGGGGGCCCGGGCCATGCAACAAGGTGGCCCAGCGCCTCCGTGACTGCACAGTGCGGCTCTGCCGAGGCCCCGCCCACGGCATCTCCCGTTCCGTT
The DNA here is from genome assembly GCF_002211085.1 of Panicum hallii. Lineage (NCBI taxonomy): Eukaryota > Viridiplantae > Streptophyta > Magnoliopsida > Poales > Poaceae > Panicum > Panicum hallii. The sequence continues at coordinate 43,860,373 of NC_038049.1, read as the reverse complement.
CCGCCATGCACACCTCCGTCCTGCTGGACGGACGCGCGCTGACGTCCAAGCACCAGGACACTACGCAGCGCACAGCGTGCCTAGCTCCCCCCCTTTCCACGCCACCATCATCACCACCCGCGACGCGACGACGTACATTCCTCATGGGCTTCTGGCCCAAACCACCACGGCGACGCACCACCACCACCTGGGCTACGGGCCTACGATCCTGCAGCCGGCAGCCCAGCTACCCATCCCGCCGCGCGCCAGCAGCAGGCCCAGCACCACCCGATGCCGACTACACACAAAAGCGCGCCGCCGCCGCGCCCGCCCGTTCCCGCCATTTTCCTTCCCCCAAATCCCGCCCCTCTCGCTCGGCCTGCCCCCACCCCCCACCCTACTCCGGCGGGGAGAGGGCCCGGTCACCTGCTCGCCGGCGATGGACCACCGGGCGCGGAGGGAGCGGGAGGGCCGCCGCCTGCTCGACCTCGCCGCCGACTGCGGCTTCGACCGCGGCCTCGCCGCCAGCTGCCTCGCCCGCCTCCACCAGATCTACGGTACGTGCTCGCGCCGCCGCCGGTTCCTTTCCCCCGTCACCAGCCGGCTGCGGTCCCGCTGGGACGGCCGCGGCTGCCCCGGTGCTCCGGCCCTCCTTCCGGTCCGGGCCGCACGTGCGCGGTCATCAGCTCTCCATGGGGAATCTCTGCCTCTCGGCTGAGGTTCAGACATCTCTCTGGCTGATTTCTTCATTGCTGCAAGCTATGAAGATTATCTTCATGACGAAAGGAACTGTTTGGGGATATCTGGCTAAATTGGACGGTATTATCGTCATAATGTGGCGTTTAGGTGCTGCTCTGCTGGGAAAATAAGGACATTGTGTGCCGCTAGTAAACCTTTGGTGGTGCTTAATTTCTTCTTTGCTCCCCATCTTGGCAAGAGTGCACGGTTGAGTTTTCTTTTCGCAGAAAGGAAAAGAGTCGTAACGTACTATTTTATGGGTATTCAGAAAGGTGGAAGCAATGTTTACATTGTTGAATCCGCAAAACTGCTCTCATCGTTTGTTTCTTTTGGAATGCTTACTGGGATTGTCTGGCCACTGAGATATAGTTCCTTCTTCTGCTGCAGGGGAGGATGGCATGGGTTTGGTTACCGTTGAGAACTGCGGCGATGATTTCCTTGCCTCGCTGGCTGATGCCACACAGCCTACTGATGACTGGGACGACCTGAAAGGGATTGAGACCGAAGCGTGTGGCAATTTGAATGATATGATGATGAAGAATGCACCTGACTGTAATCGAGGAGTTGCTATGGACGGTTCTCTTACCTTCAGAGAGACAGATTCGTTTGGTCACCGCGCTCCTGATGATTTGGAGGCTTTTGAATTTCCCTCAGATGGTTCAGATTTTGACATGGGGGATGGAATTGATAACTTTCGCAACAATTCTTCCAGTATCCAAAGGCAAGCGCAATCTAGAAACTCTGGAATGCAGAGCCGGAGCTCGGCAAAGTCTACTGTAAGCCACTAATCCTGATCTTCCTCTACTAGCCATTTCCATCCTCATTTTAGTTTTGCATTAGGTGATACCATAACGGAAGATGATTGAGCATGCATACAGACAGGATACCAAACATGGTATCATGGTGTTCAATCTGTGCTTTCAAGCAAGCTTACTTGACCTTTTGCCTTTCTGCTGCTGATTTTAGCTAATATTTGTCATCCCTGATTTATAATGTGTAGGTGACCGGGGGAGCCAACAGATATGAGTCAACGACTCCCACTTCAAATAGAGAGAGGCATCCAGCTGCATTTCATCAAAAGAGAGAAACTCTTAATTATGAGCAGCTTAGTTGTCTTGACGATGTCAACTTTGCTAATGTTGTCATCTTTGGCAACAAAAGCTTCAGGCCTCTGCAGTATGAAGCTTGCAGGGCTGCAATGGATAATCAAGACTGTTTCATACTTATGCCAACTGGTGGTGGGAAGAGCCTGTGTTATCAGGTCAGCTAATTCTATGTTCTTGTTCGACATTATTATTTCTATTGCTCGGTGTCAAGACCTTGAACACTTGATCAAAATTACTATTCTTGCAGCTTCCAGCAACATTGCACCAAGGTGTCACTGTTGTTGTATGCCCATTGCTGTCGCTTATCCAGGATCAGATTGTGGCATTAACCTACAAGTTTGCGATACCGGCAGCATTCTTAAATTCTCAGCAAACTCCTGCTCAGGCATCTGCAGTAATCCAAGAGCTCAGGTAACATTATGTGGTCTCTGTGACATTTGAGATTAGATATATAATGTACCTTCTTTTAGCTGTGCTAGAAATGTCTTGCAGAGTACCTAATCACCAATGAAACGGATACATATTGCTGTATGCATGCCATGTTATCATGATGTGATTATCCCATTGCAGATCCGGCAAGCCATCCTTCAAACTTCTATATGTAACTCCAGAAAGAATTGCTGCAAACTACACGTTTATGGAGATCCTTAAAGGTTTAGATCAGAGGGTACTAGTCTGAAACTTCATTGTTTAAATTATACTTTCTGCAGAGGATAAACTTTTTTTTATCCAAGTTTGGCTGAGAAATGGTGTTATAAATGTCTTTGAATAGGGACTGCTAGCAAGATTTGTGATCGATGAAGCACATTGTGTAAGGTAACACATCAGTCTGGCATTTGTGATCATTGTTTTAGAAGGAAGCGGCTATATGCCTATATCCTGACAGTAGTTCTGATTTTCATTTCTAAACCAGTCAATGGGGACATGACTTCCGTCCAGATTACCGTGGCCTAGGATGCCTCAAGCAGAACTTCCCTAGGGTCCCAATCATGGCTTTAACTGCAACAGCAACTGAATCTGTCCGTAAGGTAATAAAGCGCTCTCTCACACAACAGCTTGGGCACAACTGCATAAATTTCTCACTGTTAAGTGGATGGAATCTGCAGGATGTCCTTGGTGCTTTAAGGATATCTAATGCTGTCATTCTCAAGAGGAGCTTTGATAGACTGAATCTCAACTATGAGGTGATCGGCAAGGCGAAAACTGCCCAGAAGCAGCTGGGTGATCTCCTGAAAGAGCGCTTCATGAACAAATCTGGCATTGTGTACTGTCTCTCGAAGAATGAATGTGCAGACACCGCCAAGTTCTTGAGGGAGAAATACAAGATCAAATGCGCGCATTACCATGCTGGCCTGGCAGCTCGTCAGAGAACCAGTGTCCAAGAAAAATGGCACAGTGGGGAGGTCAAGGTCATCTGTGCTACCATAGCCTTTGGCATGGGGATCGACAAGCCTGATGTGGTACGTATTTTCAGCCTTTGTTAGCATATACCTCTATCTATGTTCTATCGGTCTCTGCAAGATTTGTCATCCTAATATCTTCACTGTGCAGCGCTTTGTCATCCACAACACCATGTCGAAATCAATAGAAAGCTACTATCAGGAGTCCGGGAGGGCAGGAAGAGACAACCTTCCTGCACATTGCATTGTTCTGTACCAGAAGAAAGACTTCAGTCGCATTGTGTGCATGCTGAGGAACGCTGACAACTTCAACAGCGAGAGCTTCAGGGCGGCGATGGAGCAAGCTAAGAAGATGCAATCATACTGTGAGCTGAAGGTAAATGTACAATTCAGTACACGATGTTGTCAAATGTGCTGCATAAACTGAAAAGTACACGAGTGCTGATTTATTCCCCTTTTCCTGCAGACTGAATGCCGGAGGCAGGCGCTCCTGGAGCACTTTGGTGAGCAGTACAGCAGGCAAAGATGCAGAGACGGCCCCAGCCCCTGCGACAACTGCCTGAAGACATAGTTTTAGGAAAATTAGGCATGGCCATAACCTCCATGATGCCTGGTCCACTTCGGACCTAGATGTGAACTTGTCACGCCAGGTCGGCCTCTGTATATATAGCATCCAGATTCGAGAGTCCAAACAAGTGCCACAGCTGTGCGTGATGTGATGCTGTACTTGCTGTAATGTGGTCATTTCAGTGGCCTCTTGAGGTGCATGCTTTACCAAGAAGATACCAAGAGCTCGTTGAACATGCTTACTGTGAACCTCTAGTGTGAGATACCTTTGGGTTCTCCAGCGTCGAGCGTTCTTGTCTATGGAATTGCTTCTGGTTGTTCATGAGTAATTACAGGGATTAGCTATATTGTCTGGTAAAAACAAACAACTGTTTACTGTCATTACTATGTCACTGAATGATACTTGCTCCCGTGACAGGAGAGGATGGACAACATTTTCTTACTGTGGAGAATTGCAGCGAAGATTTCCTCTCTGCATTGGCTGATGCAATAAAGGTACTGAAGACTGGGACAACCTGGAGGTGATAGAGAGTACAGCTCGTGGCCGTTCGAATGGAATGATGACAAACAGTTCGAGTGATGATAAAGGAGTTGCTGCTACAAACCGTCCTTTGTTCAGGAAGCCAGATCCATTCACTTCAAAGACAAGGAAGGCAAATTCAACAAGTGAGTCTATAACTTCACAGATGACTCAAATATTGACATGTTGGATGAAATGGACAACCATAGCACCAATTCTGTTAGCGTGCAAAGGAAGAGACGGTCCAGAAATCCTGAACTGCAGCGCAGGGGCTCAGCAAACTTTGAGGATGCAAGCAAACTGTCAGGTGCAGGAGAGCAGAAGCTTCTACAACTCACCATGTGATTTTGAGCATTGCAGTGCCGGATACAGACACTCCTGGCGCCCTTTGCTGGTTAGGACCCTGCGATAAGCCACCCGAACCTTGCATTTAATTGTAATAACTGTGCGCTGACCGAATTACATAATTCTGGGAAGAAAGAGTCATGGACATAAACTCCATGATGGCCTTCACCTTTCTTATTTTCTTATGTATCGGATGGGACTTATACGAGCTTGTGATGTTTGCTGTCCCTGTAATACTCTACCTCCGTTCTTAAATAATAAATATATGACACCATTTGACTTTTTTCATTCGTTTGACTATTCATCTTTTCTACAAATATTTATGCAAATAGACAAATCAACAAGCTAAATCTAAAATACTATTGATGATAGACGTAGTGCTACTCATCTTTGCTTGATTTAACTAATTTATTAGATAAATATTGTGCCTTTTGTCCTAAGTGCCTTCAATTTCAATGTCTTACGTAGCTTCTTTTTCTTCAGCGTTAAATGTGTAATGGATGTGATATCCGTTTGGACACTGATTATTTCTTTTAGTATGTACTGGAATCAAATATTTAAGCCTTTCATAATATATTTGGTAAATATGTGTGTTGGGTTCGGATGAGCCGAAACCAGACAGAATGATGGAAATGGGACTCAATCAACATAGTAAGCTTAGAGTAATAGAGTGTGAAGGAGAGCAAGCCGAACAAGTAAAAGAACAAATGGTCAAAATTCCCATCCTCCAAGCCCTAGTGCTCTATTTATAGGGAGGAGAAGACAGTTGTTTATATTTATTTCATTGATAGGGTCAAATGTTACAAAAAGATTCCTAGAATTTACAAAGAAGTCCCTAGAACTTACAAACAGGCCTCTGGATGTTGCAACTAAGTTCCTAAACCTCCCGAACAAGCTCTTAGACCCTCTAACTTAGCCTCTTTTACACAAAGAGAGTCCCTAACCTTAGGTGATGGCCTAAAGCGCAGCCCCAACAATGTGAAAAACTGGGAAGGTTGCACCTTAAATGTGACACCACACCTTAACGTGATTTATAAAATATCTCTCTCATTGAACAGAGATTTTGAGGATTTCCAGGGATATTCAAATTTGGTTCATAAGCATGAAACAAACCAAGACGAAAATTTCTTATCAGTCACTACGTTGTCATGCTCTTTCAATACACTAGCAGCTTGGCCCGTGTTATGACCTATTAGTGTGCGAGCACCATTCCAGTCTTGAGGTAAGCTGGTTGCTGAGGCATAGGAAGTGTAACATCCTGGCAGCTGAGCATCAGAACAACCTCCTGCATGGTAGGCCGGTTTGCAGGGTTCTCTTCGACACACAGCAGTGCTATCTGGATGCATCTTAGTATGTCTGTCCTCTCAGTCTCAGATTCATCACCTAGGGGTGCACCGACAAGCTTGATCAATCTTCCTGCTCTCCATAAATGCCAGGCCTGAGGGAAGGGAACAAAATGATTTTTTTTATAAAATACATCAAAGATTGTTAACTAAAAGGCCCATACTGGATGTCTATTATGTCAAGAGATGGAGATAGCTTGAAAGTTGTACTCACCCTCCTATTCAGAAATCCATGATCATCTCCAGATTCTCCGCTTGCAAGTGAAAAGCATCTGTGTCCACTTATTATCTCAAGAAGCAATGCTCCGAAGCCATACACATCTGATTTGATTGAGAAAAGACGTCTTTCCCGACATTCCGGAGCGGTGAAACCACTAAAAGATGGAAAAAAAATGTAAGCACTCAAGCAGTTAGAAAGAAAAAAGAGCATGCTGTTGTGTCACAATCATGATATGAATCTGATATGATCTTACATTGAGCCCACTATGCGGTTGGCAAACTCTTCCTCTACACCTGGACTATATGTTCTTGCCAAGCCAAAATCAGAAATCTTGGGATGCATGTTGGAGTCCAAGAGAATGTTGCTTGGCTTTAAATCTCCATGTATAACATGTAGTCCACAGTGCTTATGAAGGTAAAGCAATCCCTCAGATACCCCTTTAATTATCTGAGAGCATGCAGGCCAGTCCAGATACAACCTTCTCGATATAGCACCTACGGAATGCTAACACTAATAAGCTCACTAAATAAGCACATAAATCTTATCTAAAAATGAGGTGAAGTAGTGGGTACGTGCCAAAGATAAAGGCATCGAGGCTTCCATTCGACATATACTCATAGACCAAAATCCTCTCACTTCCCTGCATACAGTCTCCAAGAAGCTTAACTATATTGGTATGCTGAAGCTTCGTAAGAAAGTAAATCTCGTTTTGAAACTCCAAATCTTGGACATCCAGTTGATTAGGTGAAGAAGGTAAATCAAAACATCTTTTGACAGCAACCACATGTCCGTCATGCAGTTGACCCTGAATGCAAACAAAATATTCAAATGACAACCAATATTTTTGCGCAAACTAATTTGGGCACCTAACAAAGAGTTCGGTTGTATGAGTAACATGACAATGGAGTTTCTAATCCTCTATAATATTACAGTGCTATTTGATATTACAGTGCTATTTGATAGCTACGACTTCTCCATCTTCTTGTTAATTAGCACAGCATAAAATGGAATAGAAGATTATATAAGGCACATGAAAAGCAGACGGAAAAGCATATCAAAGTCTAGGAAGCCAAACTTTGCAAGCAAGCATATCCATGAATTAAAGATGGCATTTTTTTTACTTTTTGAAGCAGGTATGGCTATATTTATGTATACTACTCTTGTAAAACATGCAGATGAAAGAAATAATTCTTCTTAAAAAGATACTAATGATATTTATACATGTTCAGATTATATAATATTCCAGATAACCTTTGGTCAACATATGGCATTTTTCTTTTTCTTTTTTTTTTGGGGGGGGGGGGGGGTTCAGGTGGTTGAAGGGAGGGGGGGGGGTTGGGTGGTATGAATACCTTGTAAACACAACCAAAGCTACCTTGTCCAATTTGATTCTCATCAGAGAAGTTGTTTGTAGCATCAATCAACTGGGCTAAACTGAATTTGAGTGCCTCTGTTATGTAAGGAAAAGGATGTCGAGATCAATCTATTTGGCACTCCTAAAACCTACTATTTTCCTCAAGAATACTCCTGTAGTTGGTTTGTTGACAGCCATATTACTATTTAACAGGACATACCAGCACAATTCATTTGGATAGAGCGCCTTTTAACTTCACGGTATACTTCAGTCCTGTCATTGCAAAACAGAAAAACAATCTTTTTTCTCACAAAAGTAAAGAAAAGTTAATCTTTTGATATTAGCAGAAACGTTGCAAGTTCTGTATTGTTTTCATGGACCTTTCACCAAATTATCTCTTTGAGATAGAAAACTGATTAACAAAATTCGAAATTGAATTCAAGCAATCTTGTTCCAAGCCAGTCTTTCATCAACTTTACAGAAATGTGCAGAAAACTAAATGTATGTTATATGTAAGAGATAAATGTGTTGCACTTATCTAACCTTGTCTCACAGGATGAGCAACCTGTAAACAGTCTCGGCACCTCTCTTACAGCCTGAAATAACAAACTAGGTGTCTGGGTACTGATAAACTGGAACGAAGATGTTTCTCAAAATAAGTCGATTTTGACAGGTCAAGTTCTTCTAGACTACTACATGATGCTTCATTGGAAGTCTACAAATATGAGAAAGAATTAATTACCATGTAAATTAATGTGATTTTGCACCATATTTATACAAACTTGTATTCTCCCACATGCACATTGTTCCTCATATTCTCTCTTTTCTTATATATCGGAGTTGTGCATTGTTTTCCTAGAAGTGTGAATGCATGAAAGGAGAAGAAGAGGAATAATAAAGACTGTCAGGTTTTTCACATTAGGGGTGAAGGGGAAGGACGGGGCCAATCAGATACATGGTACTCAAGTTTCAACTACTTTTCAAGTGTATTTTGGGAGAAGAAGACCTAAAGAAGCTTTTATTGTCTCCATGCTTGCGCATGGCCAGTTTACAATGCTTCTTTTTTCATTAACCCATGCCAATTAAAGATGCTGCATCCTTGTTGTCGACATAAGACCTTCATGGAACAAATTAATCATTCTATTTCAGTCACTAATCATGGTCAATTCAGTTATTAAAATTTACTTTATAGTCTACCGATTACCATACCTGCGAATGTGGAGGCCGTATGATTTCTAGAATTTGGTCCAGGCGATCTGCGGTGTCGATATGGCTGATCAGTGGGAAAACTTGGAGACATGAGTTCAATCTATTCTGCAGAACTCGGAACTGATCTGCCTGCCTCCCGCCCATGAAAAGATGATATACATAGTTGTTGTTTTGGCAGGACGTGACAAGCATGTATGCTTCACGTAGGATCTGCTCGAGCTCGTTCAGTCCATTCCTGATCTCTGGTTGTTGCATCATCTCTGAAGACTGCAACTTTCTCAGCAGGTCACCAATTATTTGCACATGCTGAACAAGCTGCTGGCAGGTCTTCTTGTTATGGCGAGCAGTCCGAGCTGCCTGCACAATCATGACGACAAGCTTGACTGCATCAACCCCTGCAAGCTTCGCGATGTCCATTTTCTCTCTTCTTGGCTGCTTCCTCCCAGGACTAGTGACCTGTGATCACACCAGACTGCTTTGCTACAGATGCATCACCCTAGTAGAACAAGAGCAATCTTTGCGAGACAAGCTAGCTCTGGCATGCTAGGTGGATGAAACAAGCTCATAGACAGCAAGGTAGGTTGTAACACGCATCGTCTAATGGCAGAGTACTCCTGTCAAAGACAGAAGAAGCTTGACTGCTTGACAAACCCACTAGTCATGGACAAGGGAATGGTCATACACGCGTAGGCACGTCACAGTTGTTTACAGGGGGTCCTACTCCTACAATGACATAGGCAAGACTTCCAAGTCTATGATGGGGAACTTTTTGGAACTAGTATAAACCATGGATAGAGAAGTGGTGGGAGTGATACGGCACTCGAAAGTGATGCGGTGTTTTTTTTTTGACTAATCAAAAGTGATGGTCCAGCTACCTGATTTTCTTAAATAAATGCAAGGCGGCAATGCAATGCAGATGTTTGACAGTTGAGAGACCGTGCCTTTGAGCCTGTTAAATGTTGGATGGAGCTTTTACCGATTCCGCATGTACAGGGAGTCTTTTTTTTTTTTGCCCATGATCCTTGCTGCGTGACATTTCCATTCTGAACTAAGGCTTGGTGAAATTTCCACGAACACCTGATGGATGAGATAGTTTGGTTTGCACCTGGAACCACCCCTGAAGGCCGTTCCACGCACGCCGCGCTCACCGTTTTTCCGTTCCAGGTCCGTTTCTCTAACCTTCTTTGAATTTTTTGCGGGGCGAGTGTTTAGAGGGGGAAATAACGGGTGGGAACTTAGCTTACAAATACAGATTTGAAGTTGTAAATACAACATGCAACTGTCAAACTAGGTTGATTAGCAGTTAGTTATTACAGTGTGTCTGTAATATCCAGAGTACTCATATATTTACATTAAACTGACTTCATACCCAAATTACTGGTACTAATATTGGAAGGCACGATCCATGTTACTAGTACATTGAAAGACAAAGACTTGACAGGAACACTAAAACATTCCAGCAACCTGTCAATTATACAAAAACAAAGAAGAAAGTCATCATTGGCTACAACTTGATTGAATTGGAGCATTATCTACAATATCATCATTCTCAGGACAAGAAGCATCTTCTTGAATGATTTGGACATATTTAGAAGCATATGAGCAGACAATAGGTCTAATTGCTTCATACATAGCAATGTGAAGACTCTACGAAATTTGAGGCACCGTCCTACTTGTCTAAAAAGGGTCAGCAAAAAAAATACGGATTCATACATTAAAAACAGTACAACACTGAATACCTGCAGAATCTCTTAGTTGATAAGCATGCTTGCCTGAAACAATCAAGCTGGTCGATAAATGAAATGTTGAATCAATCTATCAAAAATGTTGATATAGCCAATTAAAAATGTTGGATTGGATCTAATAAATGTTGAATATAGGCTTTGGAATGCCAAAAGACTTAACACTATCTTTATGAATATCTATCAGTATAGTAAAAGATAAGAACCAAATAAACAAAATATTGAGTGGGCTCATTTCCAATGTTGAAATAGTTAATTTCTTATAAATGTGTATGGCTAGAGTCCAAAAAAGTTGAATTAACTAGATTTAAATGTTGAATAAACTAGACATAAATGTTGAATCAGCCTATTGGAGATGTTGGGGTACCTATTAATGAACACATTTTTACAAGCAAGCATTTACAAATGTTGATTCAGATCAAATAAATATTAAAACTTCACCGTCTTAATGGATATCTGTCACCATAATCTAGCAAGTGTTGAATTAGATAAACTAAAATATTGACTCAGCTCATCTAAGATGTTGAAATAGACTTCCGGATGTGCTTTCCTAATAACGAATCTGTTATTCATGTATACTGAAATAAGTTTATCATAATGTGGAACATTGGAAGGATAGGAGGCGCACATATATGAAAACATTTTTCCAAACATCTAGCCATACCACTTTGGTGTAGTGTAACAACCAATAAGAGCAGTCGCCGACTCGCCACGCACCCTGAACACAGTAGATAATTTGTCCTAGTTCTGCCAACAATGAAATGAGTACTCAAACTAGACCATTCGAGATTGAAGCTTATCAGTGTGATTTTTGCGTCTCATAAAATTTGACAAAGTTTGGTCCAGAAATTTTGTGTTGTCTGATAATACGACATCAATTTGGAAGGTCAGATTTTCAAGATTTTTTTTTGTAAAACTCCTACATATGAGTTTTGACAGGTTTTTCAAGTTTAGCCAGTTCTCACCAGATACGCTCCCTTCAACATTTTTCTGACTAGGAGCATGAAGATCTAGAAGGCTGAAAGAATTAAACTATTGGTTATAGCCTAAGCTGTTAAGAAAGGTGTCACAAGTTTGATTCATAGATTCAATGTTCAGCAGGATCAAGAATTAGTAGAATAAAAAAATGAAGTTGGTTAGCACTCGAGGAAGCATTGGACATATATGCCATACTGTAGTATTAAAAAGTAAGTAGAAAAAAAATGTTCCACTTCAACTGTTATTCATCTACTTCCCACGGAGAACCCATGTGACTTGTTAGCATTAACAGAGAGAAATGGAATAAGACTGAGAGGTGGGCAAGGCAACCAACACAAAGCCTGCTAGAGTCCTCATGGTAGGCAAGGAAGCCAATACAAGCCTGCAGTCCTTATGAACCTGCAACCAGAGCCATGAGTTCCTTCGTCAGAGAACCTACAATCCACGAGGCCACTACCTGGGATTACTGAAGAATAAGAGATCAACCAAACATCTTGCTCTAAACAAATTAAAGCATAACTTTATGTAGGAATCTGGTTTTGCCAGTTAAATATTATTTGGCGTACATCGAAGCAGTATTCATTGGAAGCATTAAGTCATGAACTTTTGTGCATTAAAATTAGGGAGCCTTCTGTTCTTGTTGGTGTAAATAGAGCAAATGTAAAAGACCATTCTGCATATTGTAGCAAAGTAATGAAGAGTGTGGGGGAGGCTGCGATTGATCCATTGTCTTCATTCCATTATTCTGGTCATGCGATCCGTCCAAGGAGGAAGAGGAGCAGTCCTTCCTTTCCTTGGCCCCTTTTCCTGGACCATGGCGACATAGCTCTCTGTATCGCTTGTACGGAACGAGTCTCGCGCGCCACATCCCAGGGCTGTGGGATGGCGCAGTTCGCGCACGAGCCGGCCTCATGGCCATGTCTTTGTTCTATTTCTTTTCATCAATCATCAGAGTCTGAAAAAACGCTGCCGCATTCGCAGCACCAGTCTCGTGTATCCAGTCGTGATCGCGTGCATTGTTCATCACTTGGTCTTCAATTCAAACAGATCATCCATCGTTCAATACCGTTTCAAGCCTCGTCTCTGGACGGCATTACATTAGACTCTGCCGCTGAAAGGACTAGTGTTGCTGGTTTGCTGCATTGACTTGCAGTTCGCATGCCTGTGCCACGCAGCTCAATGGGGCAACGACACGCCACCACCGCTCGATCTGAACCATTTCAGCGCGGGAAGAACAAGACGACACTGGTTCAAATCTGGTGGGCTCAACTGTAATTATCTGGATCATTTTTTTGTCTTAGTTTTGAGATTGTTCAGCCTCAATCGTTTTGAGCCCACCAGGCCAATAAACAGCTGGGTTGGGGGAAAGTCAAAAATCAGGCAGCCCACAAACAGCCCAGGAAGCCCAGCGTCCAGCATCCTGTGTTTGAATACTGCTCTTAACATGATTTAGGACCATGCATTTAGCTCTTACAGAACAAAGGTAATTTGCGTGGGTTTCCAGGGCGTTCTTTTAATAAAAAAAGATGGTTCGAAAGCAAGAAAGAACATTAGAATCATCTCCTGTATGTCGGATCTGGAGCCTGCCACTGTAAAAGAGCAAAAAAAAAAAAGGAACCGTACCGTCTCTAAAGTAAAAGGTTGCAAAAAGAAAAAGTGAGCTCAGTTAGTTCCTTTCTTGATTAGCAAAGCAACTAGTGCGCTAAACCTTCTCCTAAGTTCCTAATCAGTGGATGCATGGCCCCACTTGTGGCAGTTATTTTAATCCCTGCCATGAACTACGTTCTTTCCAGAACTACGCTTAATTATTCCCTGATGTTTGACGTAGAATGGCCAAGATTGTGTTGCGGTTTGCGCTTTGCAGGCGAGTCTAGAACCCACTGGAAAAATGAGTCGCATTAAAAAAAATTGCATCCTTGAATAGCCAACATATTGTTGAGAGTATGCTAGCTACTTTATGGATACGTTGATCACTACAGAATTTATTTTCTTGTAAAATCAGAGCAACTTCTGTCTCAGACAACAGCCTTTTCTACTGACTGAATGGCTGGGAGCCAAACGGGTGCTCACTGTCAGTTCCAGCTCTTTCCATCTCCTGTATCATCCTACCATTAAATTCAATGAGTAGGATTAGTTCATGCTGACTCACCAACCTGGGTCCTCACTGAATCTGCAACAGCAAATGCTGCACAGTTCCCCTGTGGTTCAGTAACCAACCAACCAACCAATCAAAAAGTTCAGGTAGCCAAAATGTTGCTGCTCATGGCCTGCTCTCCATTCAGAAAACGGATAACGAAATTCAGCAGGAAAGGTTGGCTGAAAAATGTTGCAATTGTAGGTGAGTTGGGGACCATGATGCAATGTTATGCAGGCAGGATACGGCAGGGCACATTGCAGAGGTTAGTGGGCCCATGCTGATGCAATTGTACGTTCTAGATCCTCCTGATGACAGGGTCAGCTCATAACTACAGGAACAGCCGCAAATCGCAAATTGTTGGGCCTTAAATATTTCATGGTGGAAGTTCAGAACCATTTGATGGATGTAGATGTACTGGGAATTTTTTTTTATTGGTTCATTGTTTCATATCTGAACCATAAAGTTCGCTTAATTAGATACCTAGTGAACTTTATTTTTAACTTTCTGTTGAAAAAGGGCTGTTTTCATTGCGAAATGAGAAGTCAAAGTTGAGAGAAGTGTGGTAGCCTGGATTTGCTCTTTATGAAAAGATATCTAGTTGGTTCGAGCTGTTCTCGAGTTTTCATGTCCTTGTCAGGAATGAAAAGATGAGTTGTAGCATTGTAGCTGTTGATATATATTTTTTATTAAATCGGTCAAAATTAGAAAAGTTTGACTTAGGATAAAACCAAAATATTTTACATTTTTAAACGGAGAGAATACTACTGTTGCAAAGTATACTTTGTTACAATATAATGCCTATTTGGGCTTAGTTAATATAACAGGTAGTATTATCTCCTACTTGTCCGTTTACAGAGAGGAACTTTGGGTGTGTTCGGTAATCCTTAGAGGGGTCTAAAAAATAGCCCGTTCAACTAGAGGTATAAAGATTTTAGATGTATACTAGAGGGGTGTTCGTTTACGGCCTCTAAAACCACGGGAGCACGCGGCGAGGGCGGCGGGGGAGGAGCTCGCGGCGGGGGCGGCGGCGCGCGGCGGTGCGGGGGAGGAGCAGGGGCAGCGGCGCGCGGCGGGCGGGGAAGAGCAGGGGCGGCGGCGCGGGGGCGTGGGGGGAGAGAGGGGGCGGCGGCGCGGTGGGGGGGAGAGAGGGGACGGCGGGGCGGCGGCGCGGGGGGTGGGGGGGAGAGAGGGGGCCGGCGGCGCGGGGGGTGGGGGGGAGAGAGGGGACGGCGGGGCGGCGCGGGGAGGAGCAGGGGGCCGGCGGCGCGGGGGGTGGGGGGGAGAGAGGGGGCCGGCGGCGCGGGGGGTGGGGGGAGAGAGGGGACGGCGGGGCGGCGCGGGGAGTGGGGGGGAGGAGCAGGGGCGGCGGCGCGGCGGGGAGTGCGGGGGAGGAGCACGGGGCGGCCGGCGGCGCGGGGAGTGGGGGGAGGAGCAGGGGGCCGGCGGCGCGGGGGGTGGGGGGGAGAGAGGGGGCCAGCGGCGCGGGGGGTGGGGGGAGAGAGGGCGGCGGAGGAGCGGGCGGCGGGGAGAGCAGGGGCGGCGGCGGGAGGAGCACGGGGGCGGCGGCGGGGGGAGGAGCACGCGGGCGGGGGCGCGTGGGGAGACGAGCCGAGCGGATTAGAGGGCGTTAGAGCCTCCGCGGGCTCTAAAATTTCTGGGGGGTCTAACAGAGACCCGTTCGTTTCCAAGCCTCTAAAATTTAGAGGTTTGGCTCTATTAGAGGGGGAAACGAACAGGCCCTTTGTTACAATGCGATGAGCATGATAACGTAAACCTGACGCACACGTCTATCCGGATCAGCATCCCGGGCCCTCACTGAATCCGCAACAGCAAAATGGTGTATGGTTCCCCGGCAGCAAATCAATGATTCAGCTAAAACCAACGTTGCTCATGGTCAATGTTCAGAGATGGATCACGCAATGTGGCAAAGAAATTTGGCAAGAAGATGTGCAAAGAAAGCTGATCTGAAATAGGGTCCATAAAATGAGTTCTAGGTAGGACACGCCAGTGCACATTCTGGATGGCCAGTAGCAGGTCAAGCAGCATCACCAAAATGCCGTTATTTGAGCTTGAATATTTCGTCATGGAGGTTCATCAGAAGTTCAGAACCATTGAATCCTATAGGATGGCTCTAGATGCATCAAGAGTTTAGCACAAATCAGAAACACAAACCTACCCCAAAGGCACAGGGCAAGTTCACCGAATCAGAGGATTCTTGTGGACGACGTGAATTACTAGGTTTTGGCATCATCTTCAGATTTCGCCACACGTACACTACATGTCTCTTTGTCTGCCATCTTCGCTACGAGACAGATTGGCGAGCGTGCGTGCTTGACATCTGGAACCGTTGCAGCAGGGACACGGCAGAAGCAGATGGTTGCACACAAGGTTGCATCCGTCTGCACCGCTCGCTTTCCGTCCATGTCGAGCTGCGCGTGCCGACGCCGGCCGCCGACCACGCTGCTCCGGCCATCTGATGAGCTCCACACGGTGACGAACACATATCCGGCTCTCATTTGCCCGTCCCAAGCTCTCCCTGATCTGAAACACTTTTCTGAAAATTTCGTGTAATCAAATACCACAGTCGCGTTCCGCTCAGTTGCATGCCGTCTTTCTCCTCCAAAGTTCCTGATGCTCTGCAGAAGAGACTCCCCTCACCTGTCGCGACGTCAGCACGCTCCAGAGCGTTCCTAAAGTAGGGTCCGGCCCAGCGTCTTCGTCCTCCCGGCGCCCGTGCCTATAAATCGCCATGGAACACGCTCGCTCACCTTGTCCTCATCAGCTCAGATACCTCCAGGAGCTTGGTTAGCTAGCACATCGGCGGGTAATCTCCCTCTTGGCATCGCCTGAATCTTCTTCTCTCCGAACATTCTCGCTCCAGTCTTCTTGTGCCCGGCCGGTCGCGTTGCCAATGGCGCCGCCTAACGAGTCGAAGCCCACGCCCAAGCTCGCCGCCGCCAATGCGGCCAAGGGCGGCCCGGCGTCGTCGCCCGCACCGTGCCTCTTCTCGCTGCAGGACGGGGAGCTCAGCGTCGGCGGCGGCAATAAGGCCGCGCTCCTCACGGGCGTGCCGGGGAACGTCACGCTCACCCCGTTCGCCGAGGCCTTCGACCCCGCGGCGTCGGACGCGCCGCGGGAGCTGGCCGAGCAGGCCGCGGCGAACGCGCGCCGCGGCGCGTTCCTGGGCTTCACGCTGCCGGCGCCGGCGAGCCGCGCGCCGTACCGCGTGGGGCGGCTGGCGGGCCCGCGGCGGTTCCTGAGCGTGTTCCGGTTCAAGACGTGGTGGAGCACGGCGTGGGCGGGGCGGCGCGGGCGCGACCTGCAGATGGAGACGCAGTGGGTGCTCCTCGAGGTGCCCGAGCTCGCCGGCGCCGGCGCGGGCTACGTCCTCGTGCTGCCGCTCGTGCAGGGGGGCTTCCGGTCGGCCATCTTCCCCGGCGACGACGACGGCGTCGTCATCTGCGCCGAGAGCGGGTCCGAGGCCGTCACCGGCACCGACTTCCGCCGCATCGCCTACGTGCACGCCGGCGACGACCCCTACAAGCTCATGCAGGAAGCCTACCTCGCCGCCAGGGTGCACCTCGGCACGTTCAGGTTGGTTTGGTACAAAAATTTTTCTTCCTCCTCGTGCATCTGCAAGGTTTCCTGCGGGCCCCACATGTCAGCTTGCCGCTGTGTCAATCGTGGCCGTTGATTTCGCGATCGGACGGTTGTGATTGACTCTCTGGCACGCGCGCGCGGCGCACCGCAGGTTGATACAGGAGAAGGCGTTGCCGGCGATGGCGGACCGGTTCGGGTGGTGCACGTGGGACGCCTTCTACCTCACCGTCGACCCCGCCGGCGTCTGGCAGGGCGTGTCGGAGTTCGCCGACGCCGGCCTGCCCCCGCGGTTCCTCATCATCGACGACGGCTGGCAGAGCGTGAACCGCGACGGCGACCCGCCGCACGAGGACGCGCCGGGGCTCGTGCTCGGCGGCGACCAGATGACCGCGCGCCTCTACCGCTTCGACGAGTGCGCGCGCTTCCGCGGGTACAGGGAGGGCGCGCTGATCCGCCGCCCGCCGGAGCTGTTCTACGACAAGAGCATGCCCAAGGCCGTCGTGCGCAAGGCCGCCGAGATCGAGAGCACCTGGAAGGCCAGGAAGAAGGCGGCGCAGGGCGGCGCCACCGATCTCTCGGGCTTCGACGTCAGGATCACGCAGCTGCGGCGCGAGCTCGATCAGCTGCTCGTGCAGAGGGACGCCGTCCTTGCGAGGCTCTGCGACGACGGCGGCGCCGGCGCCGGCGCCGGCGAGGTGGGGCTGAAGGCGTTCCTCAAGGACATGCGGCGGCGGTTCCCAGGGCTGGACGACGTGTACGTGTGGCAGGCGCTATGCGGCGGGTGGGGCGGTGTGCGTCCCGGCGCGACGCCGCTGGACGCGCGCGTCGTGCCGGCGCGGCCGTCGCCAGGTCTGGCCGGCACCATGGACGACCTCGCCGTGGACCGCATCATCGAGGGCGGGATCGGGCTGGTGCGCCCCGACCAGGCCGACGACCTCTACGAGTCCATGCACTCCTACCTCGCCGGCGCGGGCGTCACCGGCGTCAAGGTCGACGTCGTGCATACGCTGGAGTACGTCTGCGGGGAGCACGGCGGGCGCGTCGAGCTCGCCAGGGCCTACTACGACGGGCTATCCAGGTCCGTCGCCAAGAACTTCGCCGGCACGGGCATCATCGCCAGCATGCAGCAGTGCAACGACTTCTTCTTCCTCGGGACGCGGCAGGTGGCCATGGGCCGCGCCGGCGACGACTTCTGGTTCGAGGACCCCAACGGCGACCCCATGGGCGTGTACTGGCTGCAGGGCGCGCATATGGTGAACTGCGCCTACAACAGCCTGTGGATGGGCCAGTTCATCCGCCCGGACTGGGACATGTTCCAGTCCGACCACGCCTGCGCCGCCTTCCACGCCGCGTCCCGGGCCATCTGCGGCGGCCCCGTCTACGTCAGCGACTCCCTCGGTGGCCATGACTTCGAGCTGCTCAGGAGGCTCGTCTTCCCGGACGGCACCGTGCCCCGGTGCCTGCACTATGCTCTCCCCACCCGAGACTGCATGTTCAAGAACCCACTCTTTGATCAGGAAACTGTCCTCAAGATTTGGAACCTGAACAAGGTCAGTTACTCAGTTTCATGCAGTTTGTCTTTCTCTTTTGCATATGCAGCATATTATTTCTGGAAATGTTCAAACTTGTAAACTTTAGTTCTTGAGCTACTGTTCGTGACATGTAGTAGTATCTGAATTCTGAAACTGAAAACCGTCCAATTTTGCAGTTTGGAGGGGTCATTGGGGCCTTCAATTGCCAGGGCGCAGGTTGGGATCCGTTGGAGCACCGTGTCAGAGGCTACTCACACTGCTACAAGCCGGTCTCCGGCGAAGTCCGGCCCGCCGACGTTGAGTGGAGCCAGAGGGAGGACACTTCTGCCATGGCCAACGCCGGATCGTACGCAGTCTACCGATGCCAAACCGAAGAGCTTCTCCTGATGACGCCACATTCAGAGCCCATCCAGTTCACCCTCCAGCCATCGTCCTTCGAGCTCTTCACGTTTGCTCCAGTCGCAACCATCAGCGGTGCCGCCAAAGTGCGGTTTGCGCCGATCGGGCTGGTCGACCTGCTGAACTGTGGCGGCGCCATTGTCGATGTGGAGTATGGCAGTGGTGGTGAGGTGAGGATGAAGGTGAAGGGGGCGGGGAGACTGCTGGTGTACTCTGACGTGAAGCCAAGGAGGAGCTTGGTGGATGGCTGTGAGGCTGAATTCGAATGGGGAAATGGCGGGAAGCTGATGGTTGATGTGACGTGGAAGCAGGAGAAAGATGGTGTCTCTGATGTGGCCTTCTGTTACTAGGAGACGAGAATGCTGTGATGTTCTGCTGCTGCAACCAACAATGCTTGCAATTCTGTAAATATTTACCTTTTTCTTGTTTCTTTTTACATTTAATATACATGGTATGCCTGAATTAATTTGGATTTGTATTGTGTGAAATTTGTATTATTTCTAATGAACGAATTTTAAGTTGAAAATTTGTATGACTTGTTCTCCTCTGAGTTCTCTACAATCCGGAGCATGGTACTGAATTTTGACCAAATCAACTCAAGTGCCTAGCTAGCCATCTCCGTTGACTCCACTACCTCCAGCGCCTCCGTGGGCCGGCCGCTGCTCCGCCACCGAGGCACCACCGCCCGGTGACTCCTCGGCGACAGCCGCATCCCTGAACCTGGCGTAAATGTCGCCCCTGTAGAACTCCCTCGTCCTCCACACGAGCACCAGCGACACGAGCGCGCCGGCCGCCGTGGCCGCCGTGATGATCAGGAACGACCTCCTGAAGCACTCCACGCCGAGGCACGTCCTGTCCCCGCCGGCGGGCGGGAGCGCGCCACCGTGCTGCCTCGCGGCCTCGGCGTCGTAGAGCCGCCCCGCGACGCGCACGTTGAGGAGGTAGGCGCCGACGGGGCTGGCGACGGCGCCGAGGTTGTAGAGCGTGGGGTAGCGCCGGAGCCCGAAGAGCTCGGAGATGATGGCGTAGAGCAGCGGCCACTGCGCGCCGAAGCAGAAGCCGGTGAGGACGGACGCCGCGTAGAGCGCGCGCGGCACGCCGAGGGTGATGAGGAGGTGGCCGGCGCAGGAGGCGAGGAGCACCGCCGTGAGCGCGAGCGGCCGCGGGAACCGGTACCGGGAGAGGAGCGCCTCGGAGGCGTACCCGGCGGCGACGCGGCCGGCGTAGTTCCAGACGCTGATGAGGGAGACGAAGGCGTCCACGCTCTTGGGTGGGTACCCCAGCGACTGCCCGATCTGCCCCATGTTGTCGATCGCCGTCAGGGTCCCGCCGGCGCCGCAGGTGATAGCCACGAACAGGATCAGCATGTCCACGCTCACTAGCGCCTGCGGGATGGAGTAGTCCTCGCCGTGCGCCGGCGGGTTGAACGTGTGCCTCAGGAAGGAGGTGAGGCCGCAGGAAGACGGCGGTGGCGGTGTATCGATGGTGCTCGCAGGCGTCGCTACCTCGGTCATTGGCAATGAGGCGGCTGTTTTCTCGACGACGGTCACCGTCGTGGGCGCCGCGCGCAGGGACTCCTCGAGCTCCTTCTTGATCCGGTACTCCTGCCTGACTACGACGGCGAGGGGAAGGAAGAGGAGGATCAGGAGCCCGGCGGCCGACGCGGCGTACGCGGCGCGCGAGAAGCTGGCCTGCCTCTGCACGACGATCATGACGAGGATGTACGCCGCGAGCGCGATGGAGACGTAGAGCAAACAGAAGAACACGCCGCCGCCGCCGCCGCCGCCGGCGTGGCTCGCCGCGCTCTGCTGCCTCGTCCGCCGGCGCGGCGGAGGCACGACGCGGACGGTGCCGAGGAACGCGACGGAGACGGCGGCGGGGAGCCAGGCGATGAGCAGCACGAGCGAGGTGGCGTCGCCCTCGCCGTCGAGCGCGAGGTGGAGCTGCGCGAGGATGGCGCTGCTGAGGCCGACGTATCCCTTGAGCAGACCGAGCACGGCGCCGCGGCTCCCCGGGAAGTTCCGTACGCAGGTGACGAGCGCGCCGGTGCCGGCGAACGCCTGCGAGTTGGCGCCCGCGCAGACGTAGGCGCACATGAGCCAGACGGGCGGGCGCGCGACGCGGCCGGCCAGGGAGAGGTAGACCATGAGGTAGCCGGCCAGGTTCATGGTGGCGCCGACGGCAAGCACGGCCCGCGGCGGGGCCACCTCGCTGAGCAGCCCCGCGAGGACACCGACGTTGCTGCCGAGGTCCTTGAAGAAGGCGAGCGTGGCGACGGCGCGCTGGTCGTATCCCAGCGACGCCCGGAGCGCCCGGGAGTAGATGCCGAAGGCGTAGGTCGCGCCCGACGCCGAGAGGATGAGCAGGCACGCGAACAGCGTGAACCAGCGCCCCGACAGGACCTGCCGGGCGAACCGCGCCGTCAGCACCTCCGCCGCCAGGCCGCCGCCGGCGACCGCCAACACCATGGCGCCGAGCCTATATCCACCAACTGTGCAATGCAGATTTGCAGAGTCGAGTATCACTACTCACATGCACTAATGATCCTGTAAAAATTTGCTTCTTGTGAAACTTGTGCGTTCCAAGAGAGCACGAGTAGCCAGCCATCTCTTTCCATGCCTATTAGTTTGTATCCATTGGGCCTGCAGCCACTTGCTGACGCACGAGTAAACAAAGACAGAGAACTAAGAAAATCTTGCGCCATCGTCACCGTAGGTTCTGCCGGCGAGCGTATTCTAATAATGTTCTCTTTTCCCTCCACTCCATACAGAGTATATACGCACGCACACACGCTACCCTTCATTTGTACATGAAAAAAAGATCACAAAAGGTAGATTATGACCTTCTTCCCTTGCTGCAATGGAAGGACGATCTCTTGGTCAAATAAGCTTCACAAAAATTTGGTGTTTTGGGCAATTTTCTAGGTCTGTCCATGTAAGGAATATGGTCCTATTAGATTATAATTGTGGTTTTGGTGATTATGAGATAATATAATCAATAAGATTAACGAGTTTGTGAGCTCAAATTTATAGGGTTTTTATATCCCATATATAGAGTTCAATCTACATACAAGACAGTCCAAACCGCAGTCAAGATGCCTAAGTTATAGTGAAAATACAGATGAATCGGATAAAGTTATTATGAATGTATGCATGGGTTGAACCGACGACATCAAATATGAACTCATCGGTGCATTGGGAATTGCAACGGTGATCAGGTGCAGAAGAAGTCAGTAACACCGGTTGAACCAACATTGTAAGAAGAGATGCATCGGTACAATGAGAAGGCATGGCGATCAAGTGGAGAAGTGCCAGAGGCACCGGTTGAACCGATACTATGGTACAGAGCGTCGGTGCAATGGTCGTTTAGTTTGCCCGAGAGATTTTGAAGCTAAAGGGACAAGAAGGTCTTCAGCACCGGGGTAACTGACGGTGCGTCGGTGCATGCGTCGGTGCCATGACACAAGCAAAAGCAGGTGTGACATACATGAGAGCAACATCTAGTATGCAAGTTCAGAGTGACCGGGTAACTGATGACAGTGATCAGTTTAACCGACACTTTAGGCTTTTGGCAGAAAAGCAAGCAACGGCTAGAAGTGGATCTCTAGCCTATATAAGACCTCATCCCGGGTCATTTGAGACTGCTAGAGATTGTGTGAAGCACCCATACTTTGAAGAAGTTCTCTAAGCCATCCAAATAGCTCATTGATCAAATCTCTAGATTTAGCACAGGCTTTGTGAGGTGTAGTGCTAGGCTAGCTCTAGAGAAAGTGTGAGAGCAAGGTGCTGTGACCTTGTGCTGGTTCTTGAGTGACCCTCAAGCTTGTATCTCGGTGTGTCGGCCTCTTGGAATCTTGGTGGCTCGCCGGCGAGTCATCGACCCTCTAGCTTGGTGTGGAGTAGCGACGACGGCTTTGTGTAGGAGATGTGGAGACCCCTTCCTTTATGGAGAAGCTTCTTAATGGAGATGGCATCGAGATGACCGGAGACTTAGCGAGAGCCTTGGTGGCGAGTCAAGAAGAGTTCCGAAAGAGACTCGGTGACCGGGAAGCAATACTCTTAGTGAGTGCTTCAACAACACGGATTAGGGGTGATCTTGTGACTACCGATAACAAGAGTTTGCTTACTCTCCTTCTCTTAAGCTTCCGTATTTCTTATTGCAATCTTGTGTGCCTTTACATTCTTAATATCTCGCTAGGATTGGCTATAAGTTGCAAAACTCTTTAGGATGAGATTTTTACACTAGTTGAACCCTGATTGCATATCTAGATAATATGTTTTAACTTATATTTTGTGCTACTAGTTTGAGCCATAGATTTTAGAATAGCCTAATTCACTCTCTCCCCCTCTTAAACTACGAGCGCCAATTTCTTTCAATCTATCCCTCACTTGGGTGATTTGGAGCTTTCCATCACTTAAGTGATTTTGACACTCAAATCACTCAAATGTACACCACAAAATATTCGAGTGAAAAAAAGACGACCATAAATAAAAAATAAATATCAAAGAAAGAAAAGCATAAAAGATAGAAGCAATCAGAGGCAAATATCAAAATAACATATTATAAAAAATTACAAATGTTTTACAAAAAATTTCTATGGAATAAAAAAACAGAAATTTTGTGATGCGTTTGAAATCCCATAGATGGCAAATGCCAAATGCAAAAAAAACCCCGCAAAACAACCAAAATAACGTATCTGAACTGTGAGTATAACTAAATGTTCAAACCTAGAAAGTTAACAGTAATCAAATTGCTGCTGCATCCAGAAAATACATATTCAATATATTTAATTGATAGGACATGTCATTAGAAATGACACATAATTTACATAGAAATTATAGTTATATGGTTGCGGTCAGCACAACACAATTTACACAATTTAATTGTAACTAATAGTATTCAAATTGCGAATAAGAATGAGCGTAGAATAGATCTGGGGAATCAAATAGATTGGCTACATTTGCTACACAAGCACCCGACGGCCAGAATTCGAGTGAGAGAGCGCCACGAATCACACAGGTGAGATATGGGCTTGAGGATACATGGCGGGCTGATGGGCTGTATCGGCTCGAGGAGCGGTATCGGGCTGAGAACCTATTGTAGCCTGTTGGGCTGGATTACTGCGAAGGAAAAGAAAGAGTACAAAGAAAAAGGATGGGCCGCATCTAGCATTAAGGTACTATTTAGCCCAAAAATGGATTTCGAACTTTGATTGATGATCGATTCATTTGAGGATTATTCAGAGAACTAAATTGGGATTGTGAGTTAGCTTAAAAGTCAATTCATCAAACAAGAATCCAGTGCATGAAAACAAATTAAGAACTCGTGTTTGCATAGTTTTCAATTTACAAACATTTAATTTGGGGTATTTGTCCTAATCCATTTATATAATTTTAATTTGGTTTAAGTTTTCCCCCACCTAAATTATTTTTTCCCCTCTGCCACTCTTTGGAATTACGTCCTTTTTCCTGAAAAATATGTGAGTTTGGTTTGAACTTCTAGACGAATGCTGCTAAGTGCCCTTGGAACTAGGCAAGCTCCTCGCGATCGGACAACAGATGTTCTCTAGACAAACCATTGTGTCATTTCAGTCATTGTCCTTCTTTAAATGCATTTTTTTACTTTCATTCCGGCCCATAATTTAAACATAAAAAGTCATCTAAAGGTTGACTATGAGTCTATGAACCTGTGCCCTTGCTACAATGGAACGACGATCTCTTGGTCAAATAAGCAAATGACATCACACTTGTCAGGAAATATTTATGTGAAAATTTCTAGCTTCTAGGAGAAAACGTGACAGCTCCTTTTGATCAAATAAGCAAATGCATTTGTCATTTCAGTAATTGTCCGTCTTTAAATGCAGTTGTTTGCTTTTATTCCGGCCCATTTATATCATGACAAAAGAATACAAAAGGTTGATCGAACCCTCTGCCGTTGCTGCAATGGAACAGCGACCTCTTGGTCAATTAAGCTGGACCGATACATAAATGACATGAGACATGTTGGTTATGTTAATGTGGAAACTTGTAGCATGGAGCGAATGTGATAGCTCCTTTTGACAAAAAGTTTTTCTAGTGGGGAGCGAAATTAGTTTAGATTTATAATAGACTTTTAAAGATATACTCCTTCCGTTCCAAAATGTAGATTATTTTAGCAAATCTTAATACGTAGATTTTGCTATGCACCTAGATATATGCTATGTCTAAATACGTAGTAAAAATTATATATCTAGATTTATCAAAACGATCTACAATTTAGAACGGAGAAAGTACTCGTCACTGGAATATAGGTAGCAGGTATTTGCAACTAGTACGTGTAGGTAGTGTGGCTCCTGCCTCCCCTGCTGAGTGATAAGTCCATCCTCCATATATACGTGTTGCTGCAGCTAGCACATAAACATTTCCAGGCACCTGCTCTTGCCATTGTCCATCATGGCCATGTTCGTCATGAAGCCCATCTCCTTGATGCTCCTGTACCTCCTCTTAGTAGGCGTTGCCATTAGCACCGCACCCCTCACCGCCGGAAACAACGACCATCGCCAGTTCGTCTACTCCGGCTTCGCCAACGCCAGCCTCACCCTCGACGGCACCGCATCGATCACACCAAGCGGGCTGCTCGAGCTGACCAACAGCACGGCCATGAGCATGGGCCGCGCCTTCTTCCCGGACCCACTGCGCCTCCGTGACCCATCGCCCACCGGCACGGTGCAGTCCTTCTCCGCCTCCTTCGTGTTCGGCATCATCTCCGTCTACGACATGATGAGCAGCCACGGCCTCACCTTGTTCGTCGCGCCGAGCAAGAACTTCCCCGCGATGCCGGTACAGTACCTGGGCCTCTTCGACGGCTCCAACAACGGCAACGCGTCCAACCACATCTTCGCCGTGGAGCTCGACACCTGGCTGAACGTCGACTTCGGGGACATCAACAACAACCACGTCGGCATCGACGTCAATGGCCTGACCTCTGTGCGGTCCTACCCGGCCGGCTTCTTCCACGATCAGAATGGGACCTTCAGGAACCTGACTCTCAGTAGCCAGGAGGCGATGCAGGTGTGGGTGGAGTACGATAGGGAGAAGACACGGGTCGACGTCACCTTGGCCCCCCTCGCCATGGCCAAGCCTAGGAAGCCAACAGTGTCGGCCATCTGCAACCTCTCGGATGTGCTCACCGATGTGGCGTACATCGGCTTCTCATCATCGACAGGCAAGATCAACACACAGCACTACGTGCTCGGCTGGAGCTTCGCCATGAACAGCCCTGCTCCGTCCATCGATTTAACCATGCTTCCAAAGCTTCCACGACACCATCCCAAGGGTCGACGATCCTGGGTGTTGGAGATCGTTTTGCCTGTAGCAACTGCAGCACTCCTCCTGTCCTTGGGTGCCATTGCTTTCTTACTTGTGAGAAGGCATTTCAGGTATGCAGAGGTAAGAGACAACTGGGAGTCGGATTTCGGCCCACACCGGTTCTCGTACAAGGACTTGTTCCATGCGACGGGAGGATTTGAGAACAAGAACCTTCTTGGGGTTGGAGGGTTTGGGAGAGTGTACAAAGGGGTGCTTCCGAGGTCAAGGTTGAAGGTAGCCGTGAAGAAGGTGTCGCATGACTCCAGGCAAGGCATGAAGGAGTTCATAGCAGAGATTGTCAGCTTGGGACGTCTTCAGAACCGTAATCTCGTTCAGCTGCTTGGCTACTGCCGGCGCAAAGGTGAGCTCCTCTTGGTGTATGAGTACATGCCCAATGGAAGCTTGGATAAGTATCTGCATAATGGCAAAGAGGGTAACGTCGTGTTGAGTTGGGCTCAAAGGTTTCGGATCATCAAGGGAATCGCATCCGGGCTGCTGTATCTCCATGAGGAGTGGGAGAAGGTGGTTGTTCACCGAGACATCAAGGCAAGCAATGTGCTCCTCGATGACGAGATGAATGGACGGCTGGGTGATTTCGGCCTTGCAAGGCTGTATGATCACGGTGCCGACCCACAAACTACACATGTGGTTGGGACCATAGGTTACCTTGCTCCAGAGCTAGCGCGCAGCGGAAATGCCGCTCCTGCTACGGATGTGTTCGCCTTTGGCATTTTTGTTCTTGAGGTCACCTGTGGACAGAGGCCTGTCAATCACCAAAACACGCAAGACAGTCAGGTCATGTTGGTTGACTGGGTGCTTGACAAGGTGCAGAAAGGGTCATTCGGTGATACAGTGGATTCTAGGCTCAAAGGGAGGCATGACGGTGGAGAGGCGTACTTGGCTCTCACAATAGGGCTGCTATGCTCACACCCTTTCGCCGAGGCAAGGCCCACCATGCGGCAAGTCATGCAATACTTTGGTGGGGAGATTCAGCCTCCAGATTTATGTTTCGAGGTGCTAGCCTGTATGCAAAGGGAAGGGTTGGATCCATACATCATTTCAAGTCGGTTGTCATCGACAACAAGAATCAGCGCAATGTCGGACGTCTCTGGAGGAAGATGAACATGGTGTTTTGCCATGAATGATGACGTCCAAATGCATTTAGTACACACCCTAAGAAGTATTGCATGTGTACGTAATGAGGCACATATATAGGAAGCCTACATACCTTAAGAATGTAATTATTAATTTGTCTGTAAAAACATTATGTGCTTGTGTTTTCTGGTTAGTAACTTCCTGCAGCACCTTTGTTTTGTATAAGAATCTCCTATCAAATAATTGATGGTGGTCACTGGTGTCAAAATTCACTATATTTACCCGTATAACAATGTCTTCTACCAATAAGCATTCACAGCTTTCAGTTATATATGCTTGTTTTTTTTACATTTGTTCATGTGTGGCATCCATGAGAATCGTAAGGCCAGATGGATAAAAACCCGACAAGACAAACTAAGCAAGATGCAACCCATAGAAAAGATTCTTTTTTACTTAATTCATACATCGTGGAAAAGGTGCTGGCTACAACCAATTATATAAAAAATGTTGCATCTATCTACATGTATTCTATCCGTTGAACAAGATTAGTGACTTGGAAAAGTCTCAGATTCAATCTGTAGTTTGCTGGGCAATGGGTAAATCATTGGATATTGCGATACCCGCAAGAGTATATTATTAGGCCACCAAGTAGGGAACTGAAAACTGGGGTTTTGTTTTACCTAGGATTCTTTGCAATTTGGTCATAAATAAAAGATACACCAATATCTGAATGTTCTATGATAAATAACATCTCAATTCTACATTATAGATGGAAGGGAAAATTGTGCTGATTAAATTACAACGGTAGCCTATTTCGAAATATAAATTTTATAGAAACAAAAAGTCAATTTCTGCGGGAGTCGAGAAAAAAAAAGTAATCACCTGATTGGGTTCTAAGTTGTTGGGTTCATGTAAAAACATATTTGAAATACTAGCCGTGGAACAACATTCAGCTACTTGATAATATTAATTGACTGAGCGATTGAAATTCATGGCCTCAACGGGATCAAAATTATTCATGGCCTTGTATATTAAGCAAGTTCGATATACTTGCCATGGAATACTTGAATTATAGTTACATTCAAGTTAGAAACAGTAGTGCATATTTCCAAGTCCTTGCAAAATTTACATAAGATACTTGATCTGCAACTGCCAAGTTCCCTAGGTGATCTCCATATTCCCACATTTTCTGTATAACTTGTACTAGTACTAGTATGACCAGAAGCATATTCCCAAGTCTCTGCTGAATATACACAAGATATTTTCAGCAACTAGGATTCTGGACGAACTGGCATCCTGTCAAGTTTGGAGTCTCAAATGCTAAGTTCCCTTGGTCCTAGGCAATCTCCAGGTCTCCACATCTCGATCAGACAAAGAATATTGTGTCTGGAAGAGCATTCTGAATTAGTGAAGTCTGAATCATCAAATGCCATATTTCTTTCAAACTAGGTAATCTCCAAAAACTCACAGTCTGACAAAGAATACTGTCTGGACAAATTTATTTGTATCAGTATGACCATACATATGTTTGCATCAAAGCATCACACTTCGGATCAGTCTTCCTTTCCAGTGTAGTTCTCAATCTTTTAAATGTGTTTGTTTAATTTTACTTCTATCCATTTTACATGACAAAAGAAGAAAACTACAAAGGTTCAAAGGGATCCATATCCCTGTTTGCAACTCTATATATCTCAAAATTCACTGCCTTACAAAGCTAGATTATGGCTCTTGATGAAGCTTAGTATTTTAGAAATTTTAGATCACATCAGACATACATATATTAGACATTATTTGCAAATAGGATAAGATCCTGTCTCTACAAAAATAAAATTCTAAGTACAATTGCAGCTTTTGGCCTTGGCAATCCGTAGCCTGAGATATGAGGTGACAAGATACATCCCTCCTATGTAATCACTAATCACTGCAAGTGATGACTGTCAGATAGGTATACATCAAAGCTTTACACGTTGAACAAGGTTAGTTTTCAGTTACTGTCCATCCTCAAATGCAATTTTGTAAGTTTCTTCTGGTCCATTGGACTTGTTTGAGGACTACGAAAAGTTGGTTTGAATCCTCTGTCCTTGCTGTAATAACCGACAGCAATCTTCAATAGTCACTGTCACGTCAGGGGATGGTACTTGCCCGGGTCAAAAGGTAAAAGCTTAAAATGTCTCCTCATTTAACGTCAAATTTAGTTAATTTCAAATGCGCGTCACTGTTCTCATGTCACTAGTGTCAGGTTTACACGTAGTGCTAGGGTGTTCCTTAAAATCAATTCAAAGATGTGGCAGCAAATAAACCTAACAATATCAGTGTCTACATCAACCATTAAAATTTAGACAATGACAGATGTTGAAATAGAGTAGGACTTTAAGAAGCTGCAAGTTAAATCTAATATAAACTGCACAACTGACTGCAGTAGTCTGAAAATAGATACCACTGGTTGTCCACAAAACACTTACTGCTTGCTATCCTTGTTGAGTTGCAGCTTGCAATGGCAATGAAGCATTCATCCTTGCTTCAGTACCTGCTGCTCCTCCTCCTCACAACCTTGGCGTCCTGCGATGATCAATTTCTATTCTCTGGCTTCACCCAATCCAGCTTAAACCTTGATGGCTGTGCCATCGTCACAAATGGTGGCCTCCTTGATCTGTCCAATGGCACTGCAATGCTCAATGGCCACGCATTCTACCCCACCCCTTTGCACTTCCGCAAGTCACCCGGTGGTAATGTTCAATCCTTTTCGGTTTATGTTGTTCTCAGTATGATACTCACATACCCAGACTTGAGTGCTGATGGCATGGCTTTCTTCATTGCCCCTACCAAGAATTTCTCCGATGCAAGCGCGGGCAAGTACTTTGGCCTCCTCAACGAAAAGAATAATGGCGACCCAAGCAAACACATCTTCATGGTCGAGCTCGACATCTACAAAAATGCTGAGCTCAAAGACATCGATGACAACCATGTTGGCATCAACATCAACAGTGCAATCTCTGAGAAATACAGCACATGTGGCTTCTATGAAGATGATGGTGGTGCCTTTAGGAATTTTACGCTGAATGGAAACAAGGGAGCACAACTGTGGGTAGACTACGATGAGGGTACTACGCAGATCAATGTGACCTTTGCTCCAATCAACATGGGCAAACCATCAAGGCCACTGCTCTCTGCAACCTATGATCTCTCTACTGTACTCTCCAACTCAACTTCGTACATTGGACTCTCATCCACAGCTTCTGCCATCAACTCTCGTCAGTATGTCATGGGTTGGAGCTTTGGCATGAATAAATCAGCTCCAACCCTTGACGTCTCCAAGCTTCCCAAGTTGCCTTTTCATGGTCGCAAGGCCCATTCCAAGCTCTTGGAAATCGTTCTACCGATAGCCACTGCAACATTGATCCTCTCTCTATGCACTCTTGTCATTCTGGTTGTGCGAAGGCGGATGAAGTATGCTGAGGTGCGTGAGGATTGGGAGGCCGAGTTTGGTCCACACCGCTTTTCATACAAGGATTTGTTCCACGCTACGGGGGGATTTAAGAACAAACACCTGCTTGGAGAAGGAGGATTCGGGAAAGTTTATAAAGGAGTGCTGCCATCGTCTAATGTAGAGGTTGCTGTGAAGAGGATGTCCCATGAGTCAAGACAGGGGATGAAGGAGTTTGTCACTGAGATTGTTAGCATCGGTCGACTCCGCCATCGCAACCTGGTGCCGCTACTTGGCTATTGCAGGAGAAAAGGTGAACTCTTTTTGGTCTACAGTTACATGCCCAACGGTAGCCTTGATAAATATCTACACTGTGAAGAGCACAAGGCTATCTTGAATTGGGCTCAGAGGTTTCGAGTCATCAAAGGCATCGCTACTGGCTTGCTCTATCTCCATGAGAAGTGGGAGAAGATAGTGATCCATAGAGACATCAAGGCTAGTAATGTACTCCTAGATGGCGAAATGAATGGTCGCCTTGGTGACTTTGGTCTTGCAAGGTTGTACGATCATGGCACCGACCCACAAACAACACACATGGTTGGTACGAAGGGGTACCTAGCACCCGAGCTACTGCGCACAGGGAAGGCATCCCCTCATACAGATGTTTTCGCCTTCGGCATGTTCCTTCTCGAGGTTTCATGTGGGCAAATGCCTGTCAAGAAAAATGCAGAGGGACATGAATTTTTCTTGGTCGATTGGGTGCTTGAGCACTGGAACAATGGTTTGCTTACGAGGACACTGGATTCTAGGCTTCAGGGTGACTACAACATCGACGAGGCGAATCTCGTGTTGAAGCTAGGGCTCTTGTGCTCGCACCCGCTTCCTAGTTCGAGGCCTAGGATGCGAGAAGTTATGCAGTACCTCGACGGAGACACGCCGCTACCTGAGCTGAGGCCGACGCAACTGAGCATGAACATGGTTGCCATGATGAAAACCAATGTATTGGACTCATCCGTCGTGCCATATCCACAAATATTGACAAGCTTCGGCACAATATCTGGCCTCTCAGGAGGAAGATGATTATCTGCAGTGTTTTTCTGTGTGTTGCTTACTTCCAATGTTTAGTACGTGGTGTGTAAATTGTATGTCGTCGAAATATTCATATGAGTATGATCAGTCTTATACAAGTCTGTAAGCCTCCTTATTTTAGGTGTTCACAAGTTGTATGTACCCGGTGGCTTTATGCCTGTTTACCTTTTGAACTCTTGTGCCATTTATTTTTAGCAAATAAAGGGAGCATTTTTCTTCCTTGTGTTTCATTACAATGAATTGTCCACACTCTGATAAATGTCTGACACAATAATGATGCTAAGACACAACATAAAAAAGAACTAGAACTGAATCAACTTAGAAAAAAAGTAGAACAACGAGGGTTCTTCACCTAACAAAAGCATGCAAGACTGGCAGAACAAAATCTAGGAGCTTTATCTTAATTCTACGAGGAAAAATCTATGTCTTGTATGTCAGATTTGTTAGACTTCGTGGCAAAGTGCTGTTCAAATCGTACTGCAGGGAGTTCAGAGATGCTCTGTAGTCTGTACAGAGAATTTCAGAGATGTTTCATGTTTGTGGGCAAAATGAAGTGATTCCATGTTCAGTAGTGGTTCTTCCAACTAGGCTCAGAGCGAACGCTGATCGCAAAGAAGCTTCCGAAATCTCGATAACCTCGTACTACTGCAGGGTCCCCGGCGCCGGCCGCCGCCGAGGCGTCTCCTCGGAATCAGGCCCCGCGGCTGCAATCTGGCCGGCCTTCGGCGGAGGAATCAGGACGCCGCAGTCGAAGAGACGCCGGCGCAATCGATTCAACTCACCAAGCAATCCACGCCGCCGGACGCGGCCTCTGTTCGGAGCAGAGTCCCAAGCAGAGGGCTGCCAAGGAAATAACATTGCCCATATTGCAAGTCATCAATCCAAGTTCTAGCTTTTGCAAAAAAAAATCCTAAATCTAGCTTTTGCAAAAAAAAAATCCTAAATCTAACACGCCAGAAGAAACTAGATTTAGGATTTTTTTTTTGCAAAAGCTAGATTTTGGATTGATGACTTGCAATGTCTTTTGATTCTGATAAAGATATTTAAATATTGAAAGTCAAAAACATAATCAAGATGCAAATCAACACTTGCAAGTTAGTTGTATGGATCCATCTAAAATAAGAGACGAGAAAAATACAATGTACAAATGACATTTTCGTTAAATTAAATATGCTAATGTACTTCAACAGCTTGCAGGCAAATGGGAAAAGCCCCACCTTTTCCTCCTGCAATACAAACACGTACGCATCAGTAATATCGGCACTACTCCTACATAAAACCCCATGATCTGTTACAAAACAATGAAGAGCCGAACGGCAAGTGCCAAAATTATGCTAGATGTGGGAGGACACCATTTTTTTTGGGAGGACACCATTTATTTATGTTATTTTTTCCACTACCTTTTCGATTGTGTGTTTACTGCACAAGTGATTTTCTCCGTGTAAATATCTTATTTACACTGTGTCATGGCGTATAACTCACTACATGGAAATGCACCATTTCTTCATACAACCTCTTCTTTTTCAGTTTCTTTGACTATGTTTTGTTGCACTTGCGCAATTGATCTTTTCCATGCACGCACCCTCCTGATAGTGGAAATGATTCATTTTATTGACTATGCAGGAGAATTCAAATAATCAACCCAATCACAACATGCAAATACGCACCCACTCGGCTAGAGTTCAAATACGATCACGCCCTTGACAACAAACACAACACCACTAAACCACCAGCCAAGATCCTATCTGGCAATTAACTCCAAGTGACACAAACCCCTAGCGCCTGCTATACAACAAAGTTGGGCCTCGGAAAAAATATATTTAGAAACCAGCTGTACACTACTGGAAATAATTTGCCAGCTAAACATCTTTTTTTTTGCGAGGAATTTGCCAGCTAAACATGACGTATAACCCGTCCGTTATCGTTTTTCATAGTTTGGAAAATGCATTAGCAAAAACGAAAATGGTATATAGATGCTCTATATAACCTGTTATGCTTGTAGATTTGCACTTTGAAGTCACCAAGAGACAAAATATACATCAACACTGTAAACACCATGTATCATCCTTATAACACCTCAAAAAAGGGTAATGTGTATGGAATCACACCACATTTTTTATTCAAAAGAAAGGAAAACAAGTCGTGAAAAATCAAAATAACGCATGACAACACAACCACGCTTCTCCCAAGAATCTAGGCAAAAAATAGCCCAAATAAACCCCCCATTTTTAGTCTCCCTAATTTCTCCAAGAAATATATGCAGTTCACCCCCTCAAGGTCCACCTATTTCCACTCCCTTCCCCACCTCCACCTCAAAAACACCAACCCGCCCTCTCCGCCCCGCCAGCGCCCGCCACCACCACCATCATTCCGTCCGCAAGAATAAGGAAGAGAGCTCCAGGAAAAGCTCCCCTCCACCGGCTTCCCCGTACCGCCTCCCAGCGATCGTGCCTCCTCCCGGGCGTCCCAGCGGCGGTCGGGTCGCCGGATTCGGCGCTGGTCCGGGTCCGGGGACTCCCATGGCATCGCCGGAGCAGGAGGCGGCGGTGGCCGAGGCCGTCGTGGAGGACGTGATGCGGCTGCAGGGGGGAGGAGGCGGCGGCGCAGGAGGATGGGAGACGGTGGGGACCAGGAGGAACATCGATATTGCCTGGCGCAAGGCGGAGGAAGCCGGTGAGTTTGTTTCTTGGTGAAAAAATGCATTTTTTTTGTAAGTATTCATTTTGGTTCGAGGCGACGCGCTGGAATTTGCTTGAATTTGTTCTCATTCATTTACTGTATGTAAGGCAATGCATTTGCTTTTAATTTTGATTTGGATTGAAGCTGGTTCGTCGAAAAAGAAATTGGGATTGAAGCTTAGATTGTGCTTGGAGAGCATCATGATCCTAGATCATTGCGATGGTTTTGTCTATTAATATTTGTCTAGGAAATTTTTTTTATTCCATCCTCTTTCTCTCACTAGCATTTTAAGCATAATTATTTTTGCTAGAACAGTGAAAAGATTTAGTTTTTTTTCTAATTTATCATCAATCGTGGATGTTGCAAGTCCAGCGCTTATATTGCTTGACTTTTGCTCTAATTTCATTGATGCTAGTTTGAATTCTGTATCCATGCGAATTTCATTTCATCTCACATTTAGCTCTCTTCGCTGAAATGCTGAATACTTCATAATCTAATCTGACTTGGCACAACAAAAAGGGCAAAAGATAGAGAATGATTACGTTTTGGTTTGATCAGTATTAGGCTCAGGCTCTCAGTAGACTATTTGGAACCATAAAACTGCAAGACTCTACCTGCAATACATTTTCTAACAGAGTACTCTAATCATTTTTATAACTACCTGTCATCCTATATGGTTTCTCCCTCTTAGGCATTCATCAGGCTAGAATTAGCCTCAATGATTCCTATTTCTTGGCTGTGTGCCTCTGTCTATATAGAAAAGGGC
The DNA here is from genome assembly GCF_002211085.1 of Panicum hallii. Taxonomy (NCBI): domain Eukaryota; kingdom Viridiplantae; phylum Streptophyta; class Magnoliopsida; order Poales; family Poaceae; genus Panicum; species Panicum hallii. The sequence goes on along the minus strand of NC_038049.1, from coordinate 43,824,805 downwards.
AATGGACAACAGGGCCTAATTGTAGTTTATTGGTAGCTACTTTTATGTTCTTCGTGGTTGTCATGACAAAGAAATGGTCTTAAGGACACGCCTCCAAACCTGCCTACACAGAATACCTGTATTTATTTATTTAAGAATATGATGACTGCTGATGCACTTTTCCATTTAGGTTCATTCTACACGATGTCTGATCTTGTAGTCAAGTTCTTTACGTACTATGATTAGGCTTCTCTCACAGGTTTACACTTACGTGATATTGTACTTCTTTAAACAAAGGGTATGGCTTATTTTGGTCTTCTTGTGTCTAGCATATTAACAAAGGGTGTTTTGATGAAACACCTATAGCCTTTTCTTGTTAGTACCTTATTAGCATAATCAGGATCATCTGAATTGGTGCTTCTTTTGATTTGAGAAATGCAGCTATAAGAAGGTATGAAGCAGCCAACTGGTTGCGAAGGATAGTTGGGGTAGTGTGCGCAAGGGACCTTGCAGAAGAGCCTTCCGAGGAGGAATTCCGGCTTGGCCTGAGAAATGGCATTATTCTCTGCAATGCACTGAATAAGGTTCAACCTGGCGCAGTGCCCAAGGTTGCATTTCTCTCCTTCAGATCTGTATAGTACTTCATTCTCTACTTTGTGATTTTGCATGCTAAGTATGGAATTTTAGGTTGTGGAGGTACCATCGGATTCTACTGTCCCTGCAGATGGTGCAGCTCTATGTGCATATCAATACTTTGAGAATGTGAGAAATTTTGTCATTGGCCTACGAGATTTAGGTCTTCCAACATTTGAAGCATCAGACCTGGAAAAGGTGAAATACTGTATGATTTATTTATTTTTATTTTCAATGATAGACCAGTTCTTGTAACATCACAATTTTGGTATTATTTCGTGGATTATCTCCTGATTTATAAGGAATGCTGCTGCTAAAATCAAGTAGCTAAAGTTTCTTTATATTGTCCACATTGAATTGATGTTTTCATCTGCCATTAATCTCAGGGTGGTCAAGGTATTCGAGTTGTAGACTGTGTTCTTGCTCTGAAGTTATTCAGTGATGCTAAGCAAGTGGGTAAACAATCTCCATTCAAATATGGTGGCATTGCAAAGCCTTTGTCTGGAAACTATGTCATTCGGAAGAATAATGAACCTTTTATGAAGACAATGACGAGGAGTCACTCAGCTGAATTACTCCGGGATGGCAAATCACTGGAGCAAATAGGTCTTGATTTTACTCTAGAATCAACTGAAACAGTAAGAATACATCATCTAGTTTTCACATTAGGTAGCTCTCTTTAATTTGTGGTGATACTCATCTTCTTGGCTGTAGACTACTCCAGATTCCATCCGGATTCTTGTTCAAACGGTTCTCTCAGATAAGAAACCAGAAGAAATTCCATCGGTGAGCCTACTGTGTGTAGCTTGCTATTTATGCAATGCAGTTGAGAGAATAAATGTTAATACTGAATCTGGTAATTCGCAGGTGGTAGAATCACTCTTGACCAAAGTTATTAACGACTTTGAGCATCGTCTTGCAAGCCAAAATGAATTGGTATATTCACTTTTGTTACCAGCTTCACAATTTCTGCTATGCTGTTAGCTTCAACTGAACCAATAGTATGCATGGTTGAACGAACAGGTGAAAGACACTACGGAGACCAATGAAAGTAAGTCATTATTGATAACGGATTCCCCATTTGACACCGATCGCAGTAAGTCATTATCCAGAACGGACTATCTACAAAAGGAGTCTACTTCCACCAGTGATCTGGAGAAGGTATCCACTTTTTGTTAATACAGCAGTAATTGTATGTCCTTAATTTTCTGCCGTGAAATGATAGTTATGATAGCACTGTCCATATAGACTTGTCAAACTTATTAAGTTTGTTCAATCTGGCTGAATGGGTCTATGCACTAATATTTATCATTAGGCCACTGACAATACGAAAACGGATGAAGATGATGGGGATTCTCTGAGTGCGAAGGAAGATGTCAACACAGTAGTACCTCCTCCATCTCTAAGTGATGATAATGTAGGTAAATGTATGCCAAAGCCAGTACGAAATTTTGATCAAGAACAGAAACAGATCCAGGTAATTCTATGCTTAGTGTTCTTCAGTGACTTTGGTTACTTGCATTTTCCACTATCATTCTATGACTGAAGGGTACAACTTACTGTAGGATTTGAAAAGTAATATTTCAACTATTAAGTCTGGGATAGAACAGTTCAAATTGCTGTACTCTGAAGACCTTACGAAGCTTGGTATATTGAGCGCTAACTTTGGACATTTGTAATCTTGAACTTTTTCTTCCAAACTTTTGGTGTTTATCATCATTTTGGGTTGTGTTAGGTAATCATTTGCGAATTGTTTCTCATGCGGCTTCCGGATACCATAAGATTGTTGAGGAGAACCGCAAGCTGTACAACCAAATACAAGACCTTAGAGGTATAACTTGTTTTCATAGTATTGCGAACTGAAACATATGAGGACTATATCCTCGTTGAATCGTTCACGATTCAACGCAGCATGCAGTAAAATCTAATTTTTTTTTCTGTCACCAGGAAATATCAGAGTTTATTGTCGAGTGAGACCTTTCCATCCTGGAAAAGTAAGTTCCTCAAGCAGTGTTGCTGGACTAGAAGATAGAACCATCACAGTTATGGTACCATCAAAATACGGGAAAGATTCAAGGAAGTCTTTTACTTTCAACAGGGTCTTTGGGCCCTTGGCCACACAAGGTTAAACTCACAAGTTGCTCCACTGAATTATTTGTTTGAAATCAGACCTTTTGTACTTAAGTGACATATAGTCTTTCAACTAGTGCAGAGGAGGTCTTTACAGACATGCAACCTTTGGTCCGTTCTGTTCTCGATGGCTTCAATGTTTGTATATTTGCATATGGTCAAACTGGGTCAGGGAAGACCTTTACAATGGTACTGAACCTGTCGATTGTTACTTTTTACATGATTCACTATCCTTTTTGCAATATGAAAACATTGTTTTCTGGATGGTGTAGAGTGGTCCTAAAGTTTTGACGGAAGAAGGGCTTGGTGTCAACTACAGAGCACTAAATGATCTATTCAGTATCCAGGAGCAGAGGAAGGATACAATTTGTTATGAAATTGCTGTACAGATGATTGAGATCTACAATGAGCAAGTGAGAGATCTCCTCCAGAATGGTGGAAACAAGAAATATCCTTTTCTACTGAGCTTGATATCAATCCTATTTTTAGTTGTTTTAATTGTTACTCTGTATATATTGAATATCTTCTCGATGATATATTGCACCTCCTTAACACTAAGAAACATTGGAAATTCGGAATAGTTCTCAAAAAGGACTTGCAGTTCCAGATGCAAATGTAGTTCCAGTTACATCAACAGCTGATGTAATAGATTTAATGAATCTTGGCCAAAAGAATCGCGCAGTTTGTTCAACTGCCATGAATGACAGAAGTAGTCGCTCCCATAGGTACGGTTTTTTTTTTGCAAAATAGTACATTCTATTCCAGGCAGGATGTTGAACTGTGTGTTTTTAGCTAATGGTTAAGTAAACCAATTACAGTTGTCTGACTGTTCATGTTCAAGGACGAGATTTAACATCTGGAACAGTCCTAAGAGGTTGCATGCATCTTGTGGATTTAGCTGGCAGCGAAAGAGTTGATAAATCTGAAGTCGTAGGAGATAGACTAAAGGAGGCACAACACATAAATAAGTCGCTGGCTGCACTGGGCGATGTGATTGCATCACTAGCCCAGAAAAACACACATGTTCCTTACCGAAATAGCAAACTTACTCAACTTTTACAAGACTCTCTTGGTAACTATAAAGCTCCATATCCTTGGTTTGCAACTTGTCAGTGCCGAAAAAATGTCCAGTAAGTATTTTGCTTCCATTTTCAGGAGGACAAGCGAAGACATTGATGTTTGTTCACATAGCTCCAGAACCAGATGCTGTTGGCGAGTCCATAAGTACTTTGAAGTTCGCAGAGCGTGTTGCCACTGTTGAGCTCGGAGCAGCCAAGTCAAACAAGGAAGGAGGAGAAGTCAGAGAGCTCAAAGAGCAGGTTCGTTTATGAACTCTGCTTTATGGCTTTCTTGCGTTCACTGGGCTAGCGACCGATATGTTCTATGCAACTGTGGCGCATTTCTTGGCTATTGCAGATTGCTTGCCTCAAGGCAGCATTGGCTAGGAAAGATGGAGATCAGGAGAGCATAAGAAGCACTCAATCAAGCCCAGACATATATAGAATGAGAACGGGTAATGCATCATCTGCATCGGGGCACCCAACTGAAGATGGAAATGTAGAGGTATTCAATTTTATCTGAGACAAAATTCACCACGAGGTTTTTTTCTTGGTCAGAATTTAAATTGAAGTCATAGAAATAATTTATATATCCTCGGTGTCCATTCAATTAAAGGAATTTTTTTATGAAGTGAATTCATTCGTAATGTAGTCTATCCACACACCCTATTAGCATGTAAAGTTACATATTTATGTGAAAAGTGCAGTGAAATGTAGCGAGGTAAGTTATGGTAGATATTTTGGTAAATGAGCAAAGTAATGTAAGCGTCACCAAAGCAATCATACACTTGAATCAATCTAATTTATTCCAGTTTTAATTCCAAAAACCCCAAAGCGAAGATACCCCAAAGTAGAAGAAGCCAAACTTTGAACTGTCCGACGTCCTTGTAGAGGACGATCCATCTCCATGGCTTGATACATGTAATGGTGTTCAGAAGGAATCGGCATTGGGAGATTGGGCGGATCACTCGCAGTTTGGGAGCAGCAATTCCCTGCCAGAGTTGGGAGCTGATGGCTCACAAGATCTATCCTTCTACCAAAGAAGCAGCCCTGAACAGCAGCAATTGAGTTGGTCTGGGTCAGTTGCAACCGAGGATTCCGATGATTTTGAGGTTGCAACTACTTGCTCATCAGAACAAGATTGCATGCGACCATCTAGCGCCCCAAAAGCTCCAAGTTTGGCCAATGGAGGTGGCTCAGCTGCAAGGAAGGCCCAACCGAAGGGTGCGAAAAGTTCAGACGTTAGGTAATCTCAATTAATTAATATCTTTGGACTGTCCTATAACTTAACTAGCATATTCTAAAATTTCTGAGGTATGCTGTTCATAATTACTTTAGAGGTGTAAATCCTGCGAAAAGGGCAACACCATTACAGAAAAAGTCGAATGGAGCCTCACCAACACTAATCAAGAAGAGCGGAGTCGAAGTAAGGAGAACTCCCAATGGTAAAGTGAGCACCAAGAAGTAATCTATGATCTATCCAGGTGAAAAAATTGATTTTTTTTTGCGACCAACTTCACCTTGGCAAGGACTAGATAAACATGTTGGTCCTACTGGGTGATGCATTGATATTGGTCAGATGGATATGTCAGCCCTCTTGAAAGGTTGCTGGATCCTCGGCTATGTAACATTTACATTGTAAATCATTAATTCATTTTGCCATAGTACAGAAAGAGGCCAGAAAAGTCTTGCGGATTGAAAGGGTGGTCAGCGAAAGGAAATTTCCTTTGCCAATGTGTATACCTATCAAAGTTGGGTAAATTTTGTTATGATGATTCATGAGTCATGCCCGACCCCGTGGCTATGGTTAGTTGGTTTTAATTCAGTTGTTCATCAACAAAACCCAAGTTATTTTTTGTTTTATTTTTTATTTATACAACAACAAACAATATGCCTACCAAGCCAAAAGAAAAGGAATCAAGATGCTAAACATACAAGAGTAAATGAAAGAGGTATGGCAACAACAAAAAAAAAAGAGTCCATAAAAGAGGCTCAAATCAACAGTATGACAATAGTCCCTCTTTTTCTCAAAAAAAAGACAATAGTCCCTCTAGTAAAAGAAAGTGCCGAGTTAGTCATTAATTACTTGACGTGATCATCAATAAATACTTTGACCATTAATTACTTGTATGAAATGTCTGTGAAAAATATTCAAGGAAATATTAATCAATGAATTTCAATGTGCTCGCTATGAACATGAGTTCTGCAACTCAAGAACAAAGAAGATACCACCTGGCAAGAATAACGAAGATACCACCTGAGCTTCACCACTAAAAACTGTATCATTTCCTCGTTCTCTTCCCCACTGCATCATATATCTTTTTAGAAAAAATCCAGTTTACACTCTCAAACTATCATAAAAGTTCAATTTTCAATCTTCATTTATAAAACTGGATAACGAAGACCATCCAATTATCAAAACCGGACAAATTTAATCCTAAATGGTTTCAAAGATGGTTTTTCATTTTACAAAAATTTAAAATATACAAGTTTAAACTAAAAAATTCATAAGTAATTCATTTTAAATCAGAAAAATAATTCATTTTAAATTAGAAAAATATGAAACGGGTGCTAGCATTATTCCAAGGTGTTAACTGGACTTCCCTATCTTTAATAACCCACTCAGCGCCTGTCCTCAGTCACGATCGTGTTGCCGATTGCACATCGACTCAGCCACGATCACGCATCCATGTTCCAGGCGCGCTCCGCCCACCAAGGGGCCGGTGCGCGGCGAGGACGCCGGGAGGATGAGCACGGGGAGCATATTGGTCAGGGCGGCGGCTGATGGCTACGACTAGAGCGGCGTACCTCCGGCGTGACGAGCATGACGGTGGCTAGATACAAGAGGGCGAGGCTTAGGGATGCTCACGACGACGGAGGTGGAAGCTAGGGACATCTCGAGTGCGGCGCTACTCCGGCGAGCCGCGCAGTGGTCGGTATTTCAGATACCGTGCACCCCCTGGGCACCTACTGTCCATCCGATGCGACATATGCGGCCGGCTTTCACAGATTCTGAACCTAGGTACCCAGCTCGATGTACCAGATGATTGGGCTGGCCACCGGCTGCTGCGCCTGACGAAGAAGACGCCTCCTGCGACGCTCCCAATCTCGGCTGAAGGCTCACAACGCTTGCTCCCGCCGCCGGTTATCTTCCCTGTCTCCGGCGGCGGTGCCACCCACGTCTGAGCGAACGCCACTCCCCGCCCCGTTCTTCCCTGCCATCCCCATTCCCCCTCTTCTAAGATCGCCGGCGGGGCCGGGCCGGCAAAATCCGGGGCCCTGTGCCAAACTCTAAAAATGAGATCCATCTCTAAAGAATAGAACTATTATGCATATACAAATGCACAGTGGTTCGAGTTCATACGAAATAGATAATAGATAAGTACACTAGAGATAGTTAAATTACTTCTCTAGCACGTCTGGAGTGTTTTTCTAGCAGGTAGCGGGCGCTAGGTTGAACTGAAACCAGGACCGAAAGTCTAAAATTAACGACCACATCAAATCGTTGGTCAGATTCCACAAGCACCAAATAATAATCAAGTTTGCCTAGCATGTTACCTTGCGTCCCTCGGTCCAGGCGGCGGCAAGGCGCCCACATGCCTAGTCTTGATGTTGGGCAGGTATCATGATGCACGAGCAAGACAGTCAGCTACCACTGCGGCAAGGCGGCCACGACAATAAAGAAAGCTAGTGCTTTAGAAACGGCATCACAGCAAGATGAGACGTGCATGGATAGGCAGATAGGGATTCGTGTTCAGCACACAGAAAGAATAGTGGGCACATGGACTTGTGCTAGAAGTTGGGCCCCCTGTAAATGGGGGGCCTGTTCCGTCGAACGGGCTGCACGCCCCTCCGCTCGGCCCTGATCGCCGGTAACCACCGGCGTTCTGGCGACCCCCCTCCGCGAAGTCCGACCGCCGTGGCTCCGTGAGGAAGATGAATATATAGGGCCGTCTACGACGTCGCAGGTGCGATGAATAGACTCAGCGAAAAGCAAAGCATCATGGTACGCTAGTTCAGATCTCACGTACAGATCCTTCTCCTTCTAAATTTTCTTTACTATTTATGTGGTCTTGTAATCTCTTGCTAATCAAGTTTGGAAATTAGCACTAAAGATAGATTTTTCTTTTTAAGATTACATAGTACAACTCACGTACTCACAACGCACGCATAGTCATCCCTATAAATGCACGTACGCAAATCCTACCCCTATGAGCATCTTTGAAGACTAAGTCGATAAATTTTCGAGATTGACGAAATTACCGCCTCGCTTTCGACGGGAACATCGCCTACCACTGCAAGCACAACGCCATTAAATCCAAAAAAAATCGCTCCTACGGGACAGTACCTGAGGTCCTACTGAGACTCTTGTAACCACTAGTCTATATGCCCTTTCGCAGCACTAAAAGCAATTCAAGCAGATCCTCTAAACAAGCCTCTATCCCAGAGGGTTAAACAAAAAAATACACTCTAGCAGACCCTCTACTAGGCCCTCCATTACGGGGAGACCTCCAAATTCTCTCCTCCACCCTCTATTTTTAGGGATTTCTAGAGAACCCTAGAATTGAGGGCTATTGCTGGAGTTGAAACAAATTTGAAAGCTCCGAAAAAAATAAAGATAACCCCATTTAGCATTTGGAGTGTTTGATTTAGCTATCTCTGGAGTTCTCAAAAGCCTTAATTTTTTTTGGCATTGAACAGGTGCACATCTTGTACGACATGGGGTCCCCACCGGGTGATGCAAAGACTCATTCTTATCTGTTCTCGACTCATCGATTTTGCAGCCGGATCTTCTACTTTTATACACTTAGGGTGTTGTCGGAAGAATTCTCCAGCCGGGTGGCGGAAAGCACCCGCCTAATCCTAAGTTAAGGATGGGTTTGGAGGGGACTTAGGAGCGCTCGATCGGTGGTCAGATGAACACAGGAGGGACACGGAGATTTTAGAGTGGTTCGGGCCGCCGGAGCGTAATACCCTACGTCCACTATGGTATTGTATTGATTGTGAGAGCCTTGGATGGAACCTAGCCTGGACTTGTGTTTGTGTGATCCTGGATGTTGGAAACCCCTTTTCTAACGAGTACACCCTCCCTTTTATAGTCCAAGGGGGTGCTTACACTGAGCCTGACCCTGACATGTGGGTCCGGCCAGCAGAAGCTTGTTCTAAGAGAGATATGGAGATCTTCATCTCCAGCTCCTCTCCGTAGTCCTCTCAATCGGGAAGTTGATGTGCGTATCCATCACTTGGATACGGCCCTGTACAGCCTTGTCTTGCACAGTATCCGGCGTCAGCGTTGCATAACAGTGAAGCCGTGCTGTCTCTGTTAGGATGGGATCTCCTGTCAGGCGGTGAAGCAGCGCTGACCCGGTGCGTGTGCACTGTTACAGCGCACGCCTTGGCTTTGCCTATTACAGACCATCATCACGCGTGCAGCGCCGTGACGGGACTGTACACAGTCCGCGCACTGTGCACGGTGACATGACGCGCCGCCTTCAGAACAGGCGGGCTTACCGTGGTGTCAGCTTACCTGCCCCGTGTGTCAGTGGCAGGCCGCACCTTTTGACTTTGGCGCGCCTGACACAGTTACCGCATTAAATGCTGGTAGGTGGAGAGGCGACCCGCAAGGGGCCTCCGGCCGCAGGCACGCGGCGGGGCCAGCCCCGCTCCTCCCGCTGGGCAACACATGGCGGCACCGGACCCCTTCCCGGGGGAAGGGGAGCCCGGGGCCGCCGAGACCGGTCGGAGCGGGATGGCCTGTGATGGTCCGGTCATCACACGTGGCGGCCCCGGACCTCCCAGGGGAGGCCGGGTCCGCAGGGGCTACCCGAGAGCTCTCCCGCCCACCTGGGTGTGCAGAGACCCCGGACCTCATGGAGCCCGGGGGAGGGTCCGGAGACCGCGGCCCCAGCTGTCAGGCCCGGAGGCCGTATGCCACGTGACCCAGAGGCGAGGGGGAGCATGGATTATGAGAAGCCAAAGGCCTGGACACCCTAGCGGGAGGTACCCCTATCTGTATGTACCGGCAGAGGCCCCCGGGCCCACCTTGGGAGAGGGATGAACCCGCAGGTGGGGCCAAATCCCAGCATCGCGCCGGGTGGACAGCTCGTTCCCGCCGGGCGAGGGCATGGATGTCCTTTCGCCCGTAGCGGGATCCCCGAGGGGCCCGTCCTCCGCACGCACCGTGCGCATCAGACGGTTCAGATTCTTGTCTTATTCGAGCCCGTCGCGCGGCTCGGGCGGTTCGGATTCTGCCCTTCCCACGACCCTCCAGCACCCACGCCAATGACTGGTGGGCCCGAGCCCACTGGTCATAGAGTGTGAGGGAAGGGGAAGGCGGCGCTGGCGACCGCTCGACTTCTCCTCGGTCGCCGCAGGACGCTAAGGTGGGAGCAGCCTTTTGCATAAAAGGTATGCGCCGAAGGGAACGGCTACCTTTTCGCTCTTGCCAACAACAGACGCCGTAGCGCCCCTTCGTTTCCGCATCCCTTCTCGCGATCGGCTTCCTTGCGCCCGGCTCCTCTCTCTTCCTTGCTCCTTCGCAATCCACCCCAATAATCACCATGGCTTCGCTTCCTTTCCCGCGCCGCTTCCAGAGCCAGGAACAGTTGGACGCGGTGCGGCGCCTTCTGGGGTGGACCGCGCCGGCGAACGCCGGGAAGGTCAGGGCCGGCCAGGTTCCCCTCCGCGACCTTGCCACGGGGGAGTTCGTCCTTTTCAATTCGTACATTATGTGCGGGTTGGTTCCTCCGATCTTCTCCTTCTTCCTCCTGCTCCTGGAGGAGTTTGGCCTCCAACTTCATCATCTCACCCCCCACTCCGTCCTCCTCGCGGCGGTCTTCGCCCACTTTATGGAGATGTTCGTGGGGGTGCGCCCCTGCACCACTATCTTCAAACATTTCTACTCCCTGGTTGGGACCGGGAAGAAGCGCGGCGAGATTGGCGCTTATTACTTCCAGCTCCGTCACGGGATGGCGGGCGCCTACATCGCCGCCTTCTCCAGCTCCAAGTGGGAGGACTGGCGTGAAGGCTGGGTCATCGCGGTAACCGACCCCCACGACCGCCTGGAACTGCCGGCAGAGGGTCCCCAAAGCGATCGGAGCACGTGGAAGGCCAGGCCAACAATACTGGTGGAGCTCGACCCGGTACTGAGCCGGATCAAGAAGCTGGCTAGGAGCGGCCTGACTTCCATGATGGTGCTGGGCGACTTCCTGAAGCGGCGAATCGCCCCCCTGCAGCAGCGGTCCTGGATGGCCTACGTGTACACGGGGCTAAACGACTGCTGCAGGATCGCGCGCGGGCCCGGCGGCGACTTCACCAGGGTGGAGCTGGAGGCGGCGATCCGGGCGATGACCGGTGAGGCGTTTGCTCCAGAGTTCCTGGTCCTCCCGAGCGGGGTGAAGGCCCTGTGCGAGGACCAGGCACTGCGGTCATCGGTCCTGGTGTCGATGCCGACCCTGGACGAGGGCGGCCTGGCGGTCCGGCAACTGGGGGGCGATCCCAACCGCGGGCTCTAGATCCCTGGTTCCACACCGGACCGCCAGCAACACGCCGTCGAAGGTCCCGGGGTGCCGGGGCCCAGAGGTCCGGCCCCCAGCGGGAGAGGAAAGGAGAAGGCGCCGGCGCCAGAGCACCGGCAGAAAGACCACCCGAAGGGGTCGAAATCCCGGAGGCTCCAGCGTGGCGATGGCTCTTTTGTCGGGGAGCCGGCGCCCAAACGCCAGAGGACGGCGGGGGCAGAGGAGCAGAGTGGAGCTCCTCCACCTCCACCACAACACCGGCAGATGGAGAGGGGACCGGAGGAGGCGCGTCGGTCTCCCCCGAGGCAGCAGACTCCACCGCCACCACCACCAGGACGGCGACCGGCGACGCCACCACCACCGCCCAAGGCCAAGCCGCAGTCCCCACCGCCGCCATCTGAAGCTCCGACGGCCGGGGACTCCCACCAGAGGTCCGGGGGGTCCTCGGCAGGGAGGAAGGTCCCCCCGGCCGCCCGGGGCAGATGGGAGTGGTGTGACTACGCGTAAGCATCCTTCTCATAGTTTTTCATTATCTCTCCTGGCCTCTGGTCCTCAACCATACAGGTGATACGACAGGCCGCAGTCTTCGGATGCTCCCACTGGGGGGGCCAGCCCCCAGCCAGCGTCGGGACCCTCAGCGCCGACCCCGGCAGGTCCCCTGCCAGAGTTAGCTCCAGAAGTCCCCGAACCCATGGATCCGGAGCCGGGGGCCGCCACACCGCCACGACCCGAAGCTGCCCCTCAGGAGGAGGACACCAGGTCCGCTGCAACGACCGAGGCGCCGGCGACAGCGCCGGGTGTCGAGGTCGGGCCCTCTCCAGCTGAGCTAGCAGCAGAGGGGGCCGCTGCCACGGTGGAGGCTGCAGCACCAGAGGCAGCGGAGGCGGTGGAGGTCGCGGCACCGGAGGTGGCTGTACCGGAGGCGACAGAGGCGGCGGCACCGGAGCCAGCAGAGAGAGCGGCACCGGAGGTCGCCGAAGTTGCCAGCAGCGCCGCCCCACCAGCAGAGGAGGAGGAACCGGAGGTGGTGCTGGGAAGGCACCTCCTCCCGAGCACAGCGGAGGTCCCTCTCCCCCGGCTCATAGCCAAATGCCAGCAAGCTCAACAGGAGCTAGAGGCTGGCATGCGCCGGGAGTGGGAGAAGCTGGAGTCGGAGCGCCAGCGGCTCTCCGACTGGGAGGTCCGCCTGGGGGACCGCATCAACACCGTCTCCGCCCGCTACGTCGAGGAGCACGCCAAGCTCGTACTGGGGCGCGAGCTCCTGCGGGAGGAGCTGGAGCAGGCGCGCGATCGAGAGGCAGCAGCGCTCCAGCGGGAGAAGGCGGCCACACGGCGGGAAGCAGAGGCTCTTCAGGGGCTGATCGCCGTGGAGAGGCTGAAGGAGGCGGCGGCGGACAGGGAGCGGGCCGCCCGGGAGCTGGCAGACGCGGCGAGGGAAGCGTTTGCAACGGCCGAGGCGCAACAGGCCGCCCTCGCGGATCAGGCGGCGGCGGCAGCAAAGAAAGAAGAAGAGCTGGCCGCCCGAGAAGCAGAGGAGGTGGCCCGGCTGCAGGAGCTCCAGAAGCGGGAAGAGGCCGTGGAGGAGGAGCTGGCAGCCGGGAACCGGAGGCTCCAGGAACGCGAGGCAGCGCTCCAGGAGAGGGAGGCCAAGGTGGAGGGGCTCCTGGCAGAGCAGCGCGCCGGCATCAACCAATTAACAAGATGGGTTGGTGTGGTGAACCCTCTGCTAGAAGCGCTCGGGGCCAACCCCATCTGGGTACCGGAGGCTCCTTCACCATATGGCGCCGCACTCCAGCTGCTGGACTCCACCGCCAGGCGGCTACAGGATGCGGAGGCCGGCCTCCAGGACCTCCTGGAGGCAGAGGGTCGAGTAGTTGCCCAGGAGATGGCGGAGTACATCCTCACCAGCTTCCGGAGCCATGATCCTGCCGTCCAGCTGACTCACGTCCTGGTCGGACCCCTCCGGGCAACGGCAGCCGCTGCGCGGGAAGGAGTCCAGGAGGTAGTGGACCTGGTCGCGGCCCGCCTCCGGCGACGTCCCGAACCTGCAGAGAGTGGGAGTGCCTCCGGGCCACCAGAGCAGTAGTGCTAGTATCTTTTTGTTATTTCTTTTGCAATATAACTTTTGTTATTGTAAGATAACTTTATATTGTTGTGCACATTTTCAGTAATGTGTTTAAGTATTCCATATGTCTACTTTTTGCGAAAAACTTAGCTGTTTTCCTGGTTGTCGATCTGCAAAGTGCTTTTGGGCACACCGAGGTCCTGTGGCCCCCTGGGAGGTAGTCGCGATAGGTCGGGACTAGCTGCCATAGAACCGAGGTCCTGCACATGACTTAGGATCGACGCTTAGTAGACGTCCCCACAGGTTCCCGGTCTGGCCAGCGGAGTCCTCCTAAGTTGCGTAGCAAGTCAGAGCTCTAGGACCCATGTTCAGGGCTAAAAGGGGTCCCGGTCCCTTGGTACATGGTTCGAGGTACAACGGCGCTCACCCTAGGAGGGCAGGGCGTGTAGGCTTAGGGTACGGAACCAGGCTAAGCGGCTACACAACCCTGGACCCCAGCAAAGGGCGAGCGCGTCTCCCTGAAGCCAGTTCACAGGGGTCCGGTTCCTTTTCTCCTATGAAACAGAGGTTCCGGGCAGAGACGTAGCGTAGCAACTTTGGCAGGGCCTTCGAATGGCACAGACGCGAAAAACCACGTGGGGGGTTAGGGCAACGGAAAACAGGGATAAACAGAATTGCATAGATATCAAGGACAGATTGAGAAACAAATTTTTTCCTTAACGAATTGGCACAGAAAAGTTGTGCGATGCACGCCAGGGGCCGGGTTTACGAGGGCGGACCTCCACCGCCCTTGCCCGCACGTTGGGGCTACCAATTACAAAGGAAAAAATTCCTCTCAACTAGGTCCTAGGGGTAGAACTTATGGAGGTGCTCAATGTTACATGGATTGGGTAGTTGCATTCCATCCTCCGCTGCCAGACGAACAGATCCGGGTCGGCACACCTTTGTCACCTTGAAGGGCCCCTCCCAGTTGGGGGAGAGCCTGTGCATACCCTCCCGGTTCAAGATTCGCCTTAGGACTAGGTCCCCGACCCAGAGCTCCCTACCTCGCACGAACCGTTGGTGGTAGCGCCGGAGCGCTTGGTTGTACCGTGCGTTGCGGACTGCTGCTCGCCACCTACGCTCGTCGATGAGGTCCACGTCTTGGCGACGCTCCTGTTCCTGCATTTCCTCATCAAAAGACCGGACTCGCAGAGAGCCCATGGTGATCTCCGGGGGAAGGCACGCTTCGGCCCCGTAAACTAGGAAGAAAGGGGTTTCCCCTGTTGCGCGGCTGGGTGTGGTCCGATTCCCTCATAACACACTCGGAAGCTCTTCAATCCACCTTGCGCCATGCTTCTCAAGGTCACAGTAGGTTCGGATCTTGAGCCCTCTGAGGATTTCGGCATTGGCCCGCTCAACTTGGCCATTGCTCCTGGGATATGCCACTGAGGCGAAACAGAGCTGGATGCCCATATCCTCACAGTACTCCTGGAAGTACTGGCTCGTGAACTGGGTCCCATTATCGGTGATGACCCGGTTCGGGACCCCGAACCGGCACACAATTGACCTGAGGAAAGCAGCTGCCGACGCCTTGGTAATGTTGACCACTGGGGTTGCCTCTGGCCACTTGGTGAACTTGTCAATGGCGACATAGAGGTACCGGTACCCGCCGACGGCCCTAGGGAAAGGTCCCAAGATATCCAACCCCCATACCGCAAAAGACCAAGAGGGAGGAATCATCTGCAGTGCCTGAGCTGGAGTGTGTATCTGCTTTGCGTGGAACTGGCACGCTTTACAGGTCCTTACCAACTCAGCTGCATCCTGGAGTGCTGTCGGCCAGTAAAAACCATGCCGGAAAGCTTTACCAACCAGCGTGCGGGATGAAAAATGACTTCCGCACTCGCCTCCATGGATCTTCGCAAGCAAGTCGCGGCCCTCTTCCTGGGTGATGCACCGCATGAGGATGCTGTTGGCGCCACGGCGATAGAGATCCCCTTCTAGTACCGTGTATCGCTTAGCCATCCGGACAATGCGCTCAGCAGATGCTTGATCTTCAGGAAGGTAATTATCCTTCAGGTAGTCCCGGATCTTAGAGATCCATGCATCGGGGCCTTCCTGAGAAACTGGGCGTGGCTCCCTGAGGTCTTCGGGACCCTCAAGGGAGCACACGGCCCTTGGCGGGCACCACGGATGGAGCACTGCCGGGACCGCTAGCTTCGAGGTGCTAGTCCGGCCCCCCTCGCCCAGCTCGGCAGGCTGGGCGGAAGGCTTCAGCAGACGCCTTTGGAAGACGCCCTCCGGCACGGGTGCCTGAGTCGATGCGCTCGTGGAGAGGGCATCAGCTGCTGTGTTGCCTTCGTGTGGAACATGTTGCAGTTCCAGCACGTCGAAGTCCTTCTCCAGCCTCTTCACATGAATGAGGTAGGCTGCGAGCTGGGGGTTGTTGCAGCAACAGTCCCCCCGGACTTGCCTGATGATGAGCTGAGAGTCCCCTTTGACCAGGAGCTCCCGGACCCCCAGGGACAGAGCCGCCGTGAGCCCAAAGATTAAGGCCTCATACTCCGCCATGTTGTTGGTGGCCTCAAAATCGAGGTGCACCATGTACTTCAATTGCTCGCCTCGTGGGTTGACGAGGACCACGCCAGCCCCGGCCCTCTTGCTGCGGGCGGACCCGTCAAAGAAGAGGGTCCAGTGGGGTCCGGTGAACACCGGGGCCCTGGCTTCCGGACGTGGGGGGTCCGTCCCATGGTCCGGACCCCCAGAGGCGCTTGGCGCTGGTGTCCATTCCGCCACGAAGTCAGCTAGGACCTGACTCTTGACGGTGTGGCGCGGCTGGAAGTCGAGTTGGAATCCTGCGAGCTCAGCTGCCCACTTGGCGATATTGCCTGTGGCGTTGGAGTTGTGGAGGATGGCCCTCAAAGGGTAGGAGGTTACCACCACAATCTTGTGGGCCTGAAAATAATGGCGGAGTTTTCTGGACGCAACGAGTATGGCATAAAGAAACTTATGCGTCTCGGGATACCTGGCCTTTGCCTCGTGAAGGACCTCGCTGACATAGTAGACCGGCTTTTGGATGGTCCTGACTCTGCCAGGTGGATTAGACCCTTCGGCTTCAGCTGGGTACCCGTCGGCCCCCAGGCTGCTTAGCGCTTGTCCGGGTCGGGACCCGGCCGGACCCTCCGAAGTAGAGCTAGTTTCCGGAGTGGTGGAGGCCGGACCTCCTTCTCTTGCAGGGGGGTCCACGGGGGCCCCCTGCGAGAGAGGCTCGGACCTCTCGGTGACCAACACCATGCTGATCACTTCGGTCGTTGCTGCAAGATAAAGGAACAGTGTCTCACCTGGGTCTGGTGCGACCAGGACCGGTAAGGAGGTAAGGTACTGCTTCATCTCTTGGAAGGCACACTCTGCCTCTTCGGTCCATGTGAATGGGCCGGACCCCCTCATCAACTTGAAGAAGGGAAGTGCCCTCTCGGCTAGCCTCGAAATGAAGCGGCTGAGAGCTGCCAGGGACCCCGTCAACCTTTGTACATCCTTGAGGCGCGCAGGGGGTCTCATTGCCTCGATTGCCCGGACCATATCCGGGTTGGCTTCGATTCCCCGGTGGGAGACCAGGAATCCAAGGAGCTTCCCCGCCGATACGCCAAAGACGCACTTCTCGGGGTTAAGCTTGGTGGAGGTTGCCCGTAACTTGTCAAAAACTCGAGCTAAATTTTCTAATAGAGAACACGACTCCCTAGTCTTGACAACGATGTCATCGACATACACCTCCACAATATCTTTAACCAAATCATCTAGAGTGATATTCATTGCATGAGCAAAGGTGGGTAGAGCATTAAGCAATCCATAAGGCATCACTATATAACAATAAAGCCCATCCACTGTTACAAAAGCTGTATGCTTCCTATCATCTCTAGCCATTTTGATTTGATGAAAACCAGAATAGGCATCTATGAAGGACAGCAAATCACACCCGGAGGTGGAGTCTACAATCTGATCTATACGCTGGAGTGGATAAGGGTCTTTTGGACATGCCTTATTAAGATTGGTGTAGTCGATGCACATCCGAAGCTTCCCGTTGGCCTTTGGGACCACCACCGGGTTGGCCAACCATACAGGATGGTAGACCTCCTCGATGAAGCCAGCCTGCAGCAGCTTGCGGACCTCTTCACGGATGAAGTTTTGCCGCTCGATGGATTGCTTGCGTGGTTTCTGCCGGACCGGTCTGGCGTCGGGGTGGATCTTCAGATGATGCTCAATCACCTCCCTGGGGATCCCGGGCATTTGTGACGGCTCCCAGGCGAACACATCAACATTTGCCTGGAGGAAGGCGATGAGCGCGCTTTCTTATTTCTCTCCCAGGTTGCCACCGATGCGGGTGGTCTGGGAGGTCTCCGCTCCGACCTGGATGGTCTTTACGGGAACGTTGTCCGTGTCAGACGGACAGACCCTCGGTGCCTTGGCCGGAACCTTGGCACGCGAGGTTGAGGGGTCGGACCCCTGGGCGCCTGCTACAGGGGCAAGTCCTGTGGCCAGCGCATGGAGCTTTTCGACCGCCACAACAGCAGTGGCCCGATCGCTCTGGACGGTGAGGACGCCTGCCGGAGAAGGCATCTTCAGGACCAGGTACCCGTAGTGGGCAACGGCCATGAACCGGTACAGAGCCGGTCTGCCGATGATGGCGTTGAAGGGGAGGTTAACTTCCGCAACCTCGAACTGCACGTTCTCGGTACGGAAGTTGTCCTCTGTCCCGAATGTAACCGGTAGGGCGATGGTCCCTACCGGGTATACGGGATCCGGGCCCACTCCTGAGAATGGGCGTGATGGAGCCAACTTGGACTCCGGGATCTGCAGGTGCTTGAACGCTGCATAGCTGATGACGCTGAGGCCGGCACCTCCGTCGATCAGCACATGGTGGAGGCGGACATTGGCGATGGTGGGTGCTGTAACGAGCGGCAGCACTCCGGCGCCCGCCATGTTCTCTGGGCAATCAGATGGCCCAAAGGAGATGGTGGTGCCTTTCCACCGCTGATGGGGCGCCGCTCTCGGCACCCCTGGCTTCACCGAGAGGACCTCCCGGCGAAGGGCCTTGACGTCCCGCCGGGAGACGAGCTCCGAACTGCCGCCGTACATAACGTACAGCTTCTTGCGGCGCTCGTCCCCGCCGGACTCAGAATCGGACTGCTGGAAAAGTCCCTTGAGGTCTTTGTTGGGGCTTGATACCCCAACTCCCTCTCCGCCGCCGCTGCGTCGGCCTCGGAGGCTTTCTCCTTACCGGACCGGCACGGTGGGGAGGAGGCCTCCTTGGAGGCTTGGTCTCGCCTCTTGCTGAGGCGCTCCGCGAGATTCTGGATCTCGCGGCACTCGGTGGCGCTGTGGCGAGCCCCCGGATGAACAGGGCACGACCCGGGGTCGGTGCGCTGCTGTCGCGGGCGCTTGCCACGGGAGTTCTGGCCCCCGGTCGTCGCAGCTGCAACGGCCGGACCCCCAATCCGTGACTTGTCGAAGCCACGGGCCTTCTTGTTCTTCTTCTTGCCGCTGCCGGGGGCAGCGACGCTGGGTCCACTCGTCTAAGCAGGACCTGCCTGGATTGCAGAGTGCCATGCACGGCCTTCTGCAGCCCGGGCGCATTTGTCCGCCAGAGCGAACAGGGTGGTGACGGCTTCCACTTGGTGGGTCGCCAGCTTCTCTAGCATCTTCTCGTCTCGGACCCCTGTCGGAAGGCCGTGATAATAGACGCATCAGAGATACGTGGGATAGTTTCACGTACCTTGGTGAAGCGGGAGATGAAGGCCCGGAGGGTTTCTCCGGGTTGTTGCCTCACGGCGTGGAGGTGGGCCTCCACGCCATGCTGCTGGTACGCACTGGCGAAGTTTGCCGTGAACTGTGCGTAGAGCTCACCCCAGGACTGGATGGTTCCTGGGGTAAGATTCATGAGCCAGGTCCGGGCTGGCCCGGTCAAGGCTACATGAAAGTAACTTGCCATGACGGCTTCGTTACCTCCGGCCACCGTGATGGCGGTGATGTAAACCTGCAGGAACTCTGACGGGTTGGTGGAACCGTCATATTTTTCCGGCAGGTGGGGCCGAAACTTGGACGGCCAGGCGACTGCGCGGAGGTGGTCTGCGAGCGCTGCGCAGCCCACGCCCGACACCGGCGCCTGGGGGAGTCCCTGCGGCCTGGCCGCAGCCGCATCGAGCTCGGGCGCGAGGTTCCGACCCTCAATATTGAGCCGTCGGTTGCGCGCCCGCTTGATGGAGACCCTGGCGTCCTCTCCCACATGCCTACGGTTGAGCTCCGCCCGGAGGTCTTCGGTCCGTGCACGAAACCGGATGCACCGCCCTGGCGACGGCGCTGCCTGGAAACAGACCCCCCCGCAGAGCCTGGGGAAGCCTGTGCCAGGTTGAGGAGACGGTCGACGTCGTCACGCCATTGTCTGTGCACGTCTGGAGAAGCCGCCTCTCCCGGGGGGTTGCGGAGCAACTCCCTGGCTGCCATGAGGGGCCCGCTCGGTGCGGGCACCGATTGGGCCACTAAGACCCGCTCCGCCGCACAAGGTGGAGCAACACGCGGTGCCGCTCTGGAGGCGAGACGGCGAGAGGCGTGTGGCGCCGTGGACGCCACCTCTTCTCCAACCAGGAGGTCATGGTGACCGTTTTCCTGTGCCATCGCGGCCTTACACTTTGATCAAACACGAACCAAACCTAAAGCACCCCTACCTGGCGCGCCAAATGTCGGAAGAATTCTCCAGCCGGGTGGCGGAAAGTACCCGCCTAATCCTAAGTTAAGGATGGGTTTGGAGGGGGCTTAGGAGCGCTCGATCGGTGGTCAGATGAACACAGGAGGGACACGGAGATTTTAGAGTGGTTCGGGCCGCCGGAGCGTAATACCCTACGTCCACTATGGTATTGTATTGATTGTGAGAGCCTTGGATGGAACCTAGCCTGGACTTGTGTTTGTGTGATCCTGGATGTTGGAACCCCCTTTTCTAACGAGTACACCCTCCCTTTTATAGTCCAAGGGGGGTGCTTACACTGAGCCTGACCCCGACATGTGGGTCCGGCCAGCAGAAGCTTGTTCTAAGAGAGATATGGAGATCTTCATCTCCAGCTCCTCTCCGTAGTCCTCTCAATCGGGAAGTTGATGTGCGTATCCATCACTTGGATACGGCCCTGTACAGCCTTGTCTTGCACAGTATCCGGCGTCAGCGTTGCATAACAGTGAAGCCGTGCTGTCTCTGTTAGGATGGGATCTCCTGTCAGGCGGTGAAGCAGCGCTGACCCGGTGCGTGTGCACTGTTACAGCGCACGCCTTGGCTTTGCCTATTACAGACCATCATCACGCGTGCAGCGCCGTGACGGGACTGTACACAGTCCGCGCACTGTGCACGGTGACATGACGCGCCGCCTTCAGAACAGGCGGGCTTACCGTGGTGTCAGCTTACCTGCCCCGTGTGTCAGTGGCAGGCCGCACCTTTTGACTTTGGCGCGCCCGACACAGTTACCGCATTAAATGCTGGTAGGTGGAGAGGCGACCCGCAAGGGGCCTCCGGCCGCAGGCACGCGGCGGGGCCAGCCCCGCTCCTCCCGCTGGGCAACACATGGCGGCACCGGACCCCTTCCCGGGGGAAGGGGGGCCCGGGGCCGCCGAGACCGGTCGGAGCGGGCTGGCCTGTGATGGTCCGGTCATCACACGTGGCGGCCCCGGACCTCCCATGGGAGGCCGGGTCCGCAGGGGCTACCCGAGAGCTCTCCCGCCCACCTGGGTGTGCAGAGACCCCGGACCTCATGGAGCCCGGGGGAGGGTCTGGAGACCGCGGCCCCAGCTGTCAGGCCCGGAGGCCGTATGCCACGTGACCCAGAGGCGAGGGGGAGCATGGATTATGAGAAGCCAAAGGCCTGGACACCCTAGCGGGAGGTACCCCTATCTGTATGTACCGACAGGTGTGTTTGTTTCTAGGGGTGTAAAGTTTAGAGGGGTCACGTCAAAGAGAATCTTGTTATTTAGAAGTATTAAATAAAGTCTAATTATAAAACTAATTCGCGAGACGAATCTAATGAGGTATATTAGTTCATGATTAGCGGATGATTACTGTAGCATCACTGTGGTAAATTATGGATTAATTAGGCTCATTAAATTTGTCTCGCGAATTAGCACCCAGCTGTGAAAAAGTTTTATAAACAGATTTTATTTAATACTTCTAAATAGCAAGATTCTCTTTAATGTGATGGGTCTAAAATTTAGAGAGTAGGAAACAAACAGACCCTTACCTGGCAAAATCGTGCATTCATGTTGGCACTTGGCACAAAAAGTCATCCCCATCAATCAATAGCCGCTCCATACTTTTTTTTCCCCCACACGGTTTCGCAAGTAAATGATACAGTGGTCAAGTCGTCCCCAACAATCAATAGCCGCTCCATACTTTTTTTTCCCCCCACGGTTTCGCAAGTAAACGATACAGTGGTCAAGTCATCCCCAACAATCAATAGCCGCTCCATACTTTTTTCCCCCACACGGTTTCGCAAGTAAACGATACAGTGGTCACCGCGCCGCCGCGCCCAGAGAAAAACAGAGTCCATGCTTCAGCAACTCGTCGTCAGAGCAGAGTTGCTGCCGAGTGAATAGAGGGCCCGGCAATTCCTCAGTCTCCGCATTGTAGGAGGAAGCTCGAGGTGGGAAGATTTGTTTGCTCTGATTGTTGCTACGAGAAGATCCAAAAAGGTCCAAGAACCTACCTGATCTGCTTGATCTTGTGTGCAGCTGCGTGCCGCAGGAAGGATCGATGGCCGATCCGGTGGCCACCGTGGAGAAGATCGTCAAAATCGGGCTCAAGATCAAGGAGGCCGTGGACAAGGCTCGCCACAACGAGGAGGATTGCCGCGAGATCACGAGGCGCGTGCTGAGGTTCAGCGCCATCCTGTCGCAGCTGCAGCAGACGGGGACGGTGGCTGACAGCCCGGCGATGGCCGGCGCGCTGGAGGACCTGGAGGAGACCCTGCAGCGTGCCCTCGAGCTGGTCACGGCCTGCCAGGAGAGGAGCACCATCCGCCGCCTCGTTGCGGCCGGGGACCTGTCGAGGCAGCTGCGCCGGGTAAAAGATGACATCTTGAATAAAGTGATGCTGGCGTCTTTCGCCATCAACGCCCACACCACCATCGTGTTGCTTACTATTCAGGCTGGTGGTCATCCTCCGCCCCGGCAGCAGCAAGCGGTACACCAAATTCTTTTTAGATTAATGAAAATCCTAACCTTAAACATTCACGGGCGAATGTCTGCAGCCAACGAGCGGTACACCAAGTTACCTACTCCCTCCATCTCAAATTACAATTCGTTTTGATTTTTCTAAATATATATATTTTTTCTATGCACCTAGACCTAGATGTACACTATATCTAGATATGAAGCAAAAATTATAAATCTAAAAAGTCAAAACGAATTGTAATTTGAGATGGGGTAGTAGAATCTAGCAAAAACTCTTATTTTTCAGTGTTTCTAATATGTTAATAGTTTACCCACATAATTAGAGATGACGGCACATATCTTCTTGTAAAAGCTTCACTATGACACCACAATAATTGAATTATTTTTCATATTTCAGGATGCAGGACTGCCGGATATATCAACTAGCATTCATTCAACTGAAGATGCTAGGTACATATGGCTGTTTGTATTCTCAGCGTCTTGACGGCTTGTTAGTGCAGAGAGACTGGAGGTGGTACTTCCATAGTTCAACTGAAGATGAGTACCCCTCCTTATTGTTAGAGCCATTATGGTGTGTTATTAGATACTCCCTTCAGTCATGATAACATGACAGGCCCTACCGTCATATTATCATGACTATAGAGCAAGTACAAGTAAAGCATACTGGAAGTTACCTTAAACTTTTTGGATATTATGGCTTACGCTGTTTTGGCATATAAACTCTGAGTGACGTTATAAACTAACTGAATCATTATCTAACTGGGTACTAATTTTGTTCCTCCGCTATGTTGTGTCACCATCCTTTGAGCTATTAAACTGTATTATCTACAAAAACCTATTCGACGGCACTAAAAAGAATATGCAGGGAAGATATGTACACTTCTTGCCCTGGAGCCTTTCCAAATTTACCTGTCTTTTATCAAATTCCATCCTTTTATTCTCTACTGGATGTTGAAGTTGATAAACTAAACTTATAATGACTTGCAAGCTTTGCAGCATCAATCATTTTTTAGTTTTCACCGACCTAAAATATAGCTTCTTATCAATATATGGTAATAATGGCAGGTCTGATTTGAACGGTGAGGAAAACATTGTACTAACAGGAAATGATCCCCCCTTTGCTCCTTTAGTAGGTAAGATGGTATTTCTACTAGCTTGTTCCTTTAGTGGGTTTCAGCATAAATCACTTTTATTTTTTTACATAAAAACTACATTTAACAATTACCTTACATAAAGTCATGACCTTGGAAGGTAAAGTTTACATGTTTACAAAGAAAAACACAGCATGCTAAATTGCTAATAGAAGTACAGGAAGTAAAATGTGAGACAAGGTATGCTTTTATTTTAAATTTGCCATGGACAGGTTTTAACAATCCTAAACCAGTGTGTGATTCAATATTGTCACTTCATCATAATTCCTGTCCACGTATTATCAGGCTAGCTAGTTAGTAGTATCTTCTGCCTTGTACCTATTATTACAAATGTTATCTCTTCTTTTTCAAACCTATCAGTGTTTACCACTTTGCTCCTTTCAGACTGAATACGACGACCATTGTTTCAAGCTTGCATAACCTAAGCTACGTGATATTTACTTTTTCTATGGCAGGCTTAAAAAAATTCAGTTTATCTGAGTTAAAGGCTGCTATAAAGGATGGAAACACCATTGGAAGAGGTGGCTTTTCCAATGTCTACAAGGTACTTAATATGATTTGTTTGCTATATTTTTTATTTGGGTTCTTCTGACAATACAATTGTTTTTCATGGCAAAACCATTGTTCAACAATGATCACGCTATCAACCTACATAGATCATGTTAAATAATCACATGATTGTAGAAGAACAGAGGGAAAAAGGCAGAAAGTAGTCTTGGATCATTCTTTTTATTAGCAATCCTAGGTATACCCTTATACAATTCCAACAAATATAGAGGTTAATTAGGTCCCTACACATAGAGGGATGAGGTCCCTTATGAGACACTCTACATGACTTACACACACATAACCCACACTTTCTTATTTTATAGAAAAAATTATAATATATTTTACATGGAGCACTTGATTAACACTCCCTTTAAAGAATATTGTTTCTTACCTTCATTTTTCTAATCATAAAAAGGACACAGACACACACTAACAGTCTCACACACCACACTCTGACACAAAGAGTGCATCCCCATACTTCACAGACCTGCAAGAGTTTTACCACCCAAAGCAGCTTGTGTACAAGGTGCCCTCCAAGATTTGATCATAGTGGACAAAATATAATCTATCACTGCTCATGAGGCATTCCCTTTTATGATGATATTAGAAAAAAAACAAATCAGCCAAATCTAGGCTTCATTGTCTTGGAACTTACTTAGTACATACTAGGGGTGCGTTAGGTAGAGCTCCCAGAGCTAATTCTCTGCTGAATCCAGCAGGAGCTCTGCCAAACAATTTTTCAGAGAGAAGTGATTCTCTGCTGATTCTGTAAAGTGATTATGTAAAATGAACTAAGAGGCTGGGAGCTGAAAAAATTAGCTTCTCGTGATTCTGTAAAGTGATTCTCCACCCTGATTTTTAGAGTTTATACTAGAGAATCAAAGAGAATCACTTTCAGTCGTAGAATCACCTCTCTCAAAGAATCAGCTCCTATAGAGAATCAGAATCAGATGGAGCTCTACCAAACAGGCTCTAGGTATGTGCTCGTGTGTTGCTATGGGCAAACAAAATATAAAATCATATTATATCAGAAACCTGCCATTAGACTTGATCGAAGTAACGTTAGTATAGGATAAAATAAAACAGATCATAATCCTATGCTTTGTGGCTACACTCGACATGATCGAGGATGAGGGCACAGATTGTGATGGATCGCCACTCCACAACAAAGTGGCATCCAGCATGGTGGAGATCATGCCTGCACTCCCATCCATGGATTGTACATATTTACAGTATAAATTAAATGAATTTTTGAGAAATAAATGTATCACAAGTCTACCAAAGGTTTTAAAGCGCCCAAGATTACCTGCAAAGTGCAAAGATAATATCAGCATGAAAGGTTCCCCATCTGCTTCTCATTGTTACTACCTATGTAATGAATCTTCATTATCACTACAATAGCACCTTGATTATCCCTAAGAAATGACTCACACTGATCCATTTGCTATGCTTGGAAATGTATACAACATGATCTAAGTGTAACTTAACAGGTTATCAAGTTCAAGATTAACTCTTAGCAAGATAAAAAGGGGCTTTTGTGTTCGTGCCCCTATTTTGAAGATTAAGTCCTAAAGAATTTGTAGTTCATCATGTGGATGAATCCCAAAGATTTTGAAAGCTTGTTCCCTTTGTGTTACTCCAGGCATTTTCTTGCCGACATTTTCCCTAAAAGGGGACAGAGTGGACATACAGAATCAGTTGGCCAAGAAAAAAAAGCATTTACACATTCAATAGACATAAAAAATATATATATTATTTGAAACGAACCGGCAGGATATTAAAAAGCCGGAAGAGCCGGATGGGCCAAATTACAGAGACATCAAAAATATATTGTAGTGGGAATTTGTTGGAAAGTAATATTTTGGAGACCATATTAATATCCAAAGCCCAGTTTTAATGTGACCCTATCATATGGAACAGAAACTTGAATGGATGGAAGTTAAAATTTTAATTGATGATGAGATACTCTTGCTTCAAAGCAAGAAGTTAAATTTTTAATTGATGATGAGATACTCTTGCTTCAATTAAAAATTTAAATTCCATCCATTCAAGTTTCCAAATTAAACTGCCTGTCATGGCACTATGGAATAAGTTGAAACGTTTCCAAATACAATACCCCAACAAGGAAAGGGGAAAAAAATGAGCAATAAAGCACAGGAAAACAAGGCATGGCCACGCCTATATGTAAATCTGTTTTTTTGTTATAATTTTTCAGGGTATATTAAATGATGGAACTGTGGTCACCATCAAGAGAGCATACCACTTCACTTATGATAGTTCTTATGATCAACATCGTATAGTTTCAAAGCTTCAGCACAAAAACATTGTGAAAGTTCTGGGATATGGACACAAAGTCAAATCTTCTTCTATGATGCGGCTGTGGAATCGCAAAACAGATCGAGATAAAGAAACAGAATATTTTTTAGTCGAAGAATACATGCCAAACGGAAGCTTGGACAAGGTCATCCACGGTACGTTTCCACTAAAATATTGACCATAGTTTCCTCTTGCACAACATTTCTCTTAATTAACTTTGTTGTATATACATATGAATTAATAGTTGCTTCCCCATGATGTGGATTTGTATTTTGCAGAGTCCCAACTTAATTGGTCATCCATGTTCAGGATAATTCAGGGAATAGCCCAGGGTGTCCATTACCTACATGAGCAGGGCGTTATCCATTTGGATCTGAAACCCCCAAATATTCTCTTGGATTCTAATATGAATGCTAAGATTACTGATTTCGATTTATCTGTAACTGTGGACGATAATGAGGTCACTCTGGATGTTATAGCAGGCACACTGTAAGACATCATTCCACGCAAATACTTCATCCAATGCATGTGTGCATCACATACATGAATATTTTCCTTTCTTTTTCTTTTTAACCCTTTTCTGAGTTATGTCATGTTTTATTTAATTATTCAGGGGATATATAGATCCAGAATTTCTGGCAGGGTCTACTGTGACAACAAAGAATGATGTGTATGGTTTTGGCATTACCCTCCTCGAGACAGTCCGCAGTATCCGCAGATGTAAATCTACAGCGGCATACCCATTAGATCAATGGGTAAGTATTTTCATATGCATGAATAATGTATCTATAGCGCAGGCAGCACAGATTTGTTATTATCTTTTGGTGAGCTTCTAGAATACAAAGAAGATAGAGGTAATTCTTTTATTTGACTTGTCAGGCTTGGAAGGCTTGGGAAGCTGGCCGAATAGATGAGGAGTTTGATCTGTCATTGTTTGACGGGTCTGAGCTTACGGAGATTAAAAGGTGTGTGATGGTAGGACTGCTGTGTGCTCAGGATCGTCGGGCATATCGCCCCAGCATGGCAGATGTTCTTGAGATGCTAAATGGAGACAGAGAGTTGCCAAACCCAAAGAAACCAGCGTACATCTTATCCGACGAAGAGAGATCGTCGGCAGATCAATCTGATGGAGAAATACCTTCCAGCCCTTCTGCCTGGTCAGACGGATCGTGAGCCCCAGATGACTATTTTGCTATCTTGATGGATGATGTAAATTTGATAGAAGTTTATTTGCCCTTAAAAACTTACTAACGAAATAAATAATTTTTGAAACAAATTTTGGAGTGTCAAATTAAACATATAATATATATAATTGATAATCACATAAAAACATCCATCTTTCCTTCTTATAGAAACTTATAACGAACTGATCTGGCTTGACAAGCGGGCCCGAGCGCCACGTGTCAGGTCTTGCCAACGTGGAGCTCCTACTCAGCAAAGCTAAAACCCGGTTTTTTCACTTGAGGCAGGAGGAGATTTTTTACTTAAGGTGCACAAAACAAATTTGTACAGTTCTTTGTACTTCCGGCCATCACTGTATTACGTACACTGAATCACAATCCTGCAATTCAGTACGCGTGTTCATATGCTGCTTCTCTGAAGATTGAAACGGTACATACTTTTGTCATTTGTCTTCCATGAATTTGATTCAGAATCCTGGAAATTTCCAGGATATCTGCTCAAATCCGCACATGCTGCTTCTCTGAACATTCAAACTGCACTTTCTTGTCCCCTCTCTCTTCCAAAAATCAGAATCAGAGTGCACTGCTTTCTACATAGCACAACGACTGTACCATTATTCTTGATTAGCTCTGTCAGACTAATCCTCGGTCTTCAACTCAGCAACGCTGCTACCTGTCCTGATTTCTCTCCATTAGTAGGGATGACTGGCTGCTCGTCATTTGAGTACTTGTCGCTTCCTTGTCAACCATTTTCAGGGTCAACCTGCAGAAGGATCTGAACCTGTGTTGCTCTTGCTCCTCATGGTTGCGGAGAAATGAGTTCCCGGCAGGATTGCAGCAGGGTAAAAAAAAGGAGTTTGGCCATCGGTTGACGAACGCCGGGGACAGCCGCGAGGCCTCCAAGAGGAACGGAACCGGTCGAACGCGGCGACGCTCCGGCGAGCCGCGGCTGGATGGAAAAACAGGTGCTTTCTTCTAGTCCTAGAGGATAGCGCCGTGAGGAGCATCTCCGAGAGCAAGCTAGGGCCGTGAGAGGAAAATTGCCTCCATGACTCGGGCGTTGAGTGGATGGAAGCTCGCGCTCGAGGTCACCGGCGGCTGCGCGGCCTCGCTGGCTGTCTCGCGGCAGGCCGGAAGATCTTGCAGACAGACCCTTCAAACTTTGCAGAAAGACCCCTTATTTGGATCGCGATTGATAATCGCGATCCAAATATACGCAAAATAATCCCTATATTGGATCGTGATTAATAGTCGCGATCCGATTATTTTCATATAACCCCCTGTTCGGGTCTGAACATTTACAAATAGCACCCTGCTCCGCCGGTTATGCTCAGCCTCTTGCCCGTCCGACGACCACCTGCCGCCGCTGCCGCTGCCCATCGGAATCACGAGGCCCCACCCTCTCCCTCTTTGAATCCGGCAAGCCTTGCTCCAATTCGTACTGACGGCGGCGCGCCGGCTGGCTGGCACAGGAAGACTCTTTGATGGCCTCTGCTCTGGTTCCCGAGCAGTTTTCCTGCGCCTCCTCATCTTGCCGGCAAGTGCATGGTGCAAGTCCGGCAATCCGGCAGAGTCATCAGAGATCTCCTACCCTCACTGCTGGCCGTCGTAATTACATCTCGTTCACATGTCAGCGCCAGTATAGCCTCCTCCTTTTTCCATCAGAGCTTACGTTGTCAAGGAGAAAGTTCAAGCTTTTGTGTTTTAATTCAGTCATGCATTGCTGTGCAGTGGAGACCAGAGTTTCTGTAGCTGATCAAGAACAAGTTCTGTGTACAGCTTGCATCTTAAGGGACAGAGAAGCAGCGCGTGTGGACATTGACAGACATCTCTGAAAATTGCAAGACTCTGCACAGCGCTGGCAAGGAATGAAGAGAGCTACAAAGACGAACTGAACGTATCTGAAGAATCTTAGGCTCAGATAGTAGTGTGTAATCTGTATCGACTCCTGCAGAAGCACAACAGAAAACTGTGTGTGTACTGCACTAATCACCAAAGCATAGTCCCAGAACAATCGCTAAGCAGCATCCATCGCCCGAGAGAAACAGGAAACGGCATAAGACATGGCCTTACAACAGGTGTTGTTGTACAAACAACAGAGGGCAACCCGCCAAAAAAAATATATAATTCGGCCGCGCTGAAGGTAGGCGCCTTCTAAGAAGCTTATGAATTTAAGCTCCTTTTCTGATGCTCAATCTGTCAACAAGATTTCCAGATGCCCAAATCATACCCAAGAAAGGGACCTCTGACTAGCTCACTTATAACTACTTAAGTTGGACCGTGTCACTCAACTCACCACTATTCGCATCTCTGCACTCTGACCAACCAGCTAAATATTAGGGAAAAGTTCTATTTTCAATCTTTAACTACAAAACTGGATAACGAGGGCCATCCAACTGTTGAAACTGGACAAGTTTGCCCCTTTGGGTAGTTTCGAAAGTGGTTTTATATTTTTTAAAAAAATAAAAAAGTTCTAATTAGATTAAAAAACTAAAACTAATTCATTTCAAATCAGAAAATATGAAACTAGTACTAAATTTTTTCTAAAAATGTAACCTATCTATTATTGCTCTATTTGAATATTTTTTATTAAAAAATAATAGGCATAACTGCAAGCAACTAAATATTATGAACATAAAAATATTAGATCCGAATAACTGGCAATTAGAGTACCAATAGATAGGTTATATTTTTAGAAACCTTTTGATATCGATTTCATATTTTTTATTTAAAATGAATACTTATGAATATTTAAGTTTAAATTTGAATAATTTTAATTTTCACAAAATGAAAAACCATCTTTGAAACCATCCAAAGGGCCAAATTTGCCCGGTTTCGACAATTGGATGGTCTCGGTTATCCGGTTTTGTAGTTG